>NW_003852412.1:7612558-7646557 GCF_000181295.1 Otolemur garnettii
TTTTTTTTTTTTTTTTAGTCAGAAATGACCAGGTTTTCCCCTTGTCTCTTCCTTGGGTGTGGCCTTCTCTTGTCCTCTCCAAAAGTGTTACTTCCTTGGACATCTGTTCACCAAATTCCCCCTGCCCAGAACTCCTACCTGTCTACTGAGCCCAGGCCAGGCTCCTCCAAGGCTGGGGCCTCACCCCGCCAACCTCTCCTCCCAAAGCTGGAGCTCACCACACTGAAGTAGCATATCTTGTCCGACCTTGTGGTTTGGGGCTTTGCATAAAGCACCTGAACTGTGTATTATCTATCTTTCTGTTCAGCTCTGTCTTCCCAACTCGTTGTATCTCATCCTTGGTCCTTGTATCTACACCTCTCAGTGTACTTTGCACACAGTAGATATTCAGGAAGGCCTTCCTCAAGCTGCTGCTTGTTTGTGGAGTACTCTAAAGGAATGTCCTTTAGGATAGCCATTCTTAATCAAAGGACCTTGGATGGGATTCAGGGAGCTCTACCAACACTTTGAAATTGTGACTAGGTGCGGTGACTCATGCCTATAATCCCAGCACTCTGAGAGGCCTAGGCGGGCAGATTGCCTGAGCTCATGAGTTCAACTCCTCTTGCTCAGCCTTAGCAAGAGCCAGACCTCATCTCTAGAACTAGCCAGGCATTGTGGCAGGTGCCTGTAGTCCCAGCCACTTGGGAGGCTAAAGCAAGAGAATCGCTTGAGCCCAGGAGCTTGAGTTTGCTGTGAGCTGTGATGCCAGAGCACTCTACTGAGGGCAACAAAATGAGACTCTGCCTGAAAAATAAAAAAAAAAAAGAGAAAAAAGACATTGTGCAAGATTTTTATGCATATGCAATTTTATGGTGCACGGGTTTAGGCAGGGGTGTCCAACCCTCGGCCATTGTGATTTTTTGGGTGGAATTTATTTGCCCAGTTCTAAGACAACAATGTCACGCCATGCTGTCACATAAAATAAACATATGTATGCACTCAGTATTTGTATGCATGTGTGGCTTCCGTTTTACAGCAGTGTGTGGCTTCTAGTGTGTTCACTTCCAAGTGCAGAGAGTTGAATTGACACCATCAGAAGTTATGTGTGCGCATAGTGACTTGGTAAGGCAGCTATTCTCAATAATATGTCAACCCACTTTTGCAGCATTAGGCGTTTAAAGTTTAGAAATCAGGTAAGCATTCTTATTTGCTTATGAAGGATCCCACACCTCTGTGGCACCTCACACATGACCTGCTTATTCATGTCATCGCTTTTTGGCAGCCCCTGCATTTGCGAGTAACTATTTTCAAGAATGGAGCATCTTGAGAGTAAAATTAGAATGAAAATATCTGATGAGTTCACAAGAATTGCAACTACAATTGAACCAGATATTGATGCTTTAGTTTCTCAAATACAATGTCCAATATCCCACTAGTTTTATGTTGCCCACTTTTCTTTTACTTTTACTTTTTTGGGGACAGAGTCTCCCTGGGTAGAATGCCATGGTGTCATTTAACAGCAACCTGAAACTCTTGAGCCTGAACAATCTTGTTGCCTCAGCCTCTGAATAGCTGGTCCTACAGCTGTGTGCCAACACGCTCAGCTAGTTTTTCTGTTTTTACTACAGACAGGGTCTTGCTCTTTCTCAGGCTGGTCTCAAATATCTGAGCTCAAGTGATCTACCTGTCTTGGCTTCTCAGAGTGTTAAGATTACTGGTGTGAGCCACCATGCCTGGCCTGTAATAAACATATTTTTAAAAGATGTTTTATCATATAGGTATGTACATTTTCTGTGTTAGCAATCACACACTTGGGACCTGCTCGACAATTTTTAAAGACTCTCCAAATGGGCTGCTGCATAATTAGGATTACTATTTGAGGACTTTCTTGCTTGTTTGTGGTGGTGGATATCACAGATATTACGCAGGAACCTCACAGCTTTCGTTAGAGTCTCAAAAGGGTCCATGACCTCAAGGACATGGTGAACTCCTACTCTGAGGTGCTCCAGTATATGACAGGGAAATGTAGGAAAGAGCTCAGTTGTCTCATCTGCAAAGTGGGAATAATGACAGATGCCTGCTTGTGGGTAGTGGTCAGGAAATGGCATTTATTAGTAACCCCAACCTGGTTCCAGAAATGCCTCGCAGAAGGCTTCTCTCCCCCATCCCCACCCCCAGGGTTTCTAAACTTGGATAATTATTTGAATCCCATGAGAAGCTGAAAAAATACAGATCCTGGGGCTCTGTTCCAAGAGCAAAGGAATGACACTTGCTAGGAGAGGGACCAGAGTTCTGCATCTTTACTAAGTCTCCTCCTTCGTGGTTCTGACCATCAGCCAGGTCTGAGGGGCTATGCTGTGCTCTTGACCTCGCCCCCTGCTCTCCAAGAGGCATCTCACCCTGCCTTTATTCATTCTGGGAGCTACACGTGTTAAAGGAAACTGCCCCAACCTTTGAGGGAACAGTGGGCGGCAAAATCTTTCAGAACAAAGAATTAAGTATCTTTATAATTATATCCAGGCCTATATTTAGGCCATGGCTCATGTGGCCTCTTGAACTTCAAATAAATACCTATTCTGTTTCTTGTTTAAACAGGTGCAGCAATATTGGTGGAGACGAGATTTATCCGGGCAGGAAGGCGGCTCCCACAGCTGTCAGAAGCACACTGCCCTTTCCCTCTTCGCAGGAGGGGGAGCTGATTATACTGTCCTGGGACAAAATAAATGTACAATTTCTACGCCTGAGCTCAGGGGTGAACTTTCCTCGGGGCCTGCTCTCTGGCAGGATCGAGGGCCAGTTCTGGTGGCATGTGCCCTTAGATAGTATTTAGAGACCACTGAAGTGGGGCAATTCAAGGGTGCCAGGGCTGGCTGTCCCCAAAGTGTCCACATTCTCACGCAGACAGACACGGACACACGTTCATCCACTCCTCTCACCTGTGTGCACACAGTGTCTCACATGAGAACACTCCCACACACTAATACACCACTGCCACACAGACTCACACACGAACTCTCTCACACACTGGTGCACACGCTCGCCCATCCTCTGATGTCAGAGTGCTACCTCCCAGCCGTGACAATCCATCCCCGTGGGCCTCAGACTTGCAGTTCCCTGTCAAAATGCCTGATTTCAGTGCTTCCAAGTCTCCCATAGAGGGAATACCCCTTCCTCGGAGCCCTGGGCAAACAGGGACGCTGGTCACCCTAAAGTGTACCCCCCAGAGAGAGACCCAACATGGTTTTCCAGCCACGCAGTGTTCTGCAAATGAGGGTCTCCCATGATCACAGGCTCGGCAAGCAGGCATACCCACACAAGCCCTCACTCTGCCAGTGGACAACTGCCACCAGGGGACTGAAGGGTGCCTTGATGCCCAGGCCCCACTTGTACAAGGACAGAGTATAGTTCTTAGTTCACTGACAGGAGTCTCTGCGGTGACTGCAATGCACAGGCTGAGGATCACTGAATCCACGCAGAGGGTATAACAGCCAGGTCATCTCCTGGGGCCTTCCCTTCTCCTTATGGGGTTGGGGAGTGGGCTTACACATAGCTAGCATGGGCTGAGTGAGGCCTCGCCAGGTCAGAGGAACACCCAGTCTCCCTGCTCCTGTGCTCTGAAATCAGCATGTTATCCTATAACCCGACTCACTGAACCTAAGTCCAGGTTTGAAACAAAGCATTCCAGGCAGAGGAACTTTCCATTCAAACCTTATTTGCAGCCAAAAGGAGCTTCCTAAAATGGAGCAGTTTTTTTTTTGAGACAGAGTCTCACTATGTCACCCTCAGTAGAGGGCCGCATCACAGCTCACAGCAACCTCAAACTCTTGGGCTTAAGCAATTCTCTTGCCTCACCCTCCCAAGTATCCGGGACTACAGGCACCTGCCACAATGCCTGGCAACCTCCACAATGCCTGGCTATTTTTTGGCTGCAGTTGTCATTGTTGTAGCAGGCCCAGGTCGGGCTCGAACCCTCTAATTTCGGTGTATGCGGCCAGCGCCCTACTCAATGAGCTACAGGTGCTGAGTCAAAGCAGCAGTTTTGACTGTGGCTTGCCCCCGCCATGGCAAGGCAGTGCTCTGACTTTGACTCAGTGTTACCATTGAAGATCCATGGCTTGTAAGCTGCACTCTAGGAAGGGCGTAGAGGTGGGCAAGGGCTCTGGAATCAGCTGAGGTTGAATTCTCTCCACCTATCAGCTATGAATGTGTAGCTTTGGAGAAGTTACTGCTTCTGAGCCTCCTCCTCTACAAAAAGTGGGTAATAATACCTACTGCAAAATGTTCTTGCTAGTAGATCTGTGACTGGTAATAGTCCTGGCTTAGTGTAGATGGTGGGTAAATGACAAGTGACAGGTATTGACAAAAACCCTGTTTAATTCTTCACGTTGTACCAGAGTGTTCCTATCAAATCCCAAAGATTTTTTTCTCAAATCACATCAACAATTAAGTTAATGGAGAATACTGACTTCCCATTGGTGTTGTAACAAATTTCTACAAACTTAGCGGCTTAAAATAATGCAAATTTATTATCTGATAGTTCTGGAGGTCAGAAGTCCGAAAGGAGTTCATTGGACTGAAATCATGATATTGGCAAGGACTGTGTTCCTTCTGGACGCTCCAGGGGAGAATCCATTCTCTGGCTTGTGCCAGTAGCTCTCAATGTTTCCTACATTCCTTGGGTCACTGCCTCTCCCTTCATCTTCAAAGCCAGCAATTTAGCACCTTCAACTCTTTCACTCTGACTCTCCTGCCTCCCTCTTTCACTTCAGAGCCTTGTAAATAGATGGGGCCTACCCAGATAAACCAGGATAATCTACCACCTCAAGATCCTTAACTTAACCACGCCTGCAAAACCCTTCTTGCTTTGTAAGTAATGTATTCACAGGTTAAGGGAGTCAGGAAGTAAACATTTTGGGGAGGTTAATATTCTGCCTATTACATGAGAGAGAGCTGTGTCAATTTTAAACTTTTCATCTTCCAAAAGTTTTTCTCCAACCTTTGACACTGCTCCCACTTGCTTGGTAACAAATGCTGGCAGAAAGCTACAAACAAGATCGAACAAATTAGTATCACCAGAACCTTCAGAAACCGCCAACTGGGAATTCGGTAGTTTCCTTTGTGCCCGTAATGTGTGTGTGAACCTGTTTACGTGTGGTTTCCATTTTATAGTAGATGACATAACAGGGTCATAGTTTCTGCTTGTAAAATTGTTCCTAGCACATTTGAGAGGACTAATTGGTTACATAGTTCCCTGTAGAGATGACTGTGACTTTGCAGGTATTCTGATCTCTGACAAGTCTCAGGACCACCCCCAGTGACTGCCAGGCTTAGAACTTTACAAGACCACTCCTCCCCAGAGAGGGGAACCATTGGCAACTTGAGAGGGAAGAAAAGACTGGAATATGCAGCAAGTTCAGGGTATTTGACTTTTTTATGTTCTTTAAATGAGTCAAGAACTCAAATCTGGAGTTTGGACAGGAAACTGGAACTCAGTGGGAGGTCTGGGAGGGTGGAGGATGGGGTGCTTTCAGGCTTTCAAAACACAAAACAGGTGGTTTTCAGTGGGGCTGGCTGGCTAGGGGTGGAGGGGGGGAGAGGAAATACAAAGTAGGCAGGCTTCTGGGAGGATGGGGCTCAGCGCCCACAGCCTGATCTGGCTGCCTGAGTATAGAGAGTGACAGGTGAGGGCTTTGAACCTGGGGCTGCCAAGAGGCCCAGGAGGGACTCTTGAGACCCAAGTAGGTTCCAAATGACCATTGCTCAGGCTCATGGGGTTGGGAGCACACAAAAGTGGGAACAACCAGCCATGCCAGAGGCCCTCTGAAGAAGAAGATCAGGGACTGGTTTCCTTGGATGAAGCAGCAGTGATGAGGGCCGCCAGGAATCTGAAGCCATGAGCCTGACCAGGGGCAGGATCAGCCAAGTCTATGGCAGGCTTTAATTACTTTGGGGTAAGAAATTTGTGCTTTGTAAACACGCCAGATGTCTATGCTTTTGTAAGTTTTAATTTTTTGTTTGTTTTACTTTTCATTGCTGTTGATGTTGTTGTTTTAGTAAAACTCTAAATTAGAAAAGGGCAAGGGATTCTTATTGTTTTCTGCAAAGGCTCAGCCAGAGAATCAATGCAGCCATGGCCCCTGGTGAGGTAAACCATGGAAATGTGACCAATCTCAATCCCAGAGTCTCCTGGGGAGAGTTTAATGACCTCTTCATACATTTTAAGAACAAAGGAAATGGCGATTTTAGTGGCATTTTAGGCACTGGGGACAGAAAGCCAGCATCTTCTTGGCCTGCATCTAAATGCACAACATAGCGGTGCCCTGTCCTGCTAACACAGAAAGTTGGAGAATAACTTTTTACGCAACTTGGCAGGTGACCCAAAATGCTTCTTGGCTCACTAGAGGGTCTCAGCTGCCCATTTTCCTTTTACCCTCTTTAGCTCTTGCACAAACAGCAAAATAAAAAGAAGTCCACAGTCTTCCATCCTTGAAACAGGCCTGCCTGCCATCAATTACCACTAACCTCTGGCAAGTGGCACTCCTCGAAAAAGCTCCAAGATGGTTTCAACTGGCGGATTTTAATGTATTCTCTACATGAGTATTCTAAGGACCATTTTCCTGACAAGGCAACCAGACTCGAGCTAGTAAATGGTGACACTAGTCAAGCAATTGTGTGAGTGAGGGATAAATTTGTGAACAGAATAAGGATCAAAGGCCCCTGTCCCTCCCTATGCCATTAGACATTCCAAATCTCTCAGTTGACCATGGTTGCAAATGGGTGTCCCAGGACTGGCAATTGACTGATAAATCCCAGGGCCCTCATTCCAAGCTATTGTACAGAAAATATTTCCACTGTTCATACTTCAAGGGGATTGGGAAGTGGCAGCCGAGAGAAGGGATGGGTAATTTATTCAGGAGCTGGAAGCTGAGAAACAGATTTGGTAAGCAAATACTTCAAAGCCCACTAGAGAACTCCCATAAAACATAGACCCTATGCAACAACCAGGGAGTGATTTAAATCCAGTTGGAATTTCCAGGGAGAAGGAGTAAGACTTACCGACTCTGTTCAGAGCCTCATGAATAATTTCACCTGACACGGGACACTGAGCTAGCAGAAATCTGGGATGTCCGAAGGAAAACGGGCTCCAACTAATCTCTGTTCCTCAAGACTTATTCCTAAGTGGGGAGCCAGGGTGGGAGAGGGGAGTCCAGACAGGAAGCTCACCAGTTTTAGACACATTATATTTTGTCCTTGTGTGAGAAATGTTGGATGGGAAACACATTTTCTGGCAGCCAAAGCCTCGCTGGCTGGGCTGGCTAAGGGAAAGGCCACGGACCCACGTCCTACCAGGATGTGGAAGTCATTTGTGACTCCCTCTAGGCCAGTACTGGCAGTGAAAGAGGGAACTTAAAATGAAATAAACACGTAACCCGGGATCTGCAAAGGTGGCAGCTACGTTAGTTAGTTACTAGCTGCAGACCCACTGCCCTCCCTCCACAGATAATCCCATTCTGGCCCGCGAGGCTGCCAGCCCCGCAGAGCATGGGAGAGGGTTTCCCTGGTGTCCTCCCTTCTGGGTAAATAGCCTTAGATGGGGGGGAGGGTTTGCCATGAAAGGGGCATCGCGGAGTTGCTCAAACCTTCTGGAAGATCACAGAGGTCTTAGTCCTGCAGGGTCAGCATCTTCCCTCTCGGAGAACAGCCTTTCCTGCTCTGCCCAAGAGCCGCATCCCCGCGCACCGCCCGGGTGCCCACCTTCCAGGTGGCGGCGGCGCTGCAGGTGGCCGGAGGCGCACAGGGCCCGGGACCCGCCGTGCTGTCTTCCTCCCGACCGCTGCAGGAGGGTGGGAAAGGGGGACGCAGGCCGCTCTCCGGCCGGCCGTGGAGCCCGGGAGCGTGGAGGGCCCGGAGGGGGTCGCGGTGCAGGAGCCCGGCGGCAGGCAACGGGGGACGTCTCAGGGTCCCCGGTAAGCGGAGCGGCCCGGGGCGATGGAGCTCGGGAGACAACACGCGGCCTCCGGGAACATCCCCATGGTGGGTAGCTACGGCGACTCAGGGACCACAGCCCTGGAAGTGACCGCTAGGGAGGAAGAGGAGAGGGCTGTGACCCTCAGGAAAAGTCACTCCGACCCTCAGAGATTGGCCCTGAAGGAAGATGGCGCCTCCAGTTTCTGCACCCACCTTCCCAGCACCTGGAGCCCGGTCACCCCCACTTTGCGGATGCTGAGGCCGGAGACGCTGTGAGCCTGAAGGACATCATTTAGGTCGTACATTAATGATGCTGCTCCTGAACTCTGTGGTTCAGAAACTTTAAATTCGGGAGCCAGCTTGTCACGTGTATTTTCTCCCGGCCAGCTCTTTCATCTCCTAATACAAACCTCCATACAGCGCCCTCACTCCACCCCAAGAAGTCTGGTTCTCTTCCCTTCACCAGGTCGTCTTCATTTCTCTTCTCAATTTCCAAATTTAATTCCTGACCTGTTTGAACCCAAACTAGCCAAAAGTTCTCGTCCAAAGGGCTCCAACCATAACCAATGGAGGAGGGGGAGAAATACCACCCACTGAAAATCAAATCACATCTTTGTGCATTGTTACCAGGAGTAAATTGTTTAATAAGATATTCTCCAGTCTTTCGAAAAACAACTTTACTTTGAAATAACTTGCATTGATTTGTTTTGCTGTTGATATTTATTCTGAAATTTCAAATAACCTAACAGATCATGTAAAATTTTTATGTTCACTAAATCTCAGGTTCAAAAGGATTGTGCAACTGCTGTTCTGACATAATAAACCATCAAGTCAGAAAAAATGGAAAAGGAGAGGGGTGACCCTAAAGTCAAGGCCAGTGGTGTCTACAGAGTAGTCTAAATGCAAAGTCCTTCTCTTCCTCTTCCTTTCCTCATCCTCTTAGGAAACTTCTCAACTAAGGGCCACATTCTGGCCAGTGCAGGCCTCATCCTTTCCGGTGCGCATTTCATTTCTGGGAATGAAGCTGATCAAACTGGACAGAGAATGATGATCTAAATGTGCCACATGGAAAAATGGGACCACTTCTACAAATGGTAGCCCGGAGTTCCTCAGGCAGGTGACTGGCTCCTTTGTGCTAGGAGTCTGGCCTTACCGTTCCTCAGCATCTGTCTTCTTAGCTGCGCAGTGGCCCAGACCCTGGACTTCCTATTTTCCTTTCTGCTGGCATTTTCTTTCTGGGAAGTTTGGCCATTCATTAACATCTCCACCAGAGGGTGAGCAGGAGAAAGGAAAGGTCAGTACTCAAGTCCACCCTGCATTTCTTAGCAGTCAGTACTTCTAGTACTAGCTGGCCTCGGTGGGAAAAGAGCTGTGCTGCGGGCTACAATGAGATTTTGGGATTATCTGTGGATTTAATCTGGTCTTCTCACATCTGCCATTTCCACAAATAATTAGAGATTACTAGACACATTCAGAAGTTGCATTAGCCTCAAAGAATTTAGAGAAAATCTAAATAGGCTTAAATACCATCTTGGAGTCCAGAATGTTAAGCTCTATGCTCCAGATAATTAACATTTTTAGGGTCTTTTTCCCCCCTCTGGGGCTAAAATCATTCCTAGGTAACAATTCACTGAACGTGTTTTAAATATAATATATTTTGCAGAAAGGGATGGGCTGAGTAGAAAAGCAGATAATGTCTACTGCTGTATTAAATGGGAGTCGGCCTTGAAGCCTTGGAGATTTGGAACTTCTCTGTTCTCCAGAGGAATATTCTGATTCCAGAGGTATTGAGAAGAGCCTTTGGTATTCACACATGTGAGACCCCACAGGTAGAAGGCAATTCCTAGAGTAATGCCTAGGCCCTGAGAATGAGTGTGTGCAGACCTCTCCTCCTGGAGAACATTCTGGACACACAGATTCTATCCGGAGCAACAGGTAATGCATAGAGAGGACCCTTGGGCCCTCCTCAATAGCTACAAGGCTCCTTCCAGAGAGATGGAGTGGAATACCACACTGATTATTCTCTTCCCAGTGGGAGCCCTACATGGGTACCCCATTATCACTGGATGGTCTAGGCCAGTGGTTCCCAACCTGTGGGTCGCCTCCCTTTTTAACTAACAATGAAAATACATTGCAGCATTAGGAAGGTTGAAAACCACTGGTCTAGGCTAGAAGATGAGAGTATTTTATGACTCTGAAGTATTTAACAGTTTTCAAAAAAGTTATATATCTGTTCTCTTATTTGATCTTTATAATAACTGTGGGGTAGGCAGAACAAATATTACCATCTCTATTTCTTGCTGATAAAGAGACTTAGCTCCATTCCATAGCTAGTAAGAGAAAGCAGAATTAGAATTAGAGCCTTTAGACTCCACTCCTCCATGTGCCAGTTGAGTTTTGTAATAAAACATTCTAGTTTGGGGGCAGTGCCTGTGGCTCAAAGGAGTAGGGTGCTGGTCCCATATCCCAGAGGTGGCGGGTTCAAACCTGGCCCCAGCCAAAAACTGCAAATAAATAAATAAATAAATATTCTAGTTTCTTTCTTTCTTTTTTTTTTCTGAGACAGAGTCTGACTATGTTGCCCTGGGTAGAGTGCTGTGGCATCAGCTCAGAGCAACCTCTACTCTAACTCTTGGGCTTAAGTGATTCTCTTGCCTCAACCTCCTGAGTAGCTGGCGCTATAGGAGCCTGTCATACACCCAGCTATTTTTTGGCTGTAGTTGTCATTGTTGTTTGGCAGGCCCGGGCTGGATTTGAACCCACCAGCTCCAGTGTATGTGGCTGGTACCCTAGCCACTAAACTACAGGCGCTGAGCCAACATTCTAGTTTCTTATTTGACTATATTATCATGCCTGCTATATATTCTTTTTTTTTGGAGAGACAGAGTCTCACTTTATCATCTTCGGTAGAGTGTCATGGCGTCACAGCTCACAGCAACCTCCAACTCCTGGGCTTAGGTGATTCTCTTGCCTCAGCCTCCTGAGTAGCTGGGACTACAGGTGGCCGCCACAGTGCCTGGCTATTTTTTGTTGCAGTTTGGCCGGGGTCAAGTTTGAACCTGCCACCTGCTGTATATGGGGTGGGCACCCTACCTACTGAGCCATAGGTGCTGCCCCAAGGAGCTTATATATTCTTTAAGTGCCCACAACACTCAAGCTTGCTAATTCTACAATGGTTTAATTATGCAAATTCTCCTCATGTAAACATTCTACATGTCATGTTAAATATTATATTTTCTTTCTTTCCTTTTTTTTTTTTTTTTGAGACAGAGTCTTACTATGTCTTCTTTGGTAGAGGGCCATGGCATCACAGCTCACAGCAACTTCAAACTCTTGGGCTCAAGTGATTCTCTTGCCTCAGCCTCCCAAGTAGGTGGTACTAGGGGTGACTGCCACAATGCCCTGGCTATATTTTTGTTGTGGTTGTCATTGTTGTTTAGCAGGCCTGGGCCAGGTTTGAACCTGCCAGCTTTAGTGAGTGTGGCTGGCGCCCTAACTATTGAGCTATGGGCGTTGAGCCTAAATATTATATTTTCTTTGGAATTCCATAATTGAACTTCTATTTATTAGTTGTATTTCCCCTTCCTAGTAATCAGCAAGGCTTTAATCTAATTGCATTGGACAATTTCTGGAAGTCACTTAAAGTCATTTAGAAATATCATCTCATACTCACTTTATTCTGTAGATCTTTTTCATTACTAGACTCCAAGTGGTTACTGGGATGTCACTGGGTTATTCAAAGAAATGAGTCAAGGTCACAATTCATCAAAAGAAAAGAAAAACCCAAGCACAGATAAAATGTTTAGTATATACAATAACACCATATTGTTATATCTGTGATATTTTTAGAAGGATTGATTAAAAAATACTGACACCCCCACATACTGATAGTTCAATCCATGCTTGAAAAAACATTTCGTCCTTTTCCATCAGCACCGTTCACACTTTAGAAGACTGACTTCATAGGGGCCTCCCTAGAGTATTTCCTTAAACCTCTGCCAACCTGGGGTGAGGGCGGGTAGGGGCAACATTACATAAATATCTGCAATGAGTTCTTGGCTGGAATTGCACGATGGCCATATATGGTGAAAGGTAGATTTTCCCCTGTGACTTTATTCTTGGAATATGTTAAAATGCATATGTCTCCATTTCTGTTCCCAAGAAGCTGGTGTACAGATGTCAAGTGCTGGGGTGGTGGAAATGCTGCTGTCTACAGTTTACATGATGTCTAATAGGCCCCTAGGACATGCTTAAAAAGCAGTGTTCAGAATTAGGTCCCTAACCTTCTTTGACGCAATTGTCTTTCTTTGGAGTCGCCTCTTGAAGGAAAGGATGAAGATTTGGAAAGGGAATTAATTTTCTCAGTTGGACTTATAATTTCTCCCTGTACTTTACAGTAATCCTTTTAACTCAAAAAATTCAGCTAATTATGGATTTCTACCTGAATAATGCTGCCGTTTGAGCGGCTGCAGGTCACTGTTTCTGGTTTCTGACCCCCTGTCAGGACGATTCTGCCTGATTTCACTCATGTGCTGCCGCTTTTTATAATCTGAACATTATTTCCACTCAAATGTTTCCAGCTTTTGCACAAAACCTAAGAATTTGAAAAGGGGGAAAAACTTTCTTCTTAACTATTACTGGGATAATGATCACTTTGAGGTGTTCTGATTTTTTGTGAGGGTTATACTCCAAGAACACTCAAAAAGATTAGAAGTCTTAGTTTAAAAAGCTGATTTTCTAATTTACATTTTAAAAATAGAATTTAGGCAGTCTCTGTTGTAATTCAAATATGATTTTCTTCTCTATTTTTATGCTCAATAAACTCTATTATAATATGCTATGAAATGTAGGACATTGAACAAAGAAATTGAGAGGCTTTGAAGGGGATTTTTTGGTTGTTGCTGCAGTTTTTGGCCGGGGCCAGGTTTAGAACCCGCCCTACTGGCACCCTACTCCTTGCGCCACAGGTGCCACCCTGAAGGGGATTTTTAAAGATCCAATTTCCTCATTTGTAGAACAGAACCTGGAAAGACTTCACGGTGTTTAATATGTTTGTTCCCTATCTCCTCAATGCAATAATCTCTAAGCACCATTTGATCATTAAAGATTTATATTCACTATAATTCATGTCAACCTATATCTGGGATTTTTTTAAAAACAATGTTTGGCAGCCAACTGCTGGTAGAAACTAGAATGTTTCACATTAGTCAGCAGCCCTCTTAAATTATATATATCATAATTTACTGTGAATTACAAATTCTTATATGGCATTTAAAGTTAATGATTAGGCAGAGAGATATATCAAAAATATGATTAGTCACATATGTATCTCACTTGCATGGTTCTCGCTGGATGTGTGTTTTAAAAGATTTGCTTGTTAAAAAGATATTTGGGGGCTGATATATTTTTCCAATGGAAGAACAACATAGTTTTAAAGGAAAGGAAAAGTGGATGCACGCACGCTTAAAAAAATCTCTTCTCTATTTAAATAGTCACAAAATTATTTTATGTTTTGTGATGGATATTTTTAGCCTAGGTACTACTAGTATGTGGTCTGAAACTATAAGAATTGATAATGGAGGGGGACGCCTGTGGCTCAAAGGAGTAGGGCGCTGGCCCCATATACTAGAGGTGGTGCATTCAACCCTCCCCCCCACCAAAAACTGCAAAAAAAAAAAAAAAAAAGAAAGAAAAAGAAATTGACAATGGTAAAGATCTCCTTCCTGCCTCATAATTTGAAGTCAAGATGTAGGAACCCTAACAAAATATGAGATTTTCAGTAAAAGTTTTAATGCCTCTTTTCCACAGAAAGGGATTAATAATGAAGTGATAGGCTTCCAGCAGAGCAAGAAATAAAATGAAACCAAGATACCCATTCAAACCTCAGAATAGCTCCTTCCTGATTTTCACTTCTCTACATAGTGCTTGTTAAGGCTTTGAGGTATTTCATCGTTTACAATTGCACTTGTCACCCAGGAAAGAAGGACGTACAAGGACAGCCATGACGGTTTCATTAAAATTTGATTTGCATGACAGGAACTCCTAGAATATCTCTTTTGTATCTTAGGCAGCTATTTCTTTTCCTCTTTCCTTCATCTCTCTTCCTATTTAATAGTGGTTTTCGTAACTCAGCTATTTATGATTCATTTCATGAAAGGCTACGTTTTCTCAGAGGGCACTAAAAAGTCTTAAAGCAGTTTTAGAGACTAACAGCAACAAGAAGCTATTTTCCCTCATGCTGTAAAATGAAGGCATTGTCAATAGTCTACAACCTGCAATAAACTATTAAAAAAGGAATTTACAACGGCTGGTTATCCTCCTGAAATAACCTTGTTACAAGTCTGCCCTTGTCAGTCATCCGCAAGAGAGTCACGTGCTGGATTGCCCACAAAGGGAAGGTCTGGATTCACACTGCGGCAAAATACTTGGGGATGGCCTGGCCTGACAGTCCCTCATGCCCTTCATCACCTTTTTAAAGCAACAACATCATAGCTACACGTGTAGTTTATCTTGATTACACTGAAAGGCACCTGCTTATGAGGTGGCGTTTGAACTGGGAATTAGAAAAATATTTGCATGACTGGGGACAGCAAATTATGTGGGAGTGCCAAGGGGTAAGTAGCAGGTGGGACACTATAGAAAGACAACTAGAAGCATCATGCACACACTTAAAGCTGCATGTTAGTGTAAGCCCTGGCAAGTCCTCCCTCTTCTTTTCCTGGCCCTGTGAGTACTTGCTTTTGCGATAGCTGGTCTGGAGCTCAAAAGCTCCTTGAGGAGTCCACTTTGGGGTCAGCAGGAAGAGAGGGAGAGAGTGCATCCTACCTTTCTGGCTGAGTGTGGTGGGTGGGGACCAGTGGAGGAAGAACCGAATCACTCGCTGGTGGCCGGACTAGTGGAGGAACCTGAAAAATCTGGAAGATCACTGAACTTAGAGGGTCCGCCTAAGAGAGAGAGAGAGCTGTAGAGAACCACTTTCAGGGAAGAATAATGCGACTGTGTGTGGGTGAGGGAGGATGGAAGAGCCACAAAGAGGAAGATGGGGCGGGGGGGGGGGAGTGAGCATTAAAGAGAAGCTAAAGGCCCAGAAATGACTGGGTTAGAGTCCAAGAGCTGAAGATGTAAAATTCCACGTTGTGAACATTTATAGTATAAGTCATCATTTGCTGAAGAAAGTAATGCAGTTTCACTGCTAAAATAATGGTATTCTTACTTTTTAAAAAAAGTTATGTTGTGCTTGCAAATGTGAGAAAAAACCAACGTTCTCTAAAATATGAATGGTTATTGCCTAGTGTTAAATGCTAAAGCAAAGAGAAATGGCTTTAAAATGGGAATAAAAATTAGAAATTAAGAACCATTCATTTAAATAGCATGGTCTGGCTCAGCACCCGGAGCTCAGTGATTAGGGCTCCGGCCACATACACTGGGGCTGATGGGTTCAAACCTGGCCTGGGCCTGCTAAATAATAATGACAACTACAACAAAACACATAAATGAATAAATAAAATAGCATGGTCTAACAGACTATGCTATTCATTACTTATTTCAGAAGTTATCAGAAGCATATGTTGAACATAGTTTTAAAAGCTGACTTGCTTAGTTAGCTCTGTGAAGCAATGTCTGGAATTAGTGCCTATGGAAAACGGAAGGGCACACATACCACTTTAATCCTATTGTTTCGAAAACTTGGAAACGCTTTGGTATCATCTGAAACGATTGTTTAACTTATTTTACATATTTAGACAAACACTAATGATTTCAGTTAGAAGAAAAAAATGTTGATTTAGAAAACTGAAAATCAAAATCCAGTATTAAAATTGTCACCTAATACAAAACTCTGATCTGTAATTGTTGTCTCAAAATAAGTGATATCGCTTTTTACCATTCCCGTCTAAGATTACCTCTACAGTTTAACTAGAACTTTCTAAAGCTTATCTTTAATGGAAAATCCAAAATCTACTACAATATCGTTACAATGGCTCGATAATTGAAGACAACAGAAATACACAGAATGAAACCATAAATGCCATCTGCCAAAATAGTGCTAATTTATATTAACAGTATGTTTATCTTTTTTATATAAAATTTCCAAGCAGTCATGATTCACTAAATAAGGAACTAGATAAGGAATCATGGCTTGTTACAGTTTCTCCCTTTCACTAAATCATCTAACATGTCCAAAGCTGGAATGTTATCACTAACAGTTTTCAGTGGTCATTTTGAAGTGATTGAAACTGTTAAGATCAGCCTTTTAGTAATCCATTCACTTTTGGTCAAAATAGTACTACAAAGTCATCCTTCTTCGACATGGCAAGTAGTACATCTGTGATCACGCTGTCAAAATAAAATACATTTAAGGAAGAAAATGTAATTCAATGCAGAGAAAAAGCACACAAGACAATGTTCATGCTTGTAACATAGTCTCTCTGGTCAAACAATGGAGACTCTGATATGTTTAGCCACTGAAAACTTAGGAGAGTTCGTCACTGTCCTAGACAAATAAAACCCAGTAGAAAATATGGCTTTCTAAAATATTTTTCTAATTATCACCTTGGCTTTCTGTGGTTCTGCAAATGCAAATAAATAGAGAACTAAGTCCTTCATTTCTTCCCAACTTCAAACTTAGCTACAAACACTCTTAAATGAAAACACAGTTTTCTGGAGTTCTGAGATGTCAGGAGTGGCAAAGAACAGAGATGCAAGAAGTTCCGGGAAGGCCTGTGGAGGGCTGCAGAGGATTAGGGAGAAGTTTGGGCTGCTGGAGAATGTTCCTTAGGCTCAAGTTGTCCACTCCTCACTCTATCTACACACTGCTCTTTACTAAAAGACCTTTTTGGAGAAGTAAAGCTGCTGATGTCCGGCTCCTAATTAAAAGTAACACTGAACCTATTAACTCCTGCCACTTTTGTTACAAGTGAATGCTGAAATGAACAGTGGTTGAATCATAAAATGTTAAAGATGCAAGGGACATTAAAAGTGGTCTCTGTGGATGCAGTTTCTAGCTAACTAGGGGCTACCTTGGAAATAGAGTAACTCTTGACTCCTAATTCTAGCTGTTTAATTTATAAATGGTAGAAATTGGTTTAGCCAAGGGATTATAGGTTATAACAGATTTTATAAGATTTGTCAATAAATATTTCATACTTTTATATCATAAATCTGAGTCCAGCTCTTTCAAGTCCCAAGTTAAACCTGGATCACTGTTGACCCATCTGAACCACAGAGAGAGGCCACTGGTGTCCAATAGAAATAGAATGGGAGCCACACATGTAATTTAAAGTTTTCTGGTAGCCACATTTTGAAAAGTAGAAAGAAGCAAGCAAGATTAATTTTAGTAATAGTGCATTAGTTATTTATTGCTGCATAACAAATTATCCCCCAAATTTCACTTAAAACCTATATTTATTATTTTACCACTGCTGAAGCTCAGGAATGCATGACTTGTTTAGCTGGAACATTCTGACTCAGGGTTTCTTTAGAGTTTGCAGTCAGACATTTGTCCAGGCTGCATCATATGAAGCACTGACTGGGCAGGACCTGTTGCTTCCAAAAAGCTGCACGCCCATGGCTCACAAGTGGTGCTGGCTTTTGGGTGGGGGCCTCAGTTCTCCTCAGTCACCTATCAGCCTCCAGCACCTCTCTTCTCCATTTGTCACCTTCAGCAACATAACCTGCCTTTCTTTCCTGGTGGCTGTGTTCTGAGATAGAAAGAGAGACAGAAAAGGGACAAGCTAATGAGCCAGAGAGGAAATACCCAAGTTTTTGTAATCTAAACTCGGAACCTATGGCCCATTGCTTATGCCATATTTTATCTGTTAGAACTGAGTCACTAAGTCTACCCTACATTTTAGGGGAGAAAATTTCATATGGGCACAAATACTAGCAGTTTAAGATCACTGGGGGCCATCTTAGAGGCTGCCTACCACAAATATATTTTATCTAACCCAATATATCCAAAGTATTACTCAATTTATAATCAATATAAAAATTAGTAATTAATTTTTTTGAATTCTTTTTCTAATGCTGTCTTTGCTATTGACTGAATGTTTCCATACCTCCAAATTCATGCAGTGAAACCTTAATCCCCAATGTGATGATATTAGGAAGTGGAACCTTTGGGAGGTAATTAGGTTTAGATGAGGTCAGACAGAGCCTCCATGATGTGATCAATGCCCTTATAAGAAGAGGAAGAGACAGGAGATATCCCCCCACCCCCGTCTTCCTGTAAACACCAAGGAAAAGCTGTGTAAGAATCTACTAGGAAGATAACCCTCACCAAGAACCCAACCATGCTGGTACCTAATCTTGGATTTCCAACCTCCAGAACTTTGAGAAATGAATGTTTGTTGCTTAAGCCACCCAGACTACCATAATTTATTATAGCAGTTTAGACTAATCTAGCCTTCAAAATCTGGTATATATTTTATACTTACAGCCTAAATTAACTTGGACTAGCACATTCCAAGCATTAATAGCCACATGTAGCTAGTAGCTATTTTTGCCCAGCACATCTAGACAGTCCTCAGCCCACATGAAGACCCTAACTGGGGGGATCTTCTTTACCAGGCACTTCAGTGATCTTTCAGACATATCAAGTGCTTGCCATGTGCCCAACATGATGGTAAATGTGGGGAATGCGAAATCAATAAATCAGAGGGCCTGCCCTAAAGAACCTTAAATAAGTAGAAAAGTAACTTTGGATTCTAGGCCAGCCATGCTGGGCCTACTCCAGAAAGCTCTAATCTGTGATGGGTTCTGTAGTAAAACAAAGATCAGTCCTTCCACAGTCCTCGGGAAGGTGTGTGACCTAGAGTCTGTCTGGTCCAGCCAGGGCCTCTGACAATGAGCACACACATCATTCACTCCCAGGCCCAACCTGAGGCCTGGGCTTCAGGCTCTGAATTGGAGCCCATATGTTGGCCTGAGATCTGATTTGCCTTGGATGTGGAACAAGTTAAATATTTGTTTTAACTCAGTACATTGTACTTTCTGCTATTCTCTGCAAGCATAGCCTATAGGAGAAGGGAGGTCTAGGGGGATACTTTAACTATTTCAGGCTTTTAGGGTACTTTGGAGGAAGCCCTGCAGAAGTGTTGGCACGTGCCACAGTTGCACCAAGCTTCAAACATGGCTAAATTTATGTAGCCAAAAATGGCCTTAGTTATCTTATCAGGTATGAATGAATTTAGTACCAGGAAGAATTTTTTTTTGAATTTAGAAACTCTCTAAGAAAATATTTATTAAAATACCTATTAGGAAAAAAGTCACACTCAGTGTCTTAGCTAGCTCAGGCCCCATAACAAAATACCACACAGTGGATAGCTACTAAACAACAGGTATTTCTCAGAGTTCTAGGGCTGAGAAGCCCAAGATCTAAGATCAAGGTACCAGCAAGGTTGGTTTCTGGTGAGGGTTCTTCTCCTGGCTTGCAGATGGCTGCCTTGTCACTGTGTCCTTATATGGTGGGGAGAGAGTGCTCTGGTGTCTCTCTCTCTTCTAATGAATTTCCAGCTCTGTTAGATTAGGGCTCAACCCTTATGACCTCATTTAATCTTTACACCTCTTTACAGTCCCTGTCTTCAATACAGTCACATTGGAGATCAGGAGTCAATATATGAATATGAAGGGGATGACGACCTTTTGATCTATAACAAGTAAAAGATTATTAACTGCAATAGGACTCTTTGATCCTAGACACTAGGTGATAACAAAATATTTTTAGTCTATTCTCTGTCCTCACTCTGATAATGCAATGCACTTGCTTTTATAGGTGTAAATATGTATGTACTTGACTTGCATCTTTTCTCACAATGTATGTCCTGAATTGTGTCTATAGTAAGTTATAAGCCTCTTGAGAATATAACTCAGTGTATCCAGCACACCCAGTGCCTAGCAGAGAGACCCCCCTCCTCTGCCTTCCTCCTCTTCCCACCTTTCTCCCAAAGTACTTACACTCTATTAATAATGATATACCTGGCTGTCCAGTTAAAGAATTCTGGGTTTCATTTGGGGGAAAACCCAACTTCTCCTGAGAGTAGAGAAAATCAGCTTGCTGAATGGTCTAAAAATGTAGCTGTTCATTTTAAAGTTACAGGAAAATCCATGCCTGTCTCAATGGAAAGAAGTTAGTTTCATTTATAGGATGTCTGGAAAAATTACTGTGAATACCTTCTTTTTTTCATTTTTGCCTTCATAAAAATACTGTTTAGACAAAAGAAAACAACTGTGAAGATAGTTTTAATCGAAGGACTCCAGATTAAACAATGTCTTCCTGACATTTATGACACATTTCCAGATTTTTATTTCATCAGATGGACATGTAGTTTCATCAGTGTCATAGTAGCGGCATCTTTGCAATAAAGTGTCTTTGCTTCACAATGTGAAGACACTAAAAAACGTGATGTCACAGATCTCATTTCTGTGTTTAATAACATCATGATTTTGGTTGAGCTGCCATAGGCTGGGGCTCAGCTGTACAACCTGGAAAAACATTCAGTGGGTCTGGAACATAGAAAAGTCCCCAATGTTGTTTGGCTGGAATTCGAAGGGTGAAATTAAAGCTTCTGTTTTGTGTAAATCTGTCGAGATTTAGTGTTTTACAGCATCAGGCAATGCTCTTGGTGCCAAGAACTGGCTCTGCCTAGAGGCCCCTCAAAGAAGCAAATCCCTTGCCCTGCAGTCAGGTTACATTAAGGAAAGAAATGAATTTTGAACATTCCACTGTCAATATAACTTATGCATGTCATCTTTTCACAGATAGAGTGCCTTTATGATAAAAGCAAAGCTTGTTCTTGTGTTAGAGATTCTAAACAAAAATGAAAAGAAATAGTATTTTAGATGGCCTTGTAAAAGATCACACATGCTCAAGGCTGCGTTTGTGGCTTGTGATACTGTATTTTTGCAGTTTTAGAGTGAAAACTGAAACCTGCAGTATATAGTCCAGCAAATCTATCTATACATAGATAATATATAAATATCTGTGCACCAGATAATACATATGCATGGATCATATATGCATTCACATTATTCATACGAACTCCAGTAAAAATATCTTTATTTCTTTTTATTTTAGCTTTTATTGTCATTTCTTGTAACATACTTCACAAAACCAATGTTTCAGTGCTCTAGTAGTGAAGGATGGGGGAGGTGTATCTTTGGAGAAAGGGGGAGGCTAGAGGATGGACAACATGTTTTAGCTCTTTCCATCTGAACTTTGATTTGCGTCTTAAAAGATAGAAGCTGAGTCCATATGCTGAACAGTGATAGATTTGCTTTAGAACTCATCCCATTTGCAGGGGGACTACCAGCAATCTCCCTGGGCAGGAACGCTGGCTGGCTGCCTCCGGGGCCGAAGAGGGAGCAAGTTCTTGGGAAGGATGATCTGCAGTTGCTCCCTTCTCGCCGGTGCTTGCAAGGGCCCGAGAGCAAGCACAGCGCGTCCGGACCGGTGCTAGAGGCCGTCGCACAGCCCTGAGGGCCGGTTGGGCCCAGCGGTCCCCAGCAGCCCAGCTGCAGTTGGGACGCTGCAGAGCGGGAGGCCAGCGAGGGGGGAGGACCCTCCAGCGTCCGGGAGCTCACGCCCGGGTCTCCCCATCAGACTTTGGAAGGGAAGCTCCTTACACAACAGAAGCTTTCTGACATCCTCAGGGGCATTCGTAGTTACGCGGAGCCTCCGACACCCACGTGCTGCGTCCACGCGGACTCCACGCCTCCTAGAACCTACCGGCGTCCACCGCCGGCCGAGACGCTTGGTGGCTGCCCCAGCAGGGACTTGTGGGGCAAAAGAGAGACATTGTAATAGGCTCAAAGCAAACCCTAACTTGCATTACCCCTTCCAGCGCCCTTGGAGGGCGCTAGTAGTTTCGAATTCCAAACTGTGGGTTGTCTAGTTGAAACTTTCGTCCCGCCCCTCATTGTCCAAGCTCAGGCCCGCAACTCCCGGCGTCCGAGGCGCTGGGCCACCCGCCTATCGCAGCCCGCGGACCCGGGCCGCCCTCCTCCTGCGACGTGCTCTGGGATCACCTGTTTGCGGTGCAGCCCACAAGTCGGAACCCCGGTACGCCAAACTGCCTCTTTGCCCGGCTGGATTCAGACTTCTCGGGGCATTTTCACACCTCCTTTTTCAGATTTGTCTTGCCTGTTGTGAGCCTATCAAGGGATCAGGCGCGCACAGCAGCTTAAGCAAAAATGCTGTAATTCTGATGAGGTGCAGCTCTTACTTTCTTAAGCATCATTTTTTTTCTTGGCATAATAGTTTCGTCTGTTGGCCAAGGCTCTGAAACTGATTGTTACATTTCATGGCTTTTATATGTTGTTGAAACCAATGTGGCTTGATGAAATATATGGAGTATTAAATCTCAAAAACAAAACAAAACCAAAACCCCAGACCAAAGCCTGCTTTAGGGCAGGCTGATCCAGCAGCTGGAGAGAGAGGAGGGAGCCTCGAGGAATCACGGGAAAGGAGCAGGAAGGTCTCTCTTGCTGTCATCAGAATACTCTCATCCCCGGCCCTTGTCTTTTAGAACAAATAAATAAAGCATCGATTACCTCTGAACCTCAGACCTAACCTGACAGTGTGACGGATTCAGATAGCAACACCCATTTCTGCACAAAGAAAACAGTCTAGTACTTCCAAAACTCACATTTCAGAATTTCCCGAATTTTATACTCACAAAAGGGAGGTGGAACAGGTCATCCTTGTATGGCAGAGAAACAGTAATTTTCATCATTTAGAATCTTCCCAACTATTCTCCGGTTAAGAAAATTAGTAGGGGTCTACAATTAAAACAAAAAACCCAAACCTTCGCCTACCACAATACATTTTATTTTGTGTTCTAATCCTTGATAGACCGGGAGTATTTTAATAAACATTGGCAATCAGAAGTAAACTGAAAATACATATTCAGTAGATAGCATTTTCTATTATGGTGGTAATGTTGCTTTCATCAGTTTTCCCCAAAGCCGCAGGGGTGAGACGAAGGAGAGCAAAATGCGGGCTTGCGTGAGATTTGCCCAAATTTGAAGATTTCTATCTCAAATTTTTGTCTTCATCACAGTCAGGTCTGACGAACCCAAGCTGGCTTTACTTAACTTTCTAACCAGCATTTCTCCTGTATAGTTTCAGACTTTTAGGTGGGGCCGGTGCTTTCTCTAACGCTACTGCGATCAGTAGTCGGAGAATTTAGGTGGCCTCAGCCAGCCAGTGGGAGACCCAGAAATCATCCCAGCCACCTCCCTGCCCAGTCCCAGGTGGAAATGGAAAACTTTTAACTTTGGGCTTTATTTAAAGCGCTCAAGTTTCAAAAGCCGGGTCCCCTCTGCAGGCCTGCAGGCTCCAGCGCGCGTCCTTCGCTGCGTGGGGAGGGCCCAGCAGCTGGCGGATCCGTCTGGGCCGCAGCTGCAGGGTCGGGAGCTCCTCTTCGACTTGGCTCCTTTCAGAAAACTCTTTTCTCGTCGGATGTGGTTTCTCGTTAATTAATCACTCCTGCCCGCGTGTCTGCCGCACCGCTTCTCCACTCTTCCTCCAGCCCCGCATATGCTGTGTATTTGGAAGCCGGAGAGCTGGTGGCGCACACGGGGGCGGCGCGCGTGCGGACTCCGCCGGTCCCAGGGCTGCCAGGCGCCGCCAGGAGACACAGTTGGTGATATCCTGCCAGACTGGCCTTCTGGAAGATTCACTTCCCCCATTCCGACTGTCTGGCCGCTTGGCCACGCTGGCCTCGAGGCTCTGCAGTTCCAGGCTTCGGCCTGGGTGGTCCAGGTGTTCAGGGTGGTCTCCAAGTCCATATTTCCTCCAGGTTTCCGCCTCACCCCCACCCCACCCCAAGACTGGATCCCCCTGGCACGATCCAACTTTTGGCCCCCTCACCTTTGTCCCTCTGCTCCCTCAAGGATCTCTCCCTGGTTTGGCCATCTCATGCACTGTGATTCCTGGGTGACACAGGGCAAACTAGCCAAGTGCCCAGACAGGACCCGAGGCTGAAGGCCTTGGCCTGTGCAATCTCCTCTCCCGAGAGTGGCCCCAAGCCCAACATGAAGTCAGTCTCAGGAATGAACCCTGATCCGGCGGGTGCACCTTGAGCTCGCTTCCCTAGTTGCGTTTTATTCTCTCATCACTTCCGAGTCACGAAGGGAGGCCTCCTACGAGGGCCTTGGCTTCAAGGGCGCAGCCGGATGTGGCTGGGACCACCTTGGGACTCGGGTGTCTCAAATGTGGAGCAGGCCACCCCATGCCGAGCAAAGTGAGATCAGATATTTCCGTTTGTGAGTGTTGGTCGGGTTGAGGCGATCACACGTGACTGGATGAGTACTGTAACCACCCAGCTCTGCGGCCCCCGACGTCGTAGGCGGTTCTCAGGGGGCGCCAGGTCCCTGCGCCGCCGCCCGCGCGCTGGGCTCTCGCCTTGGCTGCCCAAGGCCGGCACTAACCCCATGGACCCAGAAACCCAGGTTTCCCAGGCCGCCGGCACTGGGTGGGAGGGGGACACAGCCCGCACTTTGCCGGGCGCAGAGAGGGCTGAGCGCGGAAGCGGGTCCCACGCGTGGACTCTGTCCGTGCTGGGCCCCGCCGGTCCTCTCCCCACCCGCGACCCTGCTCGGCCGCGTTCCCAGCAGCCGGGAGCGCTTCCTCCCTCGGTCACCGATCCAGGCCGCAGATCCAGCTGTCAAAACAGGGGGTGTCTCTTTCATTCTGGCTCACAAAGTCCCAAAGGGGAACTGGGGGCCTTAATGCTTGTGTTTGGACACAAGCAATTATCCCTAATTATTCTTTTTCTTTTGAGCCTGCCCGTCCCGCCGGCGAGCCCGCCGCGGAACAGGCCCCGTAATCCTCCCCGGTCGGCGAATCTCAGTGGGTTCTGTGCGGCTCGAGGCTCGGGCGCTTTCATGTCACTGCGGGTTTAGAGCTGATTCAAACTCATTGCGATGGGGGAATTAACCCCTGGGCCCGGGCTTTCAGGGGCCTCTGATAAGAGATTATACGTGTTGATGGCAAGCTTTTCTTGGCAAAATGTTTTCAAAGGGCTTGGAGTTGTTAAATCAAAGCGCCATTGAATTGCTCGGGACCGCCTCCTCCCCCTCTGCCTGCCCTTCCCCCACCGCCGCCTCTGTCCCTCCATCCCTCCGCCTCTCTCACCGCCCAGGCCTGCCCACCGTGAGCGGCCCGGCCTCTCGGGAGAGGCGAGTCCCTTTCCTCGGGAAGATTTTCCCTCGGTGCCTCGCCAGGTGAGGATTGTTTTTGTAGGTGTTCCTGCTGCTGGCGCTTTGGTACCCTTTCCCTCCTCCTGCCCCGTGCCCGCCCGCTCTCACACACTTGCTTTGGTAAAGAAAACATGTCCCAGATGAAAGACCACCTTTTTTTTTTTTTTTCAAATGTACATGTGCTTTGTAGAAAAATGGAGGTGACAGGGTGGGATAACGAGGTGAAAAAAAGGGTGGGTTTTTTTTTGGCCTCCCCGCCTCCCAAAGGTCACTGGAGTCAGAGGTGTAGCCATAGGGTTAAAAAGTGCCATGAGCAGAATTCAGATGTCTCCAGAATCTCACGGCTTTGCCCAGGGGGCGATCTGGGGCTGCCCAAATGGCAGAAGGGAAGTGTTGGCAGGGCTGTAGAGGTAGATTCTGCACTGTGGGAAAGCCCCAATTCAGGAACTTGGGCTCAATTACGAATCAAGTAAAGTATCTCAGGAATGGAAAAGCAAGCATCCAGTGTGCTCAGTTCTGATCTGAAACTAGTAGATTAACAACTGCAGGCCCACAGGAGAGAAAAACTCAAATTCAAGAAGGGGGGAAGGGGAAGGAGGCTGTAAAGCGCCTACCTACCCCCTACAATGTAGGGGTACATGGCATACTTCCTGGGTAAAGGACATAGCTATCCTCGGACTTTGGACTTTACCTCAAACCCACATATGTAACCTAATTGTATGTATCCTTATATTAACGCGAAATAAAAATACAAAGGAAAAATAAAAGATTTGGCCAGGAGCTAAAAATAACTCACAGGGGATGGGTATCTAGCAGTAGTAGAAATCTCTTCATGAAAAAAACAAGATATTTGAGAAAAGTGCCAAATACATGAAACAGATAACTGCCATTTCTGTCATCTGCTCCCCGACTCTACATACAGCACATATTGAGAACCCCACTATATTCAATTTACACAGCTAGACTTCTTGGCCATCCAGGCCTGAATCTTCCTCCCCCACCAGAACTCCTCCTCTGACCTGGATCCCAGCTTCCCACCTGTTTTTGCCATCCCACGGGAGCACTGTAGAAGTGGAATAGTATCCTGTTCTTTGCCCCTTGGCCAGTGGCTGGGGGCCTGCTGGGAAGGGACTGGTTATTGGGAGAGCTGACTGACTGACTCAATATGCAGGACTGGCACACCCTCTGCTGCCCAGGTCACTGGACTCTTGCACTGCCCTTAAGCCTCCCGGCTGGGAGCTCCACCTGCTCCCTGCGTGCTTTTTCATTCTCACTCTACCCACTGTAAGACCAAGGGTGCCTGTCTGTTGAGCCTGCCCAGGTTATTACAAAACTTGGTGCCACTTTATCTGCGGGCTGTCTGGAGGATAAACTGGTTCCTTGATTTATGTTTCTGCTTCTTTCATAGTTAATTAGCTATGATGGGCCTGGTGGGAAAGAAAGTCTAGGACTTTTTGTCAGACATTGTCATGGAATCTTTGGCCTTGTTTCCCAATGGCTGGCTGACACAGAGCTTTTTCTTTTCTAAGCTTATATTATTTCTCTGAGGTATACATGGTTTTTGTAATCTTAATCTATCTCATTGGTAATAGTCTCACAGTCAATGAAAATGAGAACAAATGGGATTACATCAAACTAAAAAGCTCCTGCACAGCAAAGAAAACACTTTAATAGAGTGAAGAGACAAGAACAATCCTACAGATTGGGAGGAAATATTTGAAATCACACATCAGATGAGAGGCTAATATCCAAACTATCTAAGGAATTCAACCTCTCCATAACAAGAAAACAAATAACTCTATTGCAAAATGGGCAAAGGACCTGAATAGACATATTTCCCTAAGAAGACATGCATATGGCCGATAGATATGTAAACCAATGCTCAACATCTCTAATCATCAGAGAAATGCAAATTAAAACTACAATGAGATATTACCTCACATCTGTTAGATTCACTATTATCAAAAAGATGAAAGATAACAAGTTTTGGCTAGGATGTGGAAAAAAATGAACCTTGTACACTGTTGATGATATTGTAAATTAGTACAGCCACTTTGGAAAACAGTATGCAGGTTACTCAAAGAGCCAAAAATAGGATTACCATGTGATCTACCAGTTCCATGTCTGGGTATGTATCCAAAGGAACGGAAATCAATGTCGAAGAGATGGCTGAACTGCTCTGTTCTTTATTATAGCCCTGTTCACAGCTGCCAAGGTATGGAAATAGGGGGAGCGCTTATCACTCGACAACATTTTAAGAAGTGATGTGTACACGTATACACACTGGAGTACTATTCAGCTTTCCCCAAACAGGAAATTCTCTCATTGTTGACAACATACGTGAACCTAGAGGATAGTATGTTAAATGAAATAAGCCAGGCCCACAAAGACAAATACTGTATAATCTCACTTATACACAAGACCTAAAAAAGTCAGACTCACAGAAGTACAGAGCAGAATGGTGGCTACCAGAGGCTGGGAGTGGGAGAGGGAGAGGAAGTCAGATGAGGACGGGGGTCAACTATTGCACGGCATGGTTAATATAGTTCATAATGTACATTTCAAAACTGCAAAAAGAGGATTTGAAATGTTTTCACCACAAAGAAATGAAAAAATAAATATTTGAGAGGATAAGTATGTTAATTAGTCTGATTTGATTATTCGACAATGTATACATATAATGAAACATCACATTGTACACAATAAATAGATATATAACGTAGCAAGAAAAATAAAACAAAACTTTAAAAGAAGAAAAAACTATTTTTTGAGATAGATTTTTGAGTCCAATAAATGGGACTCACTTATACGTCCTTTTTTTATGCTGTCGTCTGGTTTTGAGGTATCAGTTGTACTAAACTCATTCCAGTTTAGTTCACAAATATTTTCTAAGGACTTTGGGTGTTCTAGACACTTTCCACAGTGATCTAAATAGATTTTTTTTTCTTGAGTGAGAGCCTCAAGCTGTCATCCCGGGTAGAGTGCTGTGGCACCACAGCTCACAGCAACCTCCAACTCCTGGGATTAAGCGATTCTCTTGCCTTAGCCTCCCAAGTAGCTGAAATTACAGGTGTTGGCCACAACACTCAGCCATTTTTTCGTTGTAGTTGTCATTGCTGTTTGGCAGGCCCAGGCTAGATTTGAACCTGCCAGCTCTGGTGTATGTGGCTGGTGCCTTAACTGCTTGAGCTATAGGTGCTGAACCTTTTTTTTTTTTTTTGCAGTTTTTGGCCAGGGCTGGGTTTGAACCCACCACCTCTGGCATATGGGGCTGGCATCCCATTCCTTTGAGCCATAGGCACTGCCCTTTTTTTTGAGACAGAGTCTCATTATGTCGCCCTGGGTAGAGTCCTGTGGCATCACAGCTCACCTCAACCTCAATCTCTTGCCTCAGCATTCCAAGTAGCTGGGACTACAGACGCCCACCACAATGCCCGGCTATTGTTTTATTGCAGTTGTTGCTGTTTGTTTGTTTTTAGTTGGCCCAGGCCGGGTTCAAACCCGCCAGCCTCGGTGTCTGTGGCTGTACCCACTGAGCTACGAGTGCCACCCTAAACAGATTTTAAAAGACAAAAATTTCTGCCTTCATTGAGTTTACATTGTGGTGGAGAGAGACAATATAAAAAACTTAGGAAATAAGTAAATATTATCATATATTGGAAAGCAGCTGTTGTAAAAATAAAGCAAATATCAGAAAGACAGCATGTTGGAGGGGTTACGGAGGGGTTGGAACTTTCATACACTACCAGTGTATGAAGAAAATGGTGCAGTCACTTTAGAAACAGTCCAGCAATTCCTCAAAAGGCTCCATAGAGTTATCCATATGATTGGTAAATCTACTCCTAGCTGTATGCCCAAGAAAAATGAAAGCAGGTCCATGAAAAAGCTTGTACACAAATGTTGGTAGCAGCATGATTATAACAGTCAAAAGGAGGAAACAATCCAAATGTCCATCAACAGATAAATGGAGAAACAAAATGGGCAAATCCATACAATGGAATATTATCCAGTCATTAAAAGCAAGCATGACACGTGCTCCACTCTGACTACTGCTGCATGTAGATACACGCCACACCTTTGATGACCTTTGAAAACATAATGTTAAGTGCAAGAAGCCAGTCACAAGGAGCCACGTATCGCATGACTCCACTTACATAAAACGTCCAGAATAGGCAAATCCATGGAGACAACAAGTACATTTGGTGTTTGCCTAGGGCTGGGAAGGGGAAAATTTGGAGGAAAAATGGAGAGTAA
Organism: Otolemur garnettii; assembly: GCF_000181295.1. Lineage (NCBI taxonomy): Eukaryota > Metazoa > Chordata > Mammalia > Primates > Galagidae > Otolemur > Otolemur garnettii. The sequence goes on from NW_003852412.1 coordinate 7,641,962, forward strand.
TGGATAACATGGGGTTTCTTTTTGAAGTGATAAAAATGTTTTAAAATTGACTGTGGTGATAATTGCACAACTCTGTGAATATACTAGAAGCCTTGTATTATATACTTTCAATGGGTGAATGGCATGATGTGAAAAAATAAAAGCAGGGTTTGGTGATTAGGAGTATAGCAGTGGTAAGGATGGGGGTTACTGCCATTTTCATTCTAATAAAGAGGGCCTGTTTGAGAAGACGATATTTAGGTAAACATCTGAATGGAGGGCATTACCCACGCAGGTGTCTAGAGCAGAGCACTCTAGGCAGAGGAAACAGACCCAGCAAAAGCTCTGGGTATATGACGTGCAGTGGGCGGGCTGGCATGGCTGGAGTGGAGTGATGGAGAAGGAGAGGAGGTCAGACGTGAAATGGAGGGGGAAGCGTGGGGGACAGTGTGGTGGTGGCGTAAGACTCATGGGCCTGTGGAGGTTTGAGGTGAAGAAATGCATGACCTGACCAATTTTTTTTTTTTTTTTTTTTTAGACAGAGTCTCACTTTGTCACCCTTGGCAGAGTGCCATTGCATCATAGCTCACAGCAACCTCAAACTCTTGGGCTTAAGCCATCCTCTTGCCTCAGCCTCCCAAGTAGCTGGGACTATAGATGCCCCCCACAACACCTGGCTATTTTTAGAGATAGAGTCTCACTCTTGCTCAGGCTGGACTTGAACTCCTGAGCTCAAGCAATCCACTGGCCCTGGCCTCCCAGAGTGCTGGGATTAGAGGTGTGAGCCACTGCATCAGCCCCTGACCAAGAGGTCCCTGAAAGGACCTCTCATTACAGAAGGGTAAGAATGACTCAGGGAGACCAGTCAGGGGCTATATCAGGAGTCCAGACGAAAGATAGAAGCTAAGCCCAGGAACTGGCAGTAGAAGTACTAATAAGTAGTGAGATTTTAGATCTATTTTGAGCATGCAGCCAACAGAATTTTCTGGTGAATTGGATGTGGTGTATAGGAGAGAAAGAGTTTTAGACTTTAAGGCTTTGGGGTTGAACTACTGGAAAGATGATGTTGCTATCAACAGGGCTAAGGAAAACGGGTGGATTATGTGGGGGAAAGTTAGAAAGTTGAGGTTCTTATAGACTATCCAAGCAGAGATATCCTACCTGGTGGTTGGATACATGAATTTGGGGCACAGAGGAGCGGTAGGGGTTGGAAATAGAAATGCGGCAATTGTTGTGTATTGGTAGCATGTAAAGCCGTACGACTTAGTGGGGACAGTGAAGGAGTGGGTACAGCTAGAGCAGAGGATGACGAGCTGGGTGTTGGCGGCACACCAGCATTGGGAGGTCAGGGAGGTGAAGGCCAGCAGGTGAAGGAGACTGAGGTGGACACAGTGATGCAGGAAGCAGCCATGAGAGTGGAGTGAGAAGAAAGGGGATCTAGATGGGGAGTGATCAACTACATTTAAATGCAAGTACAAGAGAGCAAGTACGAGTCCATTGAAATCAGCAGTGAAGGACTCGAATAGGGTTTGCAATGGAGTTGGCGGGGGGTGGGGGGAAACCTGATAGGGATCATTATTGCAAAGAGAAAAGGAGGAAAGGAACTGGTATGAGTGTACACAACACTTTGAAGGAATTTTGCCATAAGATGAGCAGAGAAACTGGGTGGGATGCATGGGGTCACGAGAAAGTTTCTTTAAAGATGGAAGAAATAACTGTATGCTAATGGAAATGATCCAGCAGAATGGAAATGCCAGTGACACAGGGAGAGAGAGAGATGAGAGAGATGTATGGACATCAATTGCTGGAGAGACGGCCTTTACTAGCCCTAAAGTAAGAGGAGACAACACCTAGTCCCAAAGTGAGGGGACCGACCTCAGACGGCAGCTGGGTAGTTCATTCATTTGCAGCAAGTGCTGAGAAGGCAGAATGTGGGTCCATGGGCGGAGCAGGAGGGCAAAGGTGGTGGTGGAAATTTCTCTTCTGATTGCTCTGCTTTCCTCAGTGAGGGAAGAAGCCAGGTTTTCAGGGAGTGAGGGTGTGACAGGGAGCTGTTGAAAATTTGAGAATAAAGGAAAAGGCATGAAGTAGTAGAATAGGAGATAATGGATTAGGAAATATAGTAAGTCTGCCAGGGACCATTAAGGGCTCACTTAAGGCTTATGACTCTGGATTTAAAACATTTGCTAGTCAGATTGTGTGTTTTTCTTCCGCAGGCTCAGAGTAGATGGAAAGCTGGATTTAAGTAGGATCACAGTCTGGCCAAGTGAGTGTGACTAAGGGAAAAAGGGACGAGGTCATTGAGGAATTTCAGCTGGGTAAGGTGGGAAGAGAAAAGAACACCAGGGAGTGAGGTTTGGTGAAACAGTGGCAGGATAGAGAGCATGGAGGTCCTGGTAGGTCAAAGGGTTTATTGAAGGCAGAATGCTCAAAAGAATGAGCTGGGGCCAGGAGGGCGGCCTCAGCACCTTGGAAGGCTAAGGCAGGAGGATGGATTTGGGGTAGAAGCTGGAGACCAGCTTGAGTAAGAGCGAGACCCCATCTCTACAGAAGGAAGGAAGGGAGGGAGGGAGGGAAGGATTAGTGAGGTATGGTGATGCATACCTGTAAGTCTCAGCTACCTGGGAGTCTCAGACCGGAGGATCGTTTGAACCCAGTAGCATGAAGTTGCCGTCAGCTAAGATCCTATGATTGTGCCACTGCATGCTATCCCCAGGTGACAGAGTGAGACCCTGTCAAAAAAAAAAAAAAAAGAATGAGCTGGAACAAGAAGAAAAGGTGGTGGCCAGCAGATGCATGAAATGGAGCTTGTGGAGGGTGCCAGTTATGGAGCAGGTGGCTGAAGAGGGGTGGAAGACAGTACCACTGCAGGGAAGGAGTTGAAGACACTGAGGGTTTAGTTAAGCTGAAGGAAGGGTCCTAAGTATATGTTGGGCTGGCGGAGACTTAGGGGAGGAGTAATATTAGAAAGAGTGATACTGAGGCAGGAGCTAAAATAGCCAAGAAGTGAGAGTGAGATCCCAGGAGTCAACAGGTACAGCAACTGGCGACAGTTCCAATTTTCTTTGGGAACAGTTTGTATAATATTTGAGTCACAAGTTCCTCAAGCAATTAAAAGTTTCTTTCTTTCTCTTTCTTTTTTTTTTTTTCTTTCTTTTCTTTCTTTCTTTCCTTCTTTCCTTTGACAGTCTCAAGCTGTCACCCTGGGTAGAGTGCCGTAGTGTCACAGCTCACAGCAACCTCCAACTCTTGGGCTTAAGCGATTCTCTTGCCTCAGCCTCCCGAGTAGCTGGGACTACAGGCGCCTGCCACAACACCCAGCTATTTTTTGGTTGTAGTTGTCATTGTTCTGTTTGGTAGGCCGGGGCTGGATTCGAACCCAATAGCTCCGGTGTATGTGGCTGGGGCCCTAGCTGCTGAGCTACAGGCGCTGATCCCGACTGAAAGTTTTTAAACAAATGATTTTATTTTTTAATGGTTAATAAGATATTTGAACTTTTAGTTTGACCTGTGGTTTGGATAATTTTTTATTTTTCTGCGATGAATGACCATTTTGTTATAGTTTTCAAATTTAGTGATATAAACTTGTTAAAACCATCATATAATTTAAAAAAAACCTTTTTTTAATCTTTATACATGCCTCCTTTTAATTCTCAATATCCATATTTGTCCATTTTGTCTGTACATACGCCTTTTTAAAATTCTCAATCGGTATATTTGTACATTTGCTCTCTTTTTTTGGATCAATTTTGAAAGAAGAATGTCTAACTTATTACAAAATATTTTCTCAGCTGTCCTTTTTCTTACCTCTATAATAACAAGGATTTATTAGTGTTAATGATTCAAGTTTGACGTTCAATCTATTTCTTTCATCTATTTCTGCTGTTGTTCTATTATTTCCTTTTTTCTACTTTCGTTGGATTTAGTGAAGGTGTAACGACCAGTCTTTGAGAAGGTCTCTATCTCACCCTAACAACTTGATGATTTAGCTGGTTGTGGGATTCTAATTGTCAGCACTTTGCTGATATTAATCCATTGTCTTTTGCCTTCTGTTATGCTGTTGAGAAGTTTACCAGCTAATCACCACTGTTTTTTGTGTACTTGTTTGTTTTTTAACAAATGAGCTTCCTTTCTTAGCTTCTAAGATCTTTTCTGTATCTCAAGGGTTTTGCCCTCATTATGCTCTACTTACGGATGGCTTTGTTTTGATTCAAACTGTAATTTCTTGTTTTGTTTTGTTTTTTGAGACAGTGTCTCTATGCTATAATTTCTGAAAAAAATTAATGAGTGAAAGTTTTCAGTCATTATCTTTTTTAAAAAATCTCTTTATGGAGATATATTTCATATCCCATAAAATCAAACCATCTGAAGTCTTCACGGGTATGCTTTAGAATTCATAGAGCTCTTCAACCATCACCATCTATTATCTTGGAATATTATTTTTCCTCCATTTATTTTATTCTCTCTTCCTGGAAATTCTTTTAAACATATGTGGGGCTCGGCGCCTGTGGCTCAAGCGGCTAAGGCACCAGCCACATACACCTAAGGTGGCGGGTTGGAATCCCCAGCCCAGGCCCGCCAAACAACAATGATGGCTGCAACCAAAAAATGGCCAGG
>NW_003852412.1:7646696-7738930 GCF_000181295.1 Otolemur garnettii
AAAAAAAAAAAAAAAAAAACATATGTTGGACTACTGGAGTTGAAAAAGCCCAATATATAATCTCCATTTGCACTACTGTGAGTCCGAATTAATTGAGAGATAGGCAAGGAAATTGGACAGATGGAAACAAAAATAAAAATCATGACATGAGCAAGAGCAAGACCCAGTCTGTAAAAAAAATAGCTGGGCATTGTGATGGGCGCCTGTAGTCCCAGCTACTGGGGAGGCTGAGACAAGAGGATCACTTGAACCCAAGAGTTTGAGGTTGCTGTGAGCTATGATGCCACTGTGGCACTCTACCAAGGGTTCAAAAAATAAAATAAAATAAAATAAAATAAAATAAAAATTGCTGGGACAGCACCTGTGGCTCAGTGAGTAGGGCGCTGGCCCCACATACTGCAGGTGGCAGGTTTAAACCCGGCCCTGGCCAAACTGCAACAAAAAATAGCTGGGTGTTGTGGCGGGTGCCTATAGTCCCAGCTACTCGGGGGGCGAGGCAACAGGATCACCTAAGCCCAGGAGCTGGAGGTTGCTGTGAGCTGTGTCGGTATAGCACTCTACTGAGGGTAACAAAGTGAAATTCTGTCTCTAAAAAAAAAATTGCTAATCATTGCTGGGTTTGAGGATGTGGCATAGTTGTGTGATATCTCTCAGAACTAAACCTTAGCATCAAACTCATCTACACCCTTGTGCCATAGGCAGCCCTGAATCACCATGTGCTCTCTACACCGAGGCTGCCCTGTGAAATGTACGGCCACACAAAGTCCTTCAGAAAGCATGTTCTGTGTGGGTCACTGGCTCCCCAGGGGATGGCAGGAGGCAGGGGGCTGCTTTACCCGAGACTCACCAATCAGTTGAGTTACTCTGGTGGAAGGAATCTGTGACTCTCACACTGATGTCATTCCACAGGCCTGCAAAACTACACGGATTATTTTATGACGCAGATACAATTTTGATACCAAGTTCAATGAATATAAACAAACAAAAACTTTGAAAATGCAAAAATTGAGGAAACAGGATTGAACATTATATATATTGGATATAATGAACAATTACATAAAATGTATTTATCCAAAACTTCAGGGGTATAATTTAGAGAAATATATTAAATACAATGATATAAATGTATATTAATAAGAGTCACTAAGAAAGAATGTGAAATGTGATCTTTTTTTTTTTTAAACAAAGTCTCACTATGTTGCCCTTGGTAGAGTGCCGTGGCATCACAGCTCACAGCAACCTCAAACTCCTGTGCTCAAGCAATTCTCTTGCCTCAATCTCCCAAGTAGTTGGAACTACAGGTGCTGGCCACAATGCCTGGCCATTTTTAGAGACAGGGTCTCAGTCTCATTCAGACTGGTCTTGAAACTGTGCGCTCAGGCAATCCACCCGCTTTGACCTCCCAAAGTGCTGGGATTATAGGTGTGAGCCACTGTGACCTGCCTAAGAATGTGATCATTTTAAAAGATGTTCAAATAAAATCATTAAAGGATAACAGAAAAGATGGATACTTCCTTAACCCAGTAACCAAAATGATACAAAAACACATTTGAGACATTCACTTGAAAATCCAAAACAACCCCGGTGTCGTAACATTAAGGTCATTTTGGAAATTTTGAAAAATACAAGAGAAATAAAAATGAGATGAACAACTGTTTCAAATAATCAGCCAAAACATCATTTTGGTAGATGATTGTACATCAAGAAAAGATAAAATAACTGGAAACTATTTTTGGAGTGAAGAGTAAAAAAAGTAAAATGTCAATTCTCCCCCCAGTTAGTATGTTGTTGTAACACAATCCCACAATTTAAAAAATATGACACAATATTCACCCAAACTTTAGAAAAGTTTAATAAAATTGATAAAAAAATAGTAATGAGTAGGAAAATAAAAAAATATTCTTAAGAAATAGAACTGTGAAGGCTGTCAGTTCTGAAGATATATTTCAAAACAATAATTTAAATGGTCCAAATCTGAAGCAAACATAGATATTAGTTAAGTAGAACAGAGAGCCCAGAAACAAACCTTATCATGCATAAGAGTGTAATAAATGTAATACAGAAGTTATCACCACAGAATACTATAAGTGAGTAAGCACCATCGTAGTAACTGATGACTATATTGGGCGGGGAGGATTTTTCTATATGTTCCCACCATACCTACTCCCTCCTCCCAATTTTAATTGTGACTAAAGAATTAAACTAAAAAGAAAAAAAATCACAGAAAAAGTACAAAGAAAAAACCTCATAACTCTTCAGAAGAATGATGTTTTGATGCAACAGAAGAAATGACAGCAAAACAAGAGATTTAACTTCACCAAAGTTCACACTTCTGTACAAAAATAATTCAAATAAGACGCAGGGAAATACATTTGCTGCATATGTGTGCATACTCCATTTCACCCAGAAATAGATTAACTTGTAGAATTATATAAAAGCTTCCCTTAGAGTGGAAGAATAACTAATATGTATCCAGTGGAATTCAGTTTAGCCATTGGATCTTATAATTTGTCAAATGGATCAGAAATATAATACTGAGTTTTTTTTAAAAGCAAGTTGCAGAATGCTAAATTTAGTATATTATCAGCTATATAAAGTGTAAACTCTCACAAATCAATACTGCCTCTGTGTGCATGTGTGTGGGAGACGACTAAGGACTAAAAATATTAAAATGTGGGCTTGGCACCCGTGGCTCAAGCGGCTAAGGTGCCAGCCACATACACCTAAGCTGGTGGGTTTGAATCCAGCCCGGGCCCACCAAACAACAATGACAGCTGCAACCAAAAAATAGCTGGACGTTGTGACAGGGGCCTGTGGTCCCAGCTACTTGGGAGACTGAGGCAAGAGAATTGCTTAGGCCCAGGAGTTGGAGGTTGCTGTGAGCAGTGATGCCATGGCACTCTTCCCAGGGGGACAGCTTGAGGCTTTGTCTCCACAAAAAAAAAAAAAAAAAATTGTTAAAATGTGGAAGGGAAAGGAATATAGCAACTGTAAATGGTTAGAAGAGGGGGTAGCAAGTGGCAGCTGGGAAGATTACGAAGGGAGTTTTAAATGTATGTTAGTTTCCCACATGTCTGAATTATCTCATAATTAAAAAAATAGGACCTATGAGTTGCTAAGGAAAAAACTCCCTAAAACTCTGAAATATGTGTGTGAAAATAATATGAATAAACAATTCACAGGAAAGGAAATACATACGTAGAAATGTGTAAAGCCTCCTTCGTCATCAAAGAAGAGGAATATGAAACACCAATCACATCTATTAAATCAGTATAAAAATATTTTTACAAGATACTGTCCCACATATTCCAGAAATCCATAAAACCGTATGATGTTTTCAAATACTCATACGATTTACAGAATCTTAAATCTTCAAGTGGGACGCATATCTATCTAGTGTAAAAACTTTAAGGAGTTTTTGAAATTTTTCACTGGCCTTTTTCTTTTCCTTATAGTTAGGAAGGAACTCATCACCACCTGTGAGTCTCAGCAGCCAGTTTCTCTTTTAAAGAACATCCAACTTCCTGAAGACTCGTGAAAGTCGCCAAGGACAGAGTCTGGCCCTGAATGTTTCCCAAATAACCAACTCTTAATCCTTAGATGTCTCTCAAATACAACTTCTAATTCTCAACTATCCACAAAATCCTCAATTTTTCCCCAAAACATTCAAGACGATTCATGATCCTGCAAATCCAATCCAGACTTTAGCTGAGCTCCACCTCCCGTTCACCCATCGGCGTGAGTGAACTCACACACATACACACACCCCACCCAGAGTTTACTTGTGGTTTTTGTTTTTGAGGGCTTGTCAGTCAAGACAGAGCTCATCTTTTGTGCAAGAGCAGCCTCTTCTACATCAGGGACGCATTCTAACCCCCCAGTGACTGTCATCAACACCTCGCTTTTTCTACTTGTTTTTAGAGAGAATTGTGGGGGGCATCAGTGGAATGGAGATGTTGAAGCAGCGGGAGGCATTTTTATTTTTGTTTTTGTGTTTTCACAAGGGAGCCCTAAACATATTGAATTTCGGCTGCCTCTGTTCTTAAAGCTGTTCTCTGGGATTCCAGTCCCCTGTGAAGTTCTTCATCTTCCCGCTCCCCCAAGGTGGCTAAAAAGAGAGACAGCAAAGAAAAAGTCACACTTCCTTTCGGAATCTAAATATTTGAGTAAATGGAGACATGTTTGTGTGACAGTTCTCACCTATTTGTGCCCAGTGGTGATTTCAAACGAAAATAAAAGGGAAGTTGGCAGTTTGCAGGTTCAAAGATGTCTAAAAAAGAATGCCCGAGGATTCCAGAGGGAGTGTGTCAAGAAACTGGCTGGAGCTAAGGGGAGCTGAAGCTGAGGCTCTGCTAGAGCAGGTGGTTCACTTTGGGGAAAAGCCTTTCAGCTCTGAGAAGGGCAGCAGGGGGATAGGAAGAGCCATCTCTCCCAGAGGCTGCACCATGTGTCAGATACTATTCTGAGCACTTCCCACGTGTTCACTCAGCCCTCCCGAAATCCTATGATGCAGATAGCATTATCACTCCCATTTTATCGACCAGCAGATCCCAAACTTTTTAGCACCAGGGACTGGTTTCCTAGAAGACAATTTTTTCATGGACTTAAGTGGGGGTGGGAGGGTGACAGGACAGGAGCCTCACTTGCCCACTGGTCACCTCCTGCTGTGTGGCCCCATTCCTAACAGGCCACAGACTGGTACTGGCCTGGGGGCTGGGGATTGCAGCTGTAGACAAAGACCCTGAGGCCCAGAGAATTACATAACTTGTTTAGGACCACACAGCTTGGAAACAACAGAGCTGGGCTTTCACCAGTCATTCTAGTTAGAAGCCATGCCTTAAGTTCCTATGCTATAGTGCCAAATACTTGACCAGAAACCAGATGGGAAGGGGGCAAAGAGATTTAAGTTGAATGTTCTTGGTGAATTAGTCCCAGGTGTCCTTTCGTTCAGAGGAGGGATTCAACACTTACAGCACCTCCCGCATGCCCTTGGCTGTGAGGAGTGCGGGGGTTACTCGGCTGAGAACTGACAGCAAAACTGAGAACTTGAGCTCTCTCCCTGCAGCAGTTCTCAACCTGTGGGTCGCCAGCTCTTTTTAACAATGAAAATACATTGTGGCATTAGGAAGGTTGAGAACCACCGCCTAGGGCCTACACTAGAGAGATGGACAGGCTCAGGTGAACCCAGGGGATATGGCGGAGTGCTGCTTCCTGGCCCATGACAGGAATATTTGTAATATAAACTTTTAATTTTAGAACGCTTGTAGATTTAAAGAAAAATTGCAAAGGTGGTACAGACAGTTCTCATATACTTTGCATCCAGTGTCCACATCATTAACAATTCACATTAGTGTGATGTATTTGCTACAACTGATGAACCCACACTAATACTTTTTATTTTTTTTGAGACAGGGTCTTGCTTTGTCACCCAAGCTAGAGTGCAGTGGTATGATCATTCACTGCAGCCCTGAACTCCTGGGCTCAGGGGATCCTCCTGCCACAGCCTCCTGAGCATCTGGGACTGCAGGCACGCATACCTACACCCACCTAATTTTTTTTAGAAGATCCTTTCTTTATTGTTTCAGGTTAATTGAGGGTATAAAGAATTAGGTTACAATGTTTGCATTGCATTATAAAATGTGTCCCGACCCCAAGAGGTGTGCCATACTGCTAACATAGTGCCCATTAAGTGGGAGCACACCCATCACCCCTTCCTCCCCTCTCCCTCCACCCCCACCTTAAGTTGATTTGAGTTTTTCTCTTATGTCACCCAGATAATTTTCATTTATTTTACTTTATATTTTCTTTTTCTTTCTTTCTTTCTTTCTTTTCTTTTCTTTTCTTTCTTTTTTTTTTTTTTTGTGGTTTTTGGCCAGGAACCGGTTGAACCTCTGGTATATGGGGCCAGCACCCTACTCCTTGAGCCACAGAGGCCACCCTTATTTTATTTTTTCAAGTAATAATTCTTTTTCTTTTTTTTTTATTGTTTGGGATTTACTGAGGGTACAAAGAGTTAGGTTACATGACTGCATTTGTTAGACCCTCTTAAAATTGTGTCCTGTCCCCAAGAGGTGTGCCATGCACCATGACCCTCCAGCCCCCTCCCTCCTCTCCTCTCTCAGCTTGCTCATTCCCCTATCCCACCTTCTATTAGCTCTTCTACTGCCATTATATTAGAATTGAGTACACTGGACTCTTGCTTCTCCATTCTTGTGATGCTTTACTAAGAAGAATTCGTTCCACCTCCATTCAGGTTAATACAAAAGTTGTAAAGTCTCTATCTTTTTCAATGGCTGAATAGTATTCTATGGTATACATATACCACAGCTTGTTAATCCATTCCTGGGTTGGTGGGCTTTTAGGCTGTTTCTACATTTTGGCGATTGTAAATTGAGTTGTGATAAACAGTCTAGTGCAAATGTCCTTATGATAAAAAGATGTTTTTTCTTCTGGGTAGATCCCTAGTAATGAGATTGCAGGATCAAATGGGAGGTCTAATTTGAGCTCTTTGAAGATTCTCCATACATCCTTCTAAAGAGGTTTTATTAGTTTGCAGTCCCACCAGCAGTGTAAAAGTGTTCCCTTCTCTCCACATCCACGCCATTCTCACTGGGGTTAGGTGACATCTCGGGGTGGTTTTGATTTGCATTTCTCTGATGATTAGGGACGATGAGCATTTTTTCATATGTTTCATATGTTTGTGGACTTGAGTATGTTAAGTCCATTCATCTATCTTCTTTAGAGAAGGTTCTATTCATCTTTCTTGCCCAGTGATATATAGGATTGTTGGGTCTTTTTTTGTTGATTAATTTGAGTTCTCTATAGATCCTAGTTATCAAGCTTTTGTCAGATTCATAATATGCAAATATCTTTTCCCATTCTGAAAGTTATCTCTTTGCTTTGGTTGTTGTTTTCTTAGCTGTACGGAAGCTTTTCAGTTTAATTAAGTCTCATTTGTTTATTTTTGTTGTTCCTGCAATTGCTACAGAAGTCTTCATATAATCTTCCCAGGCCAATATCTTCAAGTATTTTCCCCTACACTTTCTTAAAGGATTTTTATTATTTCATGCCTTAGATTTAAATCTTTCATCCTTCTTGAACCAATTTTTGTAAATGGTAAGAGATATAGGTCCAGTTTCAGTATTTTACATGTGATTATCCAGTTCTCCCAGCACTATTTATTGAATAGAGATTTTCCCCCCATTGTATGTATGTTTTTGTTCAGTTTATCAAAGATCAGGTGGCTGTAAGATGTTAGTTTCATCTTATGGTTTTCTATTCAGTTCCAAATGTCAATGTCTCTATTTTTGTGCCAATACCATGCTGTTTTGATCACTGTGGACTTGTAGTATAGCAGAAAGTCTGGTAGGGTGATACCTCCCCAGCTTTGTTTTTATTACTAAGAATTGCCTTGGCTATATGGAGTTTCTTCTGGTTCCATAAGAAATGAAGAATTGTTTTTTTCCAAATCTTGAAAGTATGATGATGGTATTTTAATGGGGATTGCATTGAATCTGTAGATTGCTTTGGGAAGTATAGACATTTTGTCAATGTTGATTCTTCCCAGCCATGAGCATGGCATGTTCTTCCATTTGTTAATATCTTCTGTTATTTCTTTTCTTAGAGTTTTGTAATTTTCTTTGTAGAGGTCCTTCACCTCTTTTGTTATGTATATTCCTGGGTCTTTCTTTCTTTCTTTCTTTCTTTTCTTTTTCTTTCTTTTCTTTTTCTTTTTTTTTTTTTTTTGGTGAAGCTACTGTGAAGGGAATTGTGTCCTTGATTACCTTCTCAACTTGGCTGTTATTGGCATACAAAGGCTACCAATTTGTGGACATTGATTTTATATCCTGAGACATTGCTATATTTTTTGATCACTTCCAAGAGTCTTGTGGTTGACTTTTTGGGGTACTCTAAGTATAAGATCATATTGTGGGCAAAGAGTGAGAGTTTAACCTCCCCCATCCCCATTTGGATGCCCTTTATTTCCTTCTCTTGCCTGATTATATTTGCTAGAACTTTCAACACTATGTTGAATAGTAGTGGTGATAGAAAACAACCTTGTTTGGTTCCAGTTCTAAGTGGAAAAGCTTTCAGTTTTACTCCATTCAGTATAATATTAGCTGTGGGTTTGTTGTAGATGGCTTCAGTCATTTCAAGAAATGTGCCACCTACACATTAGAATGTTTTTCAAGCATTCTAATTAGAAAAGGATGCTAAATTTTATCAAATACTTTTTCTGCATGTATTGAGAGGATATATGGTCTTTGTTTTTGCTTCTGTTGATATTGTAGATTACATTTATGGGCTTGCATATGTTAAACAAGCCTTGCATCCCTGGAATGAAACCTACTTGATTGTGATGAATGATTTTTTTTAATGTGTAGCTGTAATCTATTGGCTAGGATTTTATTGAGCATTTTTGCATCTATATTCATTAGTGAAATTGGTCTGAAGTTCTCATTTTTAGTTGGGTCTTTTCCTTGTTTTGGTATCAGGGTGATATTTGCTTTGTAGACTGTGTTGGGTAAGATTCCTTCCTTCTCAATTTTTTGGAATAATTTCTGTAGCATGGATATAAGCTCTTCTTTGAAGGTTTGATAGAATTCTGGTGTGAAGCCATTTGGACCAGGGCATTTTTTTTAATTAAATCATAAACCAGGGCATTTTTTTGTTGGGAGATTTTTTACTGTTTCTCTGATCTCAGTTCTTTAAATTGGTCTGTTCAAGAGATCTAATTCTTCTTGGTTAAGTCTAGGGAGAGGGTATGATTCCAGGTATTGATCCATTTCCTCCACATTGTCAAATTTCTGGGCATAGAGTTTCTTTTTTTTTTTTTTTAGACAGAGCCTCAAGCTGTCCCCCTGGGTAGGGTGCCATGGCATCAAACTCACAGCAACCTCCAACTCCTGGGCTCAAGCGAGTCTCCTGCCTCCGCCTCCCAAGTAGCTGGGACCACAGGCGCCCGCCACAACGCCTGGCTATTTTTTGGTTGCAGCCATCATTGTTGTTTGGCAGGTCCAGGCTGGGGATTGGAACCCGCCACCTTAGGTGTATGTGGCTGGCGCCTTAGCCAGTTGAGCTATAGGCGCTGAGCTGGCATAGAGTTTCTTATAGTACTCAGAGATGATCGCTCATATCTCTATGTCATCTGTTTTTATTTCCTCTTTATTGTTTCTGATTGAATTTATTAGAGATTTTACTTTCCTGTTCCTAGTTAATCTGGCCAAAGGTTTATCAATTTTATTTATTTATTTGAAAAACCAACTTTTGGTTGTGTTAATTTTCTGGATGATTCTTTTGCTTTCAATTTCATTCATCTCTGATTTAATTTGTGATTTCTTTTCTTCTGCTGGGTTTGAGATTAGATTGTTCTTCCTTTTCCAATTCCATAAGATGATTCATGAGTTTGTTGAAGCCCTCTCTTTCTGTTTTTTGAAAGTAGGCATCTAATGTGATAAATTTCCCTCTTAAGACTACTTTTGCTGTATTGCACAAGTTTTGGTAACTTGTGTCTTCACTGTTGTTATGTATGAGGAATTTAATGTTTTCCTCTTTTATCTCTTCCCAAACCCAATTATTATTCAGCACAAAGTTGTTTAATTTCCATGTCTTTGTGTGGGGATGAATGCTTTTGTTAGAGTTGAGTTCCACCTTTATTGCCTTGTGGTCTGAAAAGATACAAGGTATAATTTCTATTCTTTTAATTTTGCTGAGGTTTGATTTGTATCCTAGGATGTGGTCTATTTTGGAGACCCAGATAATTTTTTAAAGTTTTTGTAGAGGCTTGGCGCCTGTGGCTCAAGCGGCTAAGGCGCCAGCCACATAAACCTAAGGTGGCTGGTTTGAATCCAGCCCGGCCCGCCAAACAACAATGACAGCTGCAACCAAAAAATAGCCTGGCGTTGTGGTGGGCGCCTGTGGTTCCAGCTACATGGGAGGTGGAAGCAGGAGACTCACTTGAGCCCAGGAGTTGGAGGTTGCTGTGAGCTATGATGCCACAGCACTCTACCCAGGGGGATAGCTTGAGGCTCTGTCTCCAAAAAAAAAAAAGTTTTTGTAGAGACAAGATCTCACTATGTTGCCCTTGCTGATACATTATCATTAACTAAATTCCATAGTATACTTCTTTTCATATTTCTTTAGTTTTTACCTAATACCCCTTTTCTGTTCCATGATCCCATCCATTATACCACATTACTTTTAGTTGCAATTTCTTCTGAGGCTCCTCTTGGCTGTGACAGTTTCTCTGACTTTGCTTGTTTGGGGTGAACTTGATGGTTTTGAGAAGCAGTGGTCAGTATTTTGTAGAACATCCCTCAGTTGAGATTTGTACATTTTCTCATGGTTAGACTAGGGTTCTATGTTTGGGGATGGGGGAAGGCCCCAGAAGTGCCACTGTCATTACTGTCATCACACCATGCCAGGGATACATACTAACAACATGACTTATCACCTGTTCACTGTGATCACTTGGCAAAGGTAGTGTTTATTAGGTTTCCTCACTAGGAAGTTACTCTTTGTTCCCTGTCTTTCTATACTGTACTCTTTGGGGAGACATCATTAGGCACGTCCCATGCTTAAGTAGAATAATCAGGAATTTTGTTAGCCAGTTGTTAAATCTTTGGTAACTTGAAGTCTGCCATAGAGGGAGTATTCCTATAATGGAAATTAGCAAGCTGTGGAAATCTGGGCTGCTTATGGGAAACTGGTTTCCCAGCACACCTATGGATGTGTGGCTTGGGGTGAGTCGTCAGAGATGACTGGAGGCTGGGTAGGGAAGTTTTAGATCAAGTGGCTCCCACAGGGAGTGAAGAAGACTTGGAGGCAGGAGGGAGAGTACCACACTCATAGACATGGATTGGGATGAAAAGAGTCTTGGCACAGACACAGACACCTGGAAACCCAACAGAAATCATCATCCAGAAGGTTTTAATATAAACAGGGCTAGGACCCTGATGGACTAACATTTGTTTTTTCCTTTTCATAATAGGATTAACCACTATTCATCCAGCACTTCCTATGTACAGGTGCTTTTCATATCTTCTATACTTCCATCCAGTCCTCACAAACTGACAGGGTGGACATTGCTATTCTTATTTTATAGATTAGAAAAGTTGGGGGCTAAGTGAATTGTCTGAGAATTCAACCAGCAAGTGGCAAAACTGAGGTTCAAACCTCTGGTGTAACTCCAGCCCTGCTGCTCTCTCTGTTTTGTTTACTTCCCTCTTCCCAGAGCATTGGTTTACTCAGCAGAGTAAACATGTTCCAACATGGTGGAATGGTGAGTGGTGATGAACTTCCAGCACCTAATTAGGATGAGAGTGTTCTGATATTTGCTGTTTGAGACAGTCCATGACAGTTCATGCTCATGGTAACAGGCACCCCTATAGTATAGACTCCAGGAGGTTTTGCTTCAGGTCATGTAAACTCTAATGAAATTTTATAATTTAGTCTTCCAGATCAAAATAATCCATGCATCTTAATACTATTTTCTTTACTTTTCTTGGGGGCATATCAGTAAGGAAGCAAAAATTAAGGCCCCCCTCAGCTTTGTATCTGGATTAAACTCTGTGGTGTCTTTATGATTTAATTTAATGTGTGACTCCATTCTTTTCTAAGGCAACTTTTAGGAAACAAACTTATAGAAACTCAACACTAAAATAAATCATTAGAGTTTTGGTTAACTCTACAAAACCATATACTTCATATGTTTACTGAACAAATGCATATAAAAATGCAATATTTTTAAGTTTTTAAAAACTCAAACATAAAAGTCACTTAGAGTTTATGTTTAAGGCAAATGAAATGCTACTTGATCTGTTTCCATTTGAGTCATTTAGGAAGTTTAAAGCTATTTTATGAGAAAGAATCTTATAGAAGCATTAGAAAGTTAGAATGGGATCTGCTTGAATCATAGAGAATACTAACATGACTTCAGTAAATTTCAGTTACTATTTTTAACTAAGATTTCATTGGTCTTACTAAGATCTGTGCAATATTAGAAACTGTTATTAAATGATGGTAATGCTATTTTGACTTTTCTTTCTCACATCATTGAGTCTTTTAAAACTGTACAACTAGAGGTAGGATGATATATGAGCTACATTCAAGAGAATTATGTTTTATTTGGCTCACTTCCCTCTCCTCCCACCCCTTTAACGTTCTTGTCCCTGGCCTCAGCTGCCTCTTTTACTCAAAGATCTGGCCTGAAATGACTGTGCCAGAGACCAACACTTGACCCAATGGGGGGGTCAATTTATAAACCAGCTAAGCTAATCCTCCTCTCAAGAGCATTTGCACTTGGAGAAAGAGAGACTGAGTCAGCCCTTATGTAAGTCAAAACCATGGGGTGGCAGACCACAGGGAGCAAGGGAAGCTGCTCTGTGGAGAGACATGGGGCACAGAACTAAGGGCAGGGACCCAAGGCACAAGAGAAGCAGGGAGGGGCCTAGTTCTTTATTTTCTGGTTAAGACCCCTGTGGTCAGATGACACTGGTCTCTGGCCCTGGATACCTGTGAGATTTCTTATTTAGTAAGCTCTCCAGATGGCTTTCTCTTACAACCCAACTGATTCCACTCCGAGACAACTCCATATGACAAGTGTCAAGTATAGGCTATGAAATTTTTTCCCACCCCTTCAAGCATCACATAGACCTCAAAGGTCTATGTGGCAACATAGGGAGAAATACAGAGGTAGGCAGGGTAGAGGAAATGGGTAGATAAGAAACTTTTCCACGTGTTACATAGCCTACAAATGCCCAACTCCCAGCTTTTCTGATAGCATTTTTTCCATTAGTCTTTTTCACCTACAAACTTGTGGGCTACTAAGCACATTCTGCCAAGGTCAGGGCTCAGCACCCTTGATACACTCATGCCCAGTCACAGGCTCAGGTTGTGAGTGGCACATTCCAACAAGGCATTCTCCTCCTCTGCTCCTCACAGATGATGATGGAACTTTCTAGGAATGCCTGAAATAGAGGTTCATTCATTCAATAACTATTCATTGGCTGCCTGTTATGATTAGGCCCTCTGCAAGTGCCTAAGGTAGAAGGCGGAAGTATGTTGGGGTGAGGCCTCGTGATGAACAATAGGAAGCGCATAGACAGGACAGCTGGTAATGGTCAGCACAATGGGTCTACTTACATGGGCTGGTCAAGAAAGGCTCCCAAGGACGAGAGCCAGCCATGAAAAATCTGAAAATAGAGGAACTGGCATGTACAAAGGCCCTTTCACATGAAGGAGCTTAGAGAGATCAAGGGACTGAAAAAAGACAATGTGTGGGGAGCACGTGTCTCAGCCTCCAGCATACGCCCTTGGCCCCTGCTATTCATACAACTTTCTTTTTTCTGTATGAGTTTTATCTGGATTATTTGTCCCCACCTCTGTTGACTGGACATCTACATCCTCTCTCCCATTCCACCCTTCCTGTCCACAGCTGCTGGTTGGGTCAGACCATCATTTACCTGGACTATTACAACTGCCTTTTAACTGCAGGGGCACTGATCCTGTCCTGCTCACTGTTATAGCTCAGCTTCTGGGCTCTGGCTCCAGGAGATGCTCAAAAGTATTTGCTGAATAAATGAATGAAAATTTCTGCACCAGTCTTCACTTCCACCCCCCAAACTCCCATTCTGCATCTCTATCTTGCATGCTGTTGGGATTATTGCTCTAAAACAGAGATCCAATTATATCACTTATCAACCTAGAAATTGTCTGGTGATCGGTCCCCATGCCACAAAACCCAGACCTTCAATATTACCTTCACAGGTGTTCGGAATTTGGTCCAAATCTGCCTTTAAGGCTCATCTTCTGAGTGTTAAGCCCAGCTACTGTGAAATACTATCTCTTGGTGACACTATGAGGTTTCTTTGCTCATGGTTTATTCACCCTGTGGGCAATACCCAACTGCCACCTTGTCAGTCAAGCCAGTCTTCCCATTCTTTAAACCTCAGCAAAAATGTCACCTGCCTTTCAAAGTCTCTGATCACAGGGACACTCACCATCCCATCTGAGCTCAACATGCTCTGGTCCTGTTGCCCTCTCAGCTGACTGAAGTCTTTCTCTCCAGAGAGAAAGCAAACCCCTTGGGGCACAGGACCTGCCTCTTATCCATCTTGGTGTCCCCAGTTCTTACCATGGATGGAGGCACATGTGAAATTAATAATGAAATCTAAATCTACCGAGGGCTCACAAATTGCCAGGTATTACACAATTATCTCTTTAATCCTCAGAATAATCCTAGGAAGCAGGTCACATTGTAGTTTCTATTTTAGAGCTGAGGACACTGAAGCTTAGAGAAGTTAGATTGCTTGGCATTGTGCAGGTAGCAAGCAATGACAGAGCCCAGACTTAACCCCAGGCATCCTGACTGTGGTGCCAGTGAGCAGAACAACACACACTGCACCCCCCAAGCAGCCTCTGAGTACTTACTAGAATCCCCTGAGGAACTCTGACATAACATGTCCCAGCTCCATCCACAGCTGAACAGCTCAAACACTGAAGTACATTTTAGTTAAATCCATCGATCACCATTCTTCTCTTCCAGAAGATGCGTTTCAGTAGATTAAGGTTCAAGCCCAGCAATTTGTGGTTTAAGAAGCACCCCAGATGATGCTCATCTTCAGGGAAGTTTGGGAAGTAGAGCAGATTTCAAAGACATTTAAGTAGGTCTTTCAGCATTGACCTGTCAATGATGATGCAGGAATGTCCAAACTGAGGCCCACAGGCTGCATGCAAATTATTTGAGGCCTGTTTTGCTTATCTGTGATGCTAGATAGCACAAAAAATAAGCACAGGGCTTTTTCTTTTTTGCTCATCCGCTTTCATTAGTGTTCGTGTCTTTACTATGTGGCCCAAAACAATTCTTCCAATGTGCAGCAGAAAGGAAAAAAGGTTGAACACCCCTGCTTCGAGCCTATGTGGACAGTTTTTGGCCATCATCATGGGGCTGACCCTGGAAAGTATGAATGACATAGTGAATCAGTGCTGTTCTAGGGGACACTGAGCTGAAATAGCTAATAGCATGGCACAAGTTCACAGCTCCACAGCTGTCCACAGATAGTTCCTATAATCAAAGTCTGGTATTTCGACAGAACTCATTTGTCTT
Source organism: Otolemur garnettii (assembly GCF_000181295.1). Taxonomy (NCBI): domain Eukaryota; kingdom Metazoa; phylum Chordata; class Mammalia; order Primates; family Galagidae; genus Otolemur; species Otolemur garnettii. Next base: position 7,661,803 of record NW_003852412.1, read on the forward strand.
GAGCATTCTTTTAAAAATTTTTTTTTTTATTTTGGGGGAAAGAGCATCTTGCTGTGTTGCCCAGACTGGTCTCAAATTCCCAGGTTCAAGAAATCTTCAGGCTAGCACAACCGTTCCCAGCTTGAGCTGTATACAGTAGTTTATCCAAAAACCAAAGAGAAGCCTCTGAGTTCCTTAAGAAGTGGGAAGGGAATAATGCCAGTTCCAAGGAAGCACTGATTGAGGCTGTTTCGATCTCCTCTTCTGGGGACTTCTGAACTCTACCTGCTAAACACATACACACACACACACACACACACACGCACACACACAGAGCAAAGCAGATAATGAGTGAGAGCCTCGTTGCTGCCTTGATTTCCTTAAATCTGGACCTATCAAGCACCTGGTAGGAGGCAGCCATTGGCCTGTCCCTGCTCCTAAAGGGCTGACTCGTTGTCCCCTTCTAATAGTCTCCTGTCTCATCACTGGCTCTACTTCTTGGCCAGCTCATTCCTGAGCTATTTCATGATCATCGTTCTGGTCGACTCCATTTTCTACTTTCTGACTGTTGTATATACTGATCTTTCCAAAAATTTAGAAGGAAATGCCTGATCTTTCATATGCAATGAATATAACTTAACTCCTGAATTCAAGAAGAAAAACCCACATCTCCTTTGCTATTCTCTTCTCTCCCCTCCTTTCTCACTCTGTGAGAAACCCTGAATCTATTTATGGACGATGTTCAGGTTCTAGAACTTACCCTGCCAGAATAATCTTCCTAATGGGAAATCTAATGGGCCTCCCACTGACAGAGAAGACCACCCCAACTGCAGCTAGGGATGAGAGACACTCCCAGGCCAGATGTAAAGAAATGCAGCAGATTGTGACTTGATGTATATTCATTGCTTATTTAATATTCAAGCATCTTTTTCTAAAGATATTTGTATTGAGCTCGCTTGTGGTGTCAGCATCTGGAAAACATCAAGCCTCATCCCACTGAGGTAAACCCCTATTGCGTACTTTTCCCTTTTATGTGAACCCAGTGGGCACGGAGTGTGTGCCTCTATGTTTAGCACACTTCCTCGCCAAAGCAGCTCTCAAACACATGCCACTCTCTAAATAAATCAGAGTTGCATAGACCCATTAGCAGCCCCTCCTAACTGATGCTCACAGAAAGTTTAAATAAGACTCCAAGCAGCCTCTATGACTTCTTGATGTGAGGTCCTTTTTACATATTAAAGGGATAGATTTTTTTTTTTTTAGAGACAGAGTCTTATTTTGTCGCCCTCAGTAGAGTGCTGTGGCATCACAGCTCACAGCAACCTCCAGCTCTTGGGCTTAGGCGATTCTCTTCCCTCAGCCTTCTAGTAGCTGGGACTACAGGTGCCCACCACAATGCCCGGCTATTTTTGTAGCAGTTTGGCCTGGGCCAGGTTTGAACCCACCACCCTCAGTATATGGGGCTGGCACCCTACTCACTGAGCCACAGGCACCACCCAGGGACAGATTTTTTTTAATTTAATTAATTAATTTATTTTTATTTATTCATTTATTTTTGCAGTTTTTGGCCTGGGCTGGGTTTGAACCTGCCACCTTCGGCATATGGGGCCAGCACCCTATTCCTTGAGCCATAGGCTCCACCCTTTGATTTAATTTTTTATTAAATCATAACTGTATACTTTTATGGGGTAAAATGTGATGAGTTGATTTACAATGTGAAATGCTTAAATCAAGTTGATTAACATAACCACTACCTCACTGATAGACTAGGCTTTTAAGAGAAAGTAAGCTGTCTAAAATCTTATATATTTCATTACAACCAGTTTTTAAATTGGGCCAATCTTCTCCCATGGTCTAGAATCAGCCTTCTGTCTAAACCCACAAATTAAGGGGTTAGTCAACTCTCAAAGATACAGGCCAAGACAGCAAATTGTGTGCCACACACAGTTTAGCTAATAGAAATTGAAAAACTATCCATGTTAGACAAGGGGGATTGATGAAGATGAAAATTAATATTTGGTTGTGGAGAATGCTCAGACTTTGTTCGGTAGGTTTATCATCCATGTGCTTTGAAAAGTGTTACTAGAATTAATCTCCATTCTCTGGGTGTTCATAAATTGCTGGCAGGGAAGTATCAAGGTTATAGGCTAATTCACAGGTGGAAAATGAGTCTTTATTGCAGATAAGCAAAAGTAAATAACATTTATTCCCCCAAACATTTATTAAACTTTTTGCCAGGTAACCTGGTTATTGAAAAGGATAAGACACCCTCACCTTCCTTATAGAAAATCACTCTCTAGCACATTGAGTTAGCCTCATGTAGAGATGATACTGTGTCTTAACAAGAGCATGTTTCAGGCTTAAAGAAATTATTCATTTGGTGATAAACTCATTTCCCCCTGTACTTAATAAGGATTGAAATAAGTATTGCATAGAGGTATTGACAAAGTGAGACTGAGTTAGGAAAGAGGAAAGAATATAAACCTGTTCTACCAGGTGGGACAGTTGAGTTTGCAACTCATCCTAGGAAAAGTACTACATACTCCCTTGCTGAATATCACTATGGTCACCTTTGAAGTACTACCTTGGCCATCTGGTGACCATAGTGATATTCAGCAATGAGGTATATAGCATTTTTTCTAGGATGGGTTTGCAAATTTAACGGCCAAACTTCATTTGATGACAGCTCTGATGGCCATTCCAGAAAAAAAAGGGTTCCCAAATTACTTTGAAAGGCGGAGTAGGCACTGGCGTGGATGCATAGCTTCCCAAGAGGAATACTTCAAAGGTGACTGTAGTGATATCCAGCAAGGAGGGATGCACCACTTTTTCTAGGATGAGCTAATTGTGTAACCTCATCTGTTTGACTCAAATTACCACAGATAGGAAATCGTGAAGCTGTTACGAAGTGGCTTACTTTCACAAGAATGATCTCCTCGCAGGCATTCTCTTCCCTTTCCACCAGCGTGGGCTTCAATTTCAAAGGCAAAGCCTCATGTAAGTATAATAGGCAGGTTTGCCTACCCAGAGCCCCTGGCAGGACAGGAGTCAGTGCACAAAATTGCGGGGTAGTGCCCTCACATGTCCATTCTCACTGTCCCACATCTACCCACAGACTGCACTGCTGTGCCTTTCCAGCTCCCTTGGAGCGGCCCTTCCATGTTCTCACATGCTCATTATTTCTGCCATTGGCATCAGCATATTGCTCTTTTTCAGGCTACTCTTTTGGTAGTTCATCCAGGATGGAACTTGGCAACAATTTACCATGCAGTGTGAGATTATATCAAAAACCATTTTGTTGTCATAGGACTCAGACAATGTTAAAATGCAGATGTGATATTACATCACATATATATTTGTCTTCTATAAATGTAAGGGATAGTTTGCCTGAAGTCCCTAAGATAATTAGATATATTAAATAAAAAGGTATTAGCCACATACAGATTGTGGACATTTCTGATTGTTGAAGTAAAATAATGTTTCTCAAAAAGATAATCATACACATTTCCACTTTTCTTTAGCAAAAAGTGGAGGCTCACCATGAGGGTTTTGGAGGAGTAACACACCCTGTTTATGAGCACATACTGAAAGAGCACCTTGGAGTTTGTATGTGCCTGGAGAGGTGTTGGGTGCCTGAACAGAGAGTGGTCTGAGGCACACTTGCTCCTGGTGCTATGAACCTGGAAGCACAGTGGGATGACTGGCAAGTCAGGAAGTCATGACCTCACAGTGTAGAGAGTGCTGGAATAGAGGTGTGTGCACACTGGAGGGCCCAGGGAAAAATGAGTAAGCCTGCCCAAGAGGGATCAGGGAATATGAAAAATAAGACTTCTAGCCTTATGTCCTGCAATCCTGCTATAATAGGGTATTAGTTACTGAAGCTTTTTATTTATTCCTTAGGATTTTTTATATACACAATCATGCTATCTGCAAACAAAGAGTTTATTTTTTCTTTCCCAATTGTATACCTTTCTTAAATTTTTTTCTTGTCTTATTGCATTAGCTAGGACTTCTTGTATGACATTGAAAAGGGTTAGTGAGAGGAATCATCCTTGCCTTGCTCCTGGTCTTAGAGGAAAGTTTCCAATTTTTATACATGGTGTTAGCTGTAGATTTTTAGTTGAAGTTCTTTATCAAGTTGAGGAAGTTTTCCTCTTCTAGTTTGCTGAGTTTTATCATGAATGAGCGTTGGATTTTTGTCAGAGATTTTTTATGCACCTATTGGTATGTTCCTATGATTTTTCTTTGCCTGTTTATTTGGTTGAATGCATTGATTGACTTTTATAAATTGAACAAGCCTTATGTACCTGAAATAAATCCCACTTGATTGAAGCATGTAGTTTTTTTCATACATTTTTGAATCTGGCTTACTAATGTCTTCTTGAGTATTTTTGCATCTATGCACATGAAGATTTTGAATCTGAAGATTCTGTTGTTTTCCATTTTTGTAGTATCTTTTTCTGACTTTGACATTGGAATAATGGGGATAATGCCAGTCTCATAGAATGAGTTAGGAAGTATTTTCTCTGCTTCCATATTCTGGGATCTGAGTTCTTTCTAAATTGTTTGGTAGGATTCACTAGTAAAACACTGAAGCCTGTTACTGTCTCTCTCGGACTCATTATTAATTATTGATACAAGGTCTTTAATAAATATAGGCCTATTTGGATTATCTATTTCTTCTTTTGTGAGTTTTGGTAGTTTGTATCTTTCAAGAATTAATCTATTTCATCTAAGTTATCGAATTTGTGGGTCTGGAGTTTTTTGTAATATTCCTTGATTATCCTTTAAATGTCAATGGGCTCATGATCATTCCTCTTATTTCTAATATTGCTAATGTGTTTCCTCTTTTTCCTTAGACTGGCTAGGAATTTATCAATTTTATTGACTTTTTTCCCCCCAAAGAACCAGGCTTTGGTTTTGTTGTTTCTCTGTTTCCTCTATTGCTTTTGTCTTTTGAATTTCATTGATACTACTCTAATTTTTATGTCTTCTTCTTCTTGCTTTAGGCTTAAATTGTTCTTCTTTCTCTAATCTACTAAACAGTAACACTTTGAGACTCTTAAACTTGGAATGTTAGTCTGGATCCTCTAAGAAGCAGGCACCAAGATGGAATGAAACATCTTTATTAGAGAAAATATCTGTGGGAAGCGTGGAGAAGGAGCCCAGGAAGGCCAGGGGAAACCATCAGACCACTTTGCAAGTCTGACCTTGAGTAAAGAAGAGAGGAAGGAGGGTTGGGCTCAGTCTAAGGAAGGTTCAACAAGGCTATCAGGAGGCCTTTAAGCCAAAACTGGCTGTTGGAAAATTCTATGTCTCCTAGGAAAAGACCTGCCTTAATATTCTACCAGGCTCTGTCAATAGCTGAGAGCATCCCCTGGGAAGCATGGCCTTACTTCAAATGCAGCAATATACTCAGAGCATACCAGTCAGGCACCTTGGTCAGTAAGGTACCCTGAGTGGAAGGTCCAAGAATTACATTTTCATGGTCACAATGCCAGGTCTTGAAATAGGGCGGCGGTGGGGGATGGGGAGTAGGAGGCAAAGGGCCTCAGAGGTGTGAAGGAACTCAGCACATTTCAAACCTGCTGATGGAAGACTGGGTGAAGTGATAGCAGGAGGTGAGCCAATCTCAGGAGGTGAGCCAATCTAGAGTAGTCAGGGCTGGAATCTGGTGAAGCCATGTTGAAAATTTTGGATTTTATCCTGAAGGCAAAGAAGAGCCATTAAGGGGTGTTAAGTAAGGGAGTGACAAGACTGAATTGGTTCCACCAATACTGGCAGCAGTATAGAAGACTGAGTAGGGCACAGACAGTGGAGGCAGGGAAGACTATTGAGGGGAATGAGGCTTGGTCTGAAAGATGCTGAGGTCTGAACCAGATGAGTGGTGAAACAGACCAGACCCTGGCATTCTTTAGGAGACAGGATTGATCAGACTCAGGTGCAGGATAGCAAAGGTGTAAAAAGAGACAGACACTCAACTTAGAGGACCCAGGGGATGGAAGAAATTCACCGAGAAACAGAATTTGGGGAGCAGGTATGGAAGGGAGGTCAGGAGTTTGGTTGGTCTGGGACAGGTGGCTTCTAAGTTTCCTCTGTGCAGCTGGAATTTGTGTACATGGTCTGGGACTCAGAGTCATGGCCTGACTAGACACAGAGGCTTGAGCATCATCCGCATTTATTTAATTTATTTATTTATTTGGACAGAATCTCAAGCTGTAACCCTGGGTAGAGTGCCATGGCATCACAGCTCACAGCAACCTCAAACTCTTGAGCTTAAGTGATTCTCTTGCCTCAGCCTCCCAAATAGCTGGGACTACAGGCATCTGCTATAATGCCCGGCCACTTTTTGGTTGTAGTTGTCATTGTTGTTTGGCAGGCCAGGGCTGGATTTAAACTCGCCAGCTCCTGTGTATGTGGCTAGCATCCTAGCAGCTGAGCTACAGGTGCAGAGCCCATCATCGGCATTTAGGGAAAACAGCTTTAACAAAGCTACCAGGATTTAACAAAGCTACCATACTCCGAAGCCATGAGTATGATGAGATCACCCAATCATAGGACATAGGGTTAGGAAAAAGGGTAGCCAAATGCTGAACTCCAAGGAATCTGACTGTAAAGAAGAGTAGAAGAGATGCCAATAGGGGAGACTGAGGAGTGGTTTGTAGGAGAATTGGAAGAAGGGTGTTCTAAAAGGAGAGGAGAGAATTCTGAGTAGATGCAGTCAACAGTATCAAATCCCTCTGTAGGGAAGCCAGGAAGATGAGAAGGGGGAAGGGTCTGTGATCTGTCCATCATAGAGTGTCACATATTGAATTGTGCCTCCCCCCAAAATATGCTAAAATCCCCATCTCTGGACTCTTAAAATGTGACCTTATTTGGAAATAAGAGTCATTGTAGATGCAATTAAATTGAGACATAAATTACAATGGGGTCATACCGGAGTAGAATGGGCCCTTTATCCAATTTGACTAGTGTCCTTATGACAAGAGAAAGTCAGTTGCAGAGAGAAGAATGCCATGTGAAGATGGAGACAGGCATGGGAGTCATGCAGATGCAAAGTAAGGAATGCCAAGGATTGCTCCAGACACGAAAGCTAAGGGGCTGGCACACAACGGATTTTTCTCCAGATCCTTTAGAGAGAGCATGATCCTAGTGACATCTTAATTTCATATGTGCTTCTCAAACTGTGAAGGAATACATTTCTGCTGTTTTAAGCCACCTCTGTTTGTGTGTTTTGTTATGGAAGCCCCAGGAAACTAACACCTAAAGTTGAAGAGCCATCATGTGGGGGCAAGAACAGACAGGTGAACTTCCTTTGGGAGTGGAAAATACAGCTAATGTGTTTATAGATGGGAAGTGATGGAGAGTTACAGCTTGTATCTTTTTCTCTGTGAAGCTGGGGTGTGGATCATCTCCTGAGAGTGAAGAGGGTGGAAGGAGGTCACACTTTCCATTGCTACCAGTGTTGTTGTCTATCACTGTGTGACAGATTACCCCAAATTTAGCAGCTCAAAACTGCAAACATTTATTATCTCACATAGTTTCTCTCTCAGAGTCAGGAATGTGGCTACACTGGGTGGTTCTGGCTCAGAATCCCTCATGAGGTTGCAATCAAGCTGTCAGCCAGGGCTGTAGTCAGCTGTGGCTTGATAGGAACTGTGGAGACAGGTTAGGAGAATCAAAAAAGAGAAAGCAGTGAAGCATTTTTAAGGAGCACAAACAGCAAGAGGCTGTCTTCTTATCTTGAAAGCTGATGACGGCAACCAAGAACAAATGCTTAACTAGTTTAAAACAACTTAAAAGAATAGATTAAAAACAGCCATTTGGGCTGGCTAGAACAGATTTAGTAGTATAGATCAAGAGGCAGTTGTCATTCCCTCCCCAAGATAGTGCATATTCCCCTTTAAAAGTTAATCTTAACCCACTTTGCTCACTCCTCTATACATTGTTTCTTTTTAAGTGTTGATACTTATACAAGGCCACCCATATATCATGTATGACATCAAAGTTTCTTTTACTCCCTAATAATCACGATGAATCAACAAATACTGTAAATGCTGTTAAAACACAATAAAAGCCTGGTGGGATGTCAGGTTGGGGCAGCATTTTCCTAGCATGCCTTCATGCTGGGGGAAGCGCTAGCCTCTCTGAGCCTCATCGGTTGTTGTTCTGGCAATAGCAGAGTGTGTAGAGTCTTTCTTTGTCAGGTTGATCTCCTCCTAGAAGAGCTGGCAGGGGCTAGCAGCAACAGGGGACTGGAGGATCAGCATCCCCTACAGCTCATTTACAGGGAACTCTCCATAAGGCTGCTTATGTGTCCTCACTACATGACAGCCATTTTCTCCCAGAGCAAGTGACCCAAAAGGAGGCCAAGGTACACTACCCCACAGCATCTTTTATGATCTAACCTTGGCAGTCCTATGCCATCATTTTGGCTGCTTTCTATTAATCTTATTTATTATTAAGTCCTATACCATCATTATTATTAATTATTAATCAGTCCTATACCATCATTTTGGCTGCATTCTATTAATCTTACAGACCAACTACACGAGAGCATGAATACCAGGAGGCAGAGCTCATTGGGATCCATCTTGGCAGCCAGCTACCCACAGCATCCACCTTTATGCTGAAGCCTCCCAAATCTTGGTCACAGTCCTGACCTCTCCTTCTGAGCATTAGAAACTTAGAATTAAGGTGTCTTCTGGTCATTCCCTCATGGAAATCCCACAAGTGCCTCAAAGGAAACACATTTAAAACTAAACCTGGCTACATGTGGTGCCTCATGCCTATAATCCTAACATTTTGTGAGAATTTGCAGAAGGATCACTTGAGCCCAGGACTTTGAGGTTGATGTGAGCCATGATAACACCAAATCCTAGTAGCTTTGTTATAGCTGTTTTCTCCTTTCCCTAAATGGAACTGTCCTCTATGTGGTGAAGGCACAGCACGTTCCTATGAAATGAGTCTCTGTGATTTTCTTAGCCACTTCTGTGGCAGGACGGGGTAAACGCCTAACTTCTATTCCCACTGTTGGCCCTAGTCTGCCTTTCACTGCCCTGAGTTCCCAGCTCCATCCAGGCTGGCTGTGCTCTGGGTCAGGTTGTTTTCACTGCAGCAAAGCTAAAGTCAAATGTGTATTTTTACATAAAAATAGTCATTTATACCACAGCTTTATAAATCTCCACTGGAGGCCTGTTGCATTCCCAAAAGGAGTAGAGTAAGGTTTAAACAGTGGCCCAGGGCCTACTGGAACAAAATCACCTTTTCCCATTTCTCTTCCCCAATAGCCTGAACAGAATGCATCGCAAGAATAGCACAGTGTTGGGCAAGACAGCTTTCAGAAATGCCATGAGAAAACCATTCATTCATTCCAGAAATGAACTCTGGTGATCATTTGTCTGTATTTTGAGAATCATTAGTTTTGAAAGAATTCTAAGGAATGGTGCCGAGCAATGCCAACTTCATCTCACTTCTCTGTGTTGCCTTGCTTTTTTGTTTTTGTTTTTCTGGGAAATAAAGTGAATAGCGAGAGTCCCTCACCTGACTGTGGGTGAAGAGAACTGATGAGGAATGGTAACATTAGTCTGCTCATGCACTGATGGGGTTTGAGTAAAAATGCTGTATGAGACCCTGCCAGAATTTTCCCATTTGACACTTCTTGAGTATCATCTTTTGGAGTACCAGCCCAGCTGACAATGACTCTTTTCATTGAGGCCTCTGATGAGATCTAGAGGACTGGGCACCTGGTAAACTGTGGAATACAGGCTGTGAGGTGGCAGGGCCCCCAGAGCCTGGGGAGACATTCAAGACCCCACCCCACCCCCCCGCCACTTTACCTTTAACAACAACCATTCTTTTTACCTGCTAGAAGTCACATAGTCCATGCATACTTTCCTTATTATCGGCAAGCACATAGCTTTTCCTCTTTAAAGTTAATCTTTATCCCAGGTGTTAAGGTTTACCTTGTTAAAGACACTTTATAAATAAAGCTATTTCCACAGTTCATTGCTGGCCGCAATCATCAGCTGCATCAGACTTCCAATCCCATCCTGTCTCTTGTCTCTTTTCTTTTCTCTCATTTCCCACCATTTCCCACTCAGGTTATTTCTCCTTCCCTGCGCTGGTTTGCAAAAGTAACCATGGTTTATGGACTATAATTCTGGCCACAACCTCCTACCCTAAAGAGATCTTCCTCATTCCCTTATATATTCCACACACCTACAACAGTATCTAGAACATACTGAATTTTCAATAAATATTTGCTGAATTGGTGATATCGGGGATTGAGACTAACACAAAGATTTCTCCTGTGCTTGAGGCTGAAACTATAGCATGTGGACTCCGGAGCCACAGGCAGCTCCATCCCACCATGGGGTCTGCAGAGCAGGGGAAGACAGTCTTTGGAGACCAAGAATACCTGGAGAGAGAGATCTGGAGAGGGAAAACTCAGGCTGGCTCCCACTGACTCTCTGGTTCTTGCTTCCAGGCTTTTCCTTGACCAAGATACAAACTTTCTAATCTTTGAATAAATTCCATTCTCTGTGCTTAAACTAGCTCCAAGGTATTAATCCAAGGTAACACAGAACACTCAGAATATGATGTAGTAAAAGTTTAGGTGTAACTAACAGGAAAGTGGGCCACTCACTGTCTGTGGCCATGGAGCTAAGACAAGTTGTGACCTGTGGGAAATCCTCAGCTTGCTAGCCCTTTCTCTCCCACCCATCTGAACTCAAGTGTGTTCTGATAATGATGTGTGGTCACTGGCTTATCACATAGGGCAGGCATGAAATAGTTAAACAATTAAAACCTCAGTTTCCACAGAGATATTTGATAATGCTACCCAGGAAATATCCTGGAGTCCATGGTAGAGCTGAGCATTGGGTTGGGTTGTTTTCAATGCACCAAAGTCAAAGTCAAATGTGAATTTTCACATTCCATGGGGTAGGGAGTTCAGTCTCCCAGGACAGACCTCTAGGGTTGGGCTGTATTTCCAGAACCATGCCATGTATGTAGTATTAATGGCAGGCTGATCTATATAACTATGCTTCAGTTAATTGTACAGTAAACAGTTACAGTCTCAGTCCAAAATGTGGGCTTAGTCATTACTCTGTTTTTGGCTCTCAAAAACTTGCATATTAGAGATACCCTCAGGTGTTAAGAAAAACCACAGGATGGCCCAGATAACCCGAATTGGTGGCTGCAGGCAGGATTCTGAAGGTGAGGATATGATTTCAAGGGTATCCTTCAAGGGAATGTTTCTCAAAGTAGAGTCTCAGCTGCACAGAGTGACCTGAAATGCAGATTGAACATGCCAACTTTTAGACTCCACCCTACATACACTGAATCTGAATTTCTAGGGGTGGGGGCCAAAATCTGCATTTAAATAGCATTCTAGGTGGTTCTGAGGAAGACTGGCTATTGCTCTTACCAGGGTGGATGCCTATCAGAAAGTGTGATACTGGACACTTGTGCTATCACTGTCTATTGTCCACAGCCCTGGTTCCTGGGACTGGCCCTGGCAGGGGCCAGTGTGCACTTGTATCCAACACTGTGGGTCCAGACAGGACCTGGAATTTTCTGGGAAGTCAGGGAGAAGGAGGTGCATTTCTAATGAGGCCCTCTATCCTTCCTTCAAATGCATTTCAGTTTATATAGTTCACGATTTTTCTTGTAAATCAACATCTGTGAATCATTTTGTTATTTGTCTATTTTTAGAAATGAAATGTGACTGCATTGAACAATGTACTCATAAAAAAATCCTCTTATAATAGCAGCAATTGTTTTAAAACTTGTATTTTAACTGCATTTCCTCAACAATGTGCATTTGGAAACAAATCTGTGATGAAAACTTTAACTGTAAGTTTCCAAATCTGATATTTGTGAGGTTTTTATTTTATTAAATATTTCAGTTACTGGTTCCTAAAATGAAAAATGAAATCTCAAAGTTTGCAGTCTGACTGGGCCCCTGCCTATAATTTTCCAGGGCTGCTTTAAAGAGAAAGACAGCAGTGTTCCTTGTGGAAGGATTTCATCTTGGAATTCTGTTGTGATGACCTCTGCCGATTCCTGGTTCATTAAATTAAACACATGAATGTTTCTAGCTAAAAGTTTCCTGGCCTCGTGTACCTTAACTGGGTCTGGTGACATAAGCTGCCCAGAAGCTGCCAACTAATTCTGGGACAGTTCCAACCTCTTGCGGTGTGTGTCATGTGAAGGGTATGGGATGAGAGGAAGGGGAACTTCCCCTGGATTGACACTGACCTTGCATTGATAGCCCTTGTCAGCTATTGTTTGGCTGCCCTGCTCTGTTTTCCCATGGATTCTATGGCCATTGCTGTATTCTGGGGAGGGAAATTTGATATAGACACCTTCAAGGTCTATTGTGTTGTCCAACCCATGCCTTATATAAGAATGGCCTTCACAACTGAGTTGCATTCATGACATTAAGCTTTCAAATGTTATTTTCTAGTTATTTCTGCCTCTTGGAAATCATGTCCATAGTCAAAGTGAAGAAGAGACAATTTACTACATAATTCAGTTGTGAGGAAGAGCGAGAGGGAAGGGAACGAGAAAAGGAGGACGAGGAAAGAAGGGATGAAGAGAGGAAGAAAGACAGGCAGGAAAAGGAAACATTTTTGCTATCCACTTTGCCACTGCGTTGTTTTTGTGTTGTTTCTGCTGTGCTGACCTGGCCTCATGGTGCCTCTCAGCTGAATTCAAACACTCACATTTCTGTCTCTTTCCTGAGGATCCTAAATTCTGCAAGTTGAGTGCAGCCAGATCCATGTCACGAGATGAAAACCATCATGCCCAAGGAACTTCTGGATCTTCAGAAGGTTGGCACAGAAAGGACAGAGGGCGGCATGAAGTCTAAATTCAACCATCATTGTCATGAAATTGTCGTGAAGCTCACTCGCTGGAAAGGATATGCTCCCTTTCATACTGACCACAAGCAACAGCTCATTAACATGGCATCATGGCTAACCAAGCAAGGGGCAGAGACTCCGTGCCAACATGGCGTGCTGGTTTATGTACCACTAATGCAGACTTAATTTAGTTTCGTGGGATTAGATTGTTTCAATATTGCCTTATAAAAATATTCCATTCTGGTTCTTGGGCAGAGCATTAGTTCAGAAAAGCTGCAAGGTTTTGGCTGCCAGCTTCTCTCGCATTCCTGTTATTGTCTGTAATTTCTAAAGACTAGTAAGTAGACATGGCACTTTACAAATACACAAAGACAAGGGCCTGGCCTTCGGTCAGAAAAACACAACCGAAATGAAAATAATCCAAGCAGAAGCAGTAACAGACAGTTTTGGGGGAGGGCATTGGCTTTGGAAGGCTACGTTTAAAGTATTTCTGGTTTTGTTTTGAAATGGGTGTGATTGGAAGAGAGAGTGGGGGCGGCCCCGGCCTGAGGTTTGCTCCGTGCTTAATCTTGCCAGGCTCTGGGCTCAGGAGGTCACTTGATTCAAAAGCAAAGTTGTTCAAACTGACCCCATCCTCCCCAACTAAAGAAACTGCTTTCTATGGCAGACAGCTCCTTCTTTCCAATAGCTCTGTGGCTGACCTCAGCTCCCCAGACAAGTGTAGGTTTAAATAAGATAATTGCTTTCTACAGCATTATGCCTCCTTGTAAAAAAGCTTCTTGAATAGAGAGCGCAGCATCTCTGTCAGAAGGAGACCACACCTGAAGTCACATCCCTAATTGGCTGCTTCATCAGAAAGCTCTCCCAACGGCATCGAGCAAATGTCAGGCATTTCACTTCTTAGAAACAAGCCAGTTACTCGGCACCGTAGCACAGTCAGTTAATCCAAGACACATTTTTATGAAAACCTCAAGTTATAACCCGCATATGGGGCAGATCATTATCCTAGGACTCTGGATTGAACAAGTTACAGATTTGGAGGTGGATCTATCATGATCTGGAAAACTTCCTTTTACTGGTCTATTTTAACAAGTGTAGGGAGGAAATAAAACTCAAAAAGCATAAACTGTTTTACATTTTGAACTGAACTTTGATAAAAATGGAAATACGCCAAGGAAAAGGAATCCTGGCAGAGGAGGAAGCAAAGACGCAGACAGAAATAAAGGAGGAGATGTGGAAGTAACAATGTTCTGTTCCTGTCTTTACATTTCCTGACTTAGGTAAGTGAAAGGGAAAGATGCACAATTGTAGAGAGATAGGATCCTTAAAAAGAGGGAGACAGAGAGAGAAGAGAGGGACAGAGACGAGGAGAGGTCCAAGAGTAAAATAAAACGGATCGAAATAGATTCCTGCAAGTATTTCTAGGAATTGGGCTAACAGGTCACATTTATTTTGTCTTTGGACCTTTTTGTGTTTTCCAAATTCCCTGCAGCAAGCATGTTTTTCTTTAACAGTAAAAATCAGTTAAAAAAAAAAAAGTAAAAAATGGTTCCTGGTTCAAAAACACCATGCTCTTTACCTGAGAGTCTGAGCACCTGAGCTGGGACAGTTCAGGGTTGTTGAAAGGGGACTGTCTGTGTGTGTTAGTGAACCCCTGGGTGAAGGAAGAGGACCACGCACACACACACACACACACATTGTCACATGTTTTGCATACAGCTCACAGATAGTATAAAGACTTTTCTGGTGTAAATGTATTTTAAGAGTTCCAATCACCTGGGGTATAGTAACAGACAATAAAACGAAGTATTCTTTGCTGCTGGTCTATGGCAGAATGATTACCATCACCATCAGTAGACACCATCCGAAAGGTTAATTCCAACTGTAGGTGAGCATTGCCTTATATCTCATACATTCTGAACTTGAGCTGAACACATGGAGGCTGACATACCATGGAGGAGGCCAAGCTGCCCCTGGCTGTGGGGTCAAACTGTATTGGTTATCTTAGGAGCCATGACCTCTAGATTATGGGAAAGCAAGCAAATTTTTGCCCAGAACGTCTTGTTCCATCCCCTATTCAATGTCTCCTTTCCCCTGAAGGTCCCTGGAACTTCCTGTTTCCTGGCCTGCCCTTTGGGTCACTTTGGGATTAAAGGTACCCCCACAAACAGATACCACATAGTTATCCTTGCCCACTACCTGAAACTAGTCACTCTGTCTGTTCTTCTATTTGAAAACCCTCGAAGGAGAGTTTTCTTACCTAAACAAGATCCTTCCCGTAGAAAAGCAAATGCTTCACGTCAGGCTCTGAGTCATCAGTCCTGGAGGCAGAACTTAGCCTGAGCCTGGCTGGTCAGATTGCCTCCCTCTGACACCTGGTCAGCTCCTGAGATGCCACAAGGCTGGCCATCTACAGATGGAGCAACTAGCAGCTGTGGATGAGTAGGGCTTGAAAATCAAGGCAGCAGGGGATGGGGGCACACTTTGACCCTGAGGGGCTGAAGACAGAGGTACACAATGGTGTTTGAAGAGAGAGTGGGCCCTGAGTCCTCCCCAGAGCCCCTTAGAACTGTGGTTCTCAACCTGTGGGTCACGACCCACAGAAACTGTATTAAAGGGCTGTGGCATTAGGAAGGTTGAGAACCACTGCCTTAGAGGATGACTTGGACTTCCTCCATGTGGAAAAATCCATAAGAATGTCACCAGCTCTCCGGTCCTGGCCACCAACTCTCCACACCACCTGCACGCCCCACCTTTCCACCGTCCTCCCCTCTGGGCTGAGTTCTCCTCCCTGCTGGATCCCACCTGCTCCTACCTTCTCAACGACCCCTCTTTAGTTCCTCTCCCCTTTGTCTCAGGTATCTTCAGCCTCTTTCTCTTTACTTAATCTGTTCTGCCATTCAGGCAAATAAGCAAAAGGCATCCTCTCCCCCAACTCCCATCCCACTATAGCATTGCCCAAGCATCTCAAAAGACTTGCTTGTCCCTTTACTTTCCCTGTTGTCAACCCCCTCCACATGTCTTGTGCTCATTTTTCTGCTATGAAACTGCTCCTGCCCAAATCACAGGTGATCTTGTAACAAGATGAATGGAAACTTCCATTATTGGCTTTTGTCATCTCCCAAAGTCTTTGATCCTGGTGACCCCTTCTTGCTTCTCAATTCTCTTGTCCTTGGCTCCACAGGTCTCATCTCCTGGGGTGACTTCATTCCCTCCCACTGTCTTTGCTCTGGTGACTCCTGTGTCTGTGCTCTCAGCCCAGATCTCCTCCTGAGCCCACACCCTTACTGCCAGCGGTCTACAGGACAACCTACACCTCCCAGACCTGTCAGCCAACACCACCAAAAAGGGACCCGCTGCATCCTCTCCCCACCCCACCAGCCTTCATGCCTCACTTCCTGGTGACTTTGCACATCCTGATTCCCCTGCCTGGAAATCACTTCTCTCTCCCTAGACCCTCTGTCCCCTGCCCCTTGCTAACTAACTGTTCTTCATTTTTTAGGCCTTAGGTTAGATGTCACTTGTACTGGAAAGCCTTCCTTGATACTCCAAATCAGAGTCAGCTGCTCCTCTAATCTCGTGTGCTTTTACTTGTAATTCTTTATTAAGTCATCTATCTTTCCCACTAAAGTATTTGCTCCCTGAGGGCAAGGATCTTTCAATCTTGTTCATTATATCCCTTGGCTCAGAATAATAACTAACATATAGGACACCCGATAAAAATGTATTTCAAAAATCAAAACAACCTATTTCTGTCATTCAAGCAGCCAGAAAAGGGCAGGGTAAGTGTTGGGAAGGGGCAGGTTTCTTTCCCCTTCATAATCTTCCCTCTTCCCACAGGTCACTGTTTACAAGACCCAGGCTCTGTTCCTTAGGAGGGCACTTCTGCTCCACTCTCCGACTTAATTCCAGGCTGTGGAGACTTACGCGTGCCCATGTTGGCACTTTTCCCACTAGGTATAAGGATTCCTTTTCTATGAGAAAATACATTCTTAGTTTTTAATGCCAACTTAAAAATGAGCTTTTCTAACTTTTTGCTAAACATAGAATATCCTTACCCTATGTAAATATGGATCACTCTGCACAAATACATTCTCGGTTGGTTCTTCCAAGCAAAATAAATAATCTTGCTGCAGGATAATTCTTAAAAGCAATTTGGTTTATATCTTACTATTTTTTTTTTTTACTAAATTTGTTAAAAGTATGGTCATTTTGAAAGTGCATTTTTAAAGTTCAAAGTGTTCAGTAGTTTTTCCTTTTGCTTAGGAAGATTTTATAGGTCCAAATACATATTCTTTGATGCTTTAATTAATGCTCGTGGCTAAATTATGAAAGAAAATATTTTTGTAAGTTTATGGGAATGAGTCATATGATTTTCCCAATTGAAGCCACACCACACAGCACCCAGCACTGTGGGACATCTGTTTGTCTCTTTCACAAGGTTTAGCACAGAATTTTAACAGCAAATTTGAAAACAACATGGCAAAACATTGGCAAAACATTTATCCTGGACCCTTTCTTCCTAGGCTACTGCTGCGAAAGATGATAGCTGTGTAAGAGGTCCCTGCGAAGCCATAGCACACTCCTCAAACTAAGGATGGGGGCAGGGTGACATTCTGGAATCTCTTCTGCCCAAGAAAGTTGTTCATTGTAAGAATAAGAGTGATGTGAAGAAATAGAGTGAGAAGCTAGACAGAGTGTTCTGGCTCTGTCTGTAGTGACCGGGTAAGATTCGCTCTTGGCATCAAATGGACACTCTTCCTCACAATGGGACGTTCAAGGAAGTGCCTCATTGCACCCTTCAGATAACTGTGGCCTAGCAGCCCCTACCTGAGGATGCTGTCTGAGCACTTTTCGACTCTCCTTCATCATTCATGCTCATTTCGCTAGGGGTTGCTTGGTTTCTGTATTCATATTGTTCTCTGCAGTAGACAACTGTGTGGAAGCCGGGTTGGGACCCTACCCTATTTATTGCTCCTTGCCCCCTGGGACTTCCCTCCTTTAACCTCTGTGGGTCCAGATCTGAGGTTTTGCTTTACCCCACCTCCACCACCCTCGATTGTCAAAGAGGATACCTTGTCTCTCTTATTCTATTTTCTCCCGTGTTCTATGGAGGTCTCCCTTATTCTAAGGAGGAGTTTCTGTACCCTTCTTCTGTACCCTTCCTATACTGTGCAGAAGATGCAGCAAGTGTCCCGTTGATACTTGAGACGGTGCCACGCAAGGTTGCTCAGGGACTAGCAGTACTGGTCTCACTAGAGAGCTTGTTAGAAATGAAAATTCTCGGGCCTCATGCTAAACCTGCTGAATCAGGATCTCTGAGAGTGAGGCCTAGAAGATTCCCCTACAGAGAAGACTCACGTCTCAGCTCCCAGCTGTACGAATAAAGGGCAGTGAGGGAAGAGTACCCTGCTCCTCCCATTCAGGGAATCAAACACCCTGGCCCCAGGTTACAAGGTTCTCATGGCCAACAGGCAGCAGTTCAGCCTGTGGTCTTTAACAGAGAATTGTCTGAAATCAGCAGCTAGGATTAAGGGCTGTTTACCAGCTGAGGGTTCTCTTGGAAGTCCGAAAGTTTCTATTCTTTTCTCCACTGCGCCTGCTCCCCAGTAAGCACTTTGCAGCAACAAGTCCCCTGTGCTCAATCCCCCCCACCTCACCCCCCCACCCCCATACCGTGGCTGTCTGGGCCTTTGTCTGTGCCCTGCTCTTTCACCAATTCCCGAATCTCCAGGAATCTGAAACATACCCACATCCCTGCTAAGGGTTGATTCTGCCAATGAACTAATTGTCCTTGAGTTGCTTACTAAACACAAGGTATCTTTAACTGTCCCCTCCCCAGGAGAACTCCTCTGCCCCTGCTGCCTGACCCCTGTGGCCCTCCTGGTTTAGTGACTGCCTGGCCCACAGCAGATAGCTGAGGCCCCTTTGCAGTCTCTGCTGCATTTTAGCAGTATGACCATATTAGAATGCTCACACAGAAAGTTTATTTAGACAAAGCAGTATTTTGTTACGGTTAATCATTTTGAAGTTAAAATGAATTTAAATTGCGGCTTTAACCAATGAGTGTAGTAAGGCTATTTTGACGACTCCAGAAAGTGAAGTTAGATGGGTAAGAGCGTCAGGCCTGCCTTTGATTCAGATTATTTCTGGAATGGTTGCCCAATATTGGGGAAATCCTTATTCAGATAACTAGTTGCACATGGTAGATGACAGGAGAGCTTCATTCCAAGGCTGACCCACAAGTAGGTGTTTACATGGTATTATAATGAGCACATTCATAGACGTCAGGGGGTTAAAATTTGGCTCATGTCATAGTTATGTCTTTTTTTATATCATTAAAAAATGTTGAATAAAAGTTAAATCAAATGTCTGTGGAAACTCTAAACGAATCTCTGCAGCCCCCTGAGGCTCTACAGAACCCAACAGTCACCTGATAGGTGAGCAACCAAGACCCGGAGAGGGGAGGTCACTTACTCAGGTCCCAGGGCTGTGGGGTCAGAGCAGGCTGGGGCTCACGTCTCCTGCCTCGCGATGTTTATGTTTCTCATGGACATTTGAGCCCCCCATGGAGGTTCCAAGTGCCTTTTGCTGAGGGCTGGATCTTCCAGAGCTGGGAGCTCTGTTTATTCTGCTTAAACGAATTAGGGGATGGAATTTCTCCAGAGCCATCTCGCATCCTCAACCGGAGGCTGCTGGCACGGAGAGCTGGGCAGGGGCGAAGATGCTGCTGCTTGACTCTGACCACCGGCTGGCACACCCTGTCCTCTGAAAATAATAAGGCTTTCCTTCAGCAACGGGGCTTGGCAAGCTCTCCGGGCTCTGCTCGGCTTCTCTTTCATCAGGCCTCTTCCCAGAAAGCACTTGCTCATTTAGATGAACTGCTTCTGGCATGTGCTTACGTTTAGCTCACAACGATATCATTCTAGCGATGTGGGGGGCAGGGAGACGGGGCAGAGAGATGGCAGGGGCTTGGAGGAAACGTATATCTACCCGGGCGTCTGCTGATGGCCTCAGATACCGGGGGCTGCAGCTCATAGACCCTTTTTCCTTGCAGCACGCTGATTCGAGACCAGCACCCTGGGCAGAAAACCTTCACTGGCCCAGGGCAGAGGATTCTTGGAGAAAGTGGAGCAGCTGCAGCTCGGGTGCTGCTTCATGAAGAAAGGCCAGAAACCCTTTTCTCTACCTCAGCAGTCTGGCTTCGCTTTTCACCTCAGAGAACTGGCAGCGGCTCTTGCCCACAGACGTTGCTGTGGCCTGATGAGGGGGCATCTCCCTCTGTCTGCTCAGAGCAGGAACTCTGCCCACCTCCACACAGCTTTAGAGACCGAGCAGGTTTCGGGCTGTCTGTCATCAGGAGGGAGAAATTCAGTCGCACAGGCCCCAGATGGCTCACCCAGGAAGGTCCCTCATGTTTCCTAGCAACTTGCTGAGCTTGGCTTTTTCCAACTATTTTTGCAAGGTGGAATTAAATTTAAAAAAATATGACAGGCCTGTCAGTAAAACCAAAAGGACCAGGACCCAGAGGTTTAGCTGACACTGAGCTCTCTAACTGGCCCACTTTTTAAGGTAAACCAGCCCAGGACTGATCATGATTTCTTCTTTACTTCCTGTTGGGATTAGAATCCAATGGATTGCTTTAATATTTCTGTCACTTATGAAGACACATAGCAAATCTGAGACGTCTGCCTGCTGTGAATGTTCAGACTTAACCTTTCTCACATAACCAGCCCGTGACGGTACTGCTGCTTGCTCCCCCATTATCTGTTCTCTTCTTTGCCAGAAGAAATGGTGAGCGATGGATGTGCTCGGGTGAAGACGCTCCTGCCTCCAGACTCGCCTACCTGTGCAAGCAGCCCTGCCACCCAGCTGAGGCCAATGACAGGGAAGCCAAGTCTGTCGGGGTGGGGCTTGTGGTGACTCCGTGTGGAAATTTGCATATCCCTTTATATCTGTCTTCTCAGCTGGAATGTGGACATGTGGCTGGGCGCAGAGAAGCCACCTTGAGGAGGAAATCCTCACACTAAGAACAGCAGAATAAGCAGCTCTATGGGGTATGGGGCCTGGGGGATGGCCTTGACCTGGACTGCCTGCTTTGAAATTTCTTCTCAGTGGAACAAAATAAAATCCTTTTGGTTAAGACTCTGAAGTGGGGTTTCTGTAAAATGCAGCTGAATGCTATCCGAGCCAACACCTTTTCAAAACACAAACCCCACATCATCTCTGTAAGCCGAGGAATGCTTCCGTTCAGCCAGTGCACAGACGACCCAGCATGAGGACACGGAGGCGGCGGGAAAGCGTATGGTGAGTGACTTGCCTCCTGCTGGATGAAACTCCGCCTCTCCGGCCTCAACTAGCTGGGTCAGTGGCTACTCCCTCCTCCTTGAAGCCTTTTCCTTCTTTTCTTCCCGGGCACTACTTTTCCGTGCTTCCCCTCGTCTTTTTGGCCGACTCTGTAGACTCTCACGGACCTTTGTTCCAGTTGCCCCTTCACTGTGGATGTCTCCAGGGTTCCCCACACTCCTCTGGGTGTGATCTACCCACATTTACTGCCACCTAGAATTAGACACCAAAATGGTACCTACGGACAATGGAAAGAGGTGCTCAGAATGTGCTGCTAAGAGAAAAGAGCAGCCCACAGGGTGAAACTTAATTCTGTTAACGCAAAAGGAGAGGGAGGAAGGAGTATCTGCCTGACAAGACCTCCCAAGGACATAGAAACGGGTCTCAACAGTGGAGGGATGGCAGTTAGGATTTAAAATCCTGAGTCAAATGTCAAGTTTACCCTTCGGTCCCCAAGGCTGGAGAGGAAGTAGAAATTGCTCCAATGGATTTTCAGTCATTTCCAAATTACCTTCTCATTTTTATTCTACAGGTATTTCCTCGTCCTTCCTTTATTCCGGGAGTCTTCCTGTGTGACCGCCATGCACCAGGTTCTGCACGAGGCTACAGAGACACAGCAAGGTAAAGCCAAGTTGTTAACCCTACATATTCAGAGATTCCATGTGAAATAACTGGGTATATGAACTTTCATTTTTACCTTGATAGAGAAGGGCATAATTTAAAGGCTCACGCTTAGGGGTTTTCTGGGCAGAATGCCCGGGTCCCTGCTGTCTTTCTTGGCCTAGCACCTGCAGTACACCCAGGCCCAGGCTGAAGCTGCTCCACCCCATGGTCTCTAGAAGACTTTCCTGGGCTAGAGGCCCTGACCCCAGCATCTGCTAGGCCAGTCTTCTTTGAGCACCGTTTGAAGTAACATTCCCCAGGATGTTTTCCAGTTTCTTTGATTTACTCAAAGCACTTCAAAGCAAAAAGTTTAGAAAAATGCCCAAAGTGCCACACAAATGTAAGGCATTCCTGTCCCACAGCCTTGCTCCATTCAGAATCTGACTTCTTGCCATCATTCTCTTTCCCTGTTGCTCCAGCTCCGTGAAACTGTCCTTGCAACATCAGTGACAGAGACAGCTCTTGCCTGTGCAGAGAATTGCTGCAGTGATGGTGAGTAGCTCAGCTCCTTGACTCCCACCATCAACCTATCACCCAGTGGCACGAGGCCTTTGCTTTCCGTTCTTCCTCCTGTGCCAGGGAAGGAGGTGCCTTCCGCCTGTTTGTGTCCACGCCCTGCACTTGTTCTTGGCATCCCAGCATCCTGCCTCTTCACTGCTCTCTCTCCTTGTCTCTCCTCTGTCTTTAACCTCTCTCTATATACCCTAGTTTTTTTCTCTTCACCATTTATATACACTAAAAGCCTCTTCTAGCTAGGGAAACCTGCTCGACGGATTGATTGTGTTATAAATTTTACACGAGGATAGAGCTCCGTGCTGCGCTCTGTGCATATAACAAAGTGCTGGGCCTTCTGGGGCTGTATGCCCATTAATGGATCGCATTCTCCCTGAAACCTGTTAGGCATTCTGCAACATTTTTTTGATCCTGAGAGCTCCCTTCAGTTACTGGGCACCAGCACCCTCCCTTGGTAGACAGGCCTCTGGCTCCTCATGTGTGGAGTATTTCTAGATGGACAGTATGGTAGTGGGGACACTGCAGCAGGTCTTGGGGACAGCACACCATTTACCCACAGACATCTCCTGGGACATGAGTCTTTAAGAGATGTAGACGCCATGTTCCACCCATTCTTCAACAAGGAAGTTCTGTGTATCTCATTCAAATTAATTATTTTTTTCTTAGAGACCTAGTCTTACTTTGTCACCCAGGGTGGAATGACCCAGTGGTAACCTCAAGCTCATGAGGGGATCTTCCTGCCGCAGCCGCCCAGTACCTGGGATGGCAGGTACACAGCACCACACCTGGCTAATTTTTCTAATATTTTTTTGGTAGAGAAAGGGGTCTTAGTCTTGAACTTCTGACTTCAAGTGATTCTCTAGCCTCGGCCACCCAAAGTGCTGGGATTAGAGGCATGAGCTACTGCACCCGGCCCTGTTCACTTTAAATTAGAGCTACTTAAACCTGTGCTTTATGTTTGGAGAACTAGAACACATCTTTGACACGTAAGTGGAAAGCATTTGGAAAATGGACTGAAAAATTTATAAATATTATTTCCATTTTCTGAATATAAATGTCTTTAATCCTTTAGAATTCAAATTTCATGAGAATCAGTATGAGGGAAATCTGATACGTTTCCCTAAAAACTCCACTTACCTGGAAAGACAGTTGCAAGAGAGTTGGAATTTGTAACTGTTGAACAGTGTAAAATTCATCATTTGAGGAGTGGTTCACTCAAGGTGACCTTCTTGGGCTTCCAGGGGGGCAGGTGGGTTGGAAATTAGCCAGCCACGGGGTTTTTGAAGAATCTGGTATGGCTTCAATTTTCCAGGGGTTGTCTTCAATTCCCATCTGAAGCTAGGAACCCGTGTACTATTAAACCTCCCCAGCTGCCATCACGGGGTGTCGTACAAACAGCTCACCTAGCACCACAGGTGGAGGCCACGGCAGGAGGCTGCCAGCTCCCACTGAGACTTTATGTGAATTTGGCTCCTGAGATTGGCCTTAAGTTCTTCTGAGGGACAGCTATTTTCCCAAGTGTTAGCGCTTATACCCTGACACCGCCCCCAGGCTCATCCTGTCCCATCACCCATCCTGTACCAGATCTCCTGGGCACCACTTCCCAACCCTGTAGTCCCAATAAATCCTGGATGAGCTTGTCTGTGAATGTGTTTAATTGTACTGAAAGTAAAAACAGAGGTCTGAGAAAACAATTAGCTCTGAAAGACACCAGGAGGGGCCCAAGAGAAGACCCTGCATTCTGTCACAGATAGAGGTGACAGCTTTGGACAGCATGCTTGTTTATCCATGTCGCAGGTGGGGGTGTGCATGTGTGTGTCTGTGTGTGATCTCTTTCCGTTTCCATTTGCCTTTGCACAGACGTGAGCATGGGGCTTTGCTGATAACAAGCACTGTTGCCTTTGAGGGATGTCGTGTGTGCATAACCTCTGATGTGCATGTGTCCGTATTAAAAGGACACATATCCATGTCTCAGCCCATAGGTTATCTAGGCTCTTCTTTGTGAAGCTCTGTTTCTTGGGAAGGGAGAAAAGATTCCTGAATGTTTTCTTAAATGGTTTTTCCCCCTGGCTCTCTTCATTCCTCCTCAGTCTTCTCCTGCTCACTATCTTCTGGGCCATCTCATCCCCAGAATTCTCCCTTCTGGATCAAACTGCCAAAGTCCACTTGCTTTAAGTTTTAACAGTGAGAAGCCCTGTTGGTTCTAGGACTTCCTAGTGCTTGTTTCCCAGATAAAAATTTCTTGGGGCAGAAGAAAAAAAGAATCAGCCTCCTTTTGCTATATAAATAGATGTGACATTCAAACCCACAGTTAAGTGGAATTTCTTGAACATTAGTAGGCTTGTGCAATGACCTATAAAGCCAAAGTCACTAAAGTTTTCTGATTTAGTTGCATGTAGTAATTTTAGTGCTGCAACAAAAAGTAATAAAGAGATGAAACACTTTGCAATACTGTCTACCTACTAAGATTTACTGGGGAGGTTTACTTTTCTCTAGTGATACTGAGGCCTTTGCTCTATAAGAAACTGCTGGTAACTGAGGATTTTGCAAACAAAATTCAGAAGGGAGGGAAATATTTCATGATGGCGTGACTCGGAGCCAAGCATAGCATTCGCTAAAAGGCTGCCCAGTTGGGTCAGCGTCAAGACAGAGAGGCGGCATTCATGAAACTTGAAAACAGAGGACGAGGGGGTTCCAAAACAGTGGGAACAGACACCATCACCAGTCTTTGCAAGTGACAGCCACCCTACAAATTTTAGGTGGCCAGTGGAACATGATGGAGATAAAGTAGTAAGGATGTGATGAAATGTAAGGGTGGCTGAGAGTGGGGGACATTCCAG
The DNA here is from genome assembly GCF_000181295.1 of Otolemur garnettii. NCBI lineage: Eukaryota > Metazoa > Chordata > Mammalia > Primates > Galagidae > Otolemur > Otolemur garnettii. Next base: position 7,687,013 of record NW_003852412.1, read on the forward strand.
AAGAGGGTGGGGAAGGGAAGGGTTTTTGGCAGAACCACAGGTTCTAACCCAGTCCTGCTAGTTGGACAACAAGTGGGTTTTCTGTATAAGCTGGTACTCCAGGCCAGGAGAAAAGAGAGAGAAAACAGAACCTTAGCAAAAAGAAAAGGAAAGAAAGAAAAGAAAGCAGGAAAGAAAGAAAGGAGTTTCTGACCTAGATGCAGTTCAGCCCAGAAGGTAGCTGCAGAGCTGGGGTGGCAGCGGGGCCCCCTGAAATGCGATACTGCGCAGTGGTCATAACCTGGGTGGAATCGAAGAAGCCAGTTGGCCCACAAACGGTTTTTCTTTCTGCCTGTCACACGAGGGGATTCTCTTCCTATGGAACGTAATAAATTCCCCTATAATCTCAGGGTGCAGGTAACAGCTTGGCCCTGGTGAGAAATGGCTGGCTTCATGTTTCCCCCCAGTATGATTTCCTGTACATACAGCGAGGGGCCCTGCCCACTCCCCTGCAGGGCTCGGGAGCCGAGCCTAGAAGGGAAAACTGAGGTGGATTCCTGTTTGTGATTAACTTCTCACCGAATGCTGTAACCCCATACATGGAACCTGACTGGGAACTTGGGCTCTGCACCAACTTGGGTTCCAGCCACCCTGCCAAGGCCACCCTCTACAGGCTTTGTCTCAAGTCCCACCTTCTCTGGGGCACCTTTTCCTGTCTCCTTGTTGGATCTTTGCCTCTGTCTGACCCCATGGCATTTTATTTGCATCTCTTTTGAGGGATTTGTCATGTCTTCACTAAAAGTTACTGGTGCACTCCACAGGGGTGGCAACCATGTTCTCCTTCTCTTTAAACCCTCTCCAGTGCCAGGCCTGACACCAGGCACAGGTTCCAGGGCTCAGCAAACCACAAAGAGATGAACTGAGCAGCAGAGGACGGCCTCCCCAGAAGGACTGCCCTGGCCGGCAGGGCAGATGTGACCTCCCTCCGCTTTTCTCAACAATAATCCCAGGCCCTTGTTATGATAAACTACTTGCTCCTTGCTCAGCAGTACATTCAGGAACTGGACTGCTGCCAAGGAAAACACAGGAGCAATGGTAGGAGTATTGAAATGAATTAATGGCCTATGATAAATACAGGAAAAACAGTGCCGGTTAATAAGCTCTCATGCCAACAAAATCACATGTTATTTAAGAGGAAGAAGAGTTTTCACATAAATGTGTATGATTTTAAGTAATAAGGGTGATTAAAAAAAAAAAAGAAGACAAACCCAAGCCATTTACAACCTTTTCTTTAGCCAAGTAAATACTGGCCCTTCAATGTTGATAGCAATACCTTGGGAAGCTGCAATTGCTTAAGACAGCTCTATTATTCTTTTAGGAGACTTTCAGAACAGACACAGGAGGAAAATTAGATACATTACTAGCTAATTAGCTTTTAGGTTTCAAGTCCCAAATGGTATCACCCAATTTGATTACTGCTCTGACTCACCAGCCTGGGCTCTGAATTATTTTTGACAGCTTCCAAAAATTAAATCCACCTTCAAAACCCCCAAATCTTTGCTACTCCTCAGGCATGCGAAAGAAGGCACTGTAAGATCTGGAGTCCCAAGGCACGATTCCAAAACCATTCTTTGCAAGAAAAATGTCAGTGCCGACCTTGCAGGTGACCACTGCAAATATGCAAGTTCTGATTTCTTTGTTTGAAGATCTGTCATGTCACTTTAGAATCAGGGTTCATACTTACTCATTCTGTGCAGACTGTCATCAGGTTCGGTTTGCACAAAATAGTTGACCTGAATCAAGGAATTTAAACTTTGAATACCAGACCAACTGTGACATTAGGATCAGTGGGAGCCTTCACAAATCAATATGAAAACTGCAGCAGCCCACACGGGTGTCTCACCAGCTGGCCACCCTGCAGGAGCCACATGCCGTGAAGTAACTAAAAGCAGCCTCCTTTACTTCCAACCTCGCACAACCACTCTTCCAGGGGGTGGGTGCACAGACATGCCTGTGTCAAACCCCACCATTAAGCAGTGAGTGGAAGACCTGGGTGTCCTCAATGCAGTTTGCCTTCATGCTGATAGAATGCCACGGCCCACTTCCAGATGAGGATAAACACACTCCCAGCACTAACTTTATGCTTAATGCAAATTGACCCACAGCCCCTCTCTGCTGCGCTGTGCCTTGGGGACACGAGCTGGTCAGAAATTCCCACTACCCAAGACTCAACTCATGTTGCCCCAGGAGATCTATCTCCTTTTTCCTTTCTCTCTCCTCTACCTCCTATTAAGTGAATGATTTACCATGTAAATCTCCATTGGATGATGAAACCAAAGCTCTCCTTTGGTTTAATAAGAGCTTATTAACTAGCACTGTTTTTCCTGTATTTATCATAGGCCACCTAAGGCGGTGGGAATAGTAACCCCCAGTTCATCCTCTGGTAATTCTAGGACACTCCAACCCCTAAAATGGGGCTGTTCTGTCACCCTCAGCTTTTGCTGTCTACTCTCTACCCTGCAGGCTATCCTGGAGAAGCCAGATTCAAGGGCTTTCAAGTCCTTAAAACTCCAGGGGGCACAGTTTCCACCACATCATCCTTGAAAAACACAAGCTAACTCTGCCTGGGAATAAGAGCCTGCTGGTTCTCTGGCCTTATTACAGGGGACACATTAGCATAGATCTGCCCAAAGACAGCTCCACAACGCCCATAGGGGCTTAATAATAAGAGCTGACACTGTAACAATGCCAAGCATAGGCAGGTCTGAAGCAGCGATCCCATTGCCCCCTCTTCTTCTAGGGATAACCGAGGTTCTTACCACTGTCCTGGGGTCCACAGACTGGGGGGGGGGGGCAGAGGATGAGAATGTGACCTTCGAGGGGCTTCCATTCCACCTGTGATGGTTAAGTGCATTGATTCTGAAGCCAAACTGGGCCCTATCACTTACTAACTGTGTGACTTTGGGCAACCTATGCAACCTTCCTCTACCTTGACTTCCATTTCTATAGACAGGATATAATAAGAACATCTTTCATATAGGGTCACTATGAGGAGTAAAGATTGAATATATATCCAGACCTAGAACAGTGCTGGCTATACAGACCATGCTGGAAGAGGGCTAGTTGCTATTAGAGAGAGCAGACACATGTCAAAGCTCATGTCCAGTAAGGACAAGGCCATATACAAGAATATGCACAAGAGTACTTGGGAATTGGAGAAAAAAAAGAGGAATCTATAGGATTGAAGTATGTGGAAAGGACCCTGAAAGGGACTAAATCCAGGACCTTTAAGAAAGAACACAGGGTACTCTGAGCCTTCTTCCCTGGCCTACTCTGACCTCCCAAGAAAATGGGGGCATCACCCCTAAGGAGGCCCTCAGCCGTCTTTCCCCAAACAGAAGTCCTGGATCTGCCCGCTCCACAGCTCACTGCCCTACCTGGTCTTTGGTCTTTGGCTTCCTCTTTGATTCCTGGCCCTTGCCCACGTGCTGTTGGATCAGATAAGAGATTTCAGTTCAGGTCAACAAAATTAAGAACGGGCCTATTCTGAGTGAGGAGCTGGGGCTACAAAGGTGAGTGTCAAACAATATCAAATATCACTCTCAAGAAGCTCTTTAGTCAGGTTGACAGACAAGGAAACGGTTTTACAACTCACTGTGCTGGGAGTGGTTGCCATGGGAGCACAGAGACCGTGGGCTTGGCGGAGGGAGGTGAGCAGTGCCTCGGGGGCCCAGGGGTGGTGATGAGGGCCTATGGTGAGCATAGCAGTCCTACAGGAGGAGGAGGTGGGTGAAGTTTAGTGTGGACTCCCAGCACATTCATCTCCCTCTGCTTTCAGCCATTGCAGAAGCTCCTGCTGGCCTGAGTTGACTCCATCTCTGCCGAGCAGTCACAGGTCTCCTGGGCACCGTGGGCACACTCCAGGCAGGAGACGCACTGTAAGTAAGGACTGCCACAGGAGGGCCAGAGAAGCTGCGGACAGGACAGAGTAGCGACTTTCTCACCAGACCCCTACCATCAGTCCCCTCTGTCGTCTGAAGCAAGTTGCTTTGCTTCCCGTGAATGTTTATAAAATGAGCAGAATAATTCTGGGTAGAGTGGTTATAAGCATTGAGTGAGCTACGCGAGGAACACCTAAAAGCCACCTACTGCTGTGTGCAGGGCTGGAAGGGATGGCTGAGGTCCCAGTGTCAACTCTCATTCTGCTGTCTGTGTTCACGATACTGAGTGGCACTTACATCATTAGCTGTCAAAACAAATCAGGGAACTCAAAACACCTCCTTGAAAAGGCTTTTAAAGACAAGCCTGTGTTTGTCAAAGATTAGGCAGTGAGGGTGTTGGCCTTTCCCTGGTAGGCTGCAACCATGTGGGCTTTCCCTTAGGGTCCTGCTGAGTTGGAGGGTTGTCCCCGGGCTTGCAGAAAAAAAAAATCTTCTGGCTGGAGAATTGCATTTCCTCATCAGATTAAGGAGGTGGCTAATTAGGGCTGAGCGGGGAGGGGGATTGGCTGGCAATGTGGGCACCTGCTCAGGAGATGTTGTAAAGAGATGACTGAGGCATTTCATGCAGGTCATGAAACAGGCACTGGACAAGAGCATTCACTCACTCACTAGGTGGCCAGTGACATCCCTGTCCCAGCACCCACCCTACTCTATCCACTTTCCCTATTCCTGCAACTTGAATCAGCCCACTCAGAGGTGAAGAAGTTGGGCCTGAAAATTGCCCAAGGAGGAGGAGAGAGGCAAAGAAGAAGGATGATATTTTCATTGGCTTATGGCATAGTTCATAACGTTTCTAAAGTTTGAGCTGCTTAGTTTAAAAAATAAGTGATTCACCACATAAATGAAGGTGTGAAGAGGCAACTGCATACGTTGTTGGTGTGGGTGAAAATTGATATAACTGCTGTGAAAGTCAGTTTAGCAAAACATCTATCACAATTTCACATTTTGACAAATGAACATTTGATGAAGTAATTCAACTTCAAAGAATTTATCCTACAAATATTCTCACTTGTATAAATAGCAAATGTGTAATGTTACTTTCTTTCTTTCTTTCTTTTTTAGAGACATAGTCTCACTTTGTTGCCCTCAGCAGAGTGCTGTGGCATCATAGATCACAGCAACCTCAAACTCTTGGGCTCAAGTAATCCTCTTACCTTAGCCTTCCAAGTAACTGGCACTACAGACACCCTCACCCCCAGAACACCCAGCTAGTACTTTTAGAGACAGGGTCTTGCTCTTGCTCAGGATGGTCTTGAACTCCTGAGCTCAAGCAGTCCACCCATCTCAGCCTCCCAGATTGGTAAGGTTACAGGTGTGAGCCACCACAGCTGGCCTGCAATGTTACTTTTTAATTGCAGAATTATTGACAAAACATTGTAAACAACTTAAGTGTCCATTGGCAGATAAATAAACTACAGAGTGAAGATCCACACATATAGGTGTGTGCATGTGTATATATGTCAATTTGACTGGGCTAAGGGATGCCCAGATGACTGGTAAAGCATATCCAGGTGTGCTGTGAGGGTGTTTCTGGAGGAGATTATCATTTGAAATGGTAGACTAGATAAAGCAGATCTGCTCTCACCAATACGAATGGGTATTATTTCATCTATTTACTGTAGAACAAAAAGGCAAGAGGACAATTTTTTTCTCTGTGCTTGAGCTGGAACATCCATCTTCTCTGCACTTGAGCATCAGAGGTACTAGTTCTTGGGCCTCCAGACTTAGACTGGAATTGCACCCCCATCTTTCCTGGGCCTCCACTTTTCAGACAGCACATCTTCTCAGCCTCCATAATTGCATGAGCCAATCTCTCGTAATAAATCTCTATCTATGTATCTATATATATGTCCTATAAGTCTGTGTCTCTGGAGAACTCATTAATAAAAGTCACACGTATGTATACATCCTATGTATGTGAATATCTCCAAGAAATATTGTCAAGACAGAAAAGCAATTTGCAAAACAGCACGGTTAGTATGTTACCATTTGTATACATGTTCAAACAGTTCTGGAAGGATCTTCAAGAAACAAAGTATGCTGGTGGCTTGTGGAGAAAAGGACCAGGTAGCTATAAAGGCAGAAGCCTTTTACTTTTCTGTCCTATTTGAGTTTTGAACAAGGCAAGTGTGTAACCCATATAAAACATTTGATAAAAAATAGTTACCTTAAAGACAGGACTCTCCTTGTTGGCTGCCAGTGCCCTTGCTTACATCAGCAGGGTCCTGTGAACTACACTAAAACAGGTACCTGGGTATATCCTGTGTTGGAAAAATTTGGCCCTCTGGGTCTGGCAGCCTTCTTCTTTCTCAGCTGCATCTTTACTGCCAAACTATACCTACTTGCAGAGAAGCTCGACCACTGGAAATGGAGTGACACGAAGCAGGCACAGGAAAAGAGGAAATGATGGCACGCCGTTTTCCAAGAACCAAGAAGGAAGAAAACATGAAAGCTTTTCCCTCATCTTTCCTTTTTATTCCCCCTTGAATGAGGGAGGTGGTGGAGGTAGAAAGGACAGGGAGTGGTATTTAAATTTAATAGAAGTGTTATGAAAATAGCTGAATTTGAGCACTGTTGGGCTTTTAAAAGGTTAACTGCACACACCAAAAACAACTCCTGCTGTCTAAGAAAAAAACAATAGTTGCCTTAAAAATAAATGAGCACTGGGGCGGCACCTGTGGCTCAGTGAGTAGGGCGCTGGCCCCATATACCGAGGGTGGTGAGTTCAGACCCAGCCCCTGCCAAACTGCAACAACAACAAAAAAAATGAACACTTGTCCGTTGACAGATGAATGGACAAATAAAGTGTGGCATATAGATAGGGTGACGTATTATTCAGCCTTGAAAAGGGAGGAAAGTCTGGATCCTGCTGTAACACCGACAAACTTTGAGGACATTATGCTAAATGAAATAATCTAGTCTCAGAAGGACAAATACTGTATGATCCCACTAATATGAAGTACCTGGAGTAATCACCTTCAGGGAGGTAGAGAGTGTTAATAGAATGGCAGTTGCCAAAAGCTTAGGGTGGGAGGATGGGAAGTGGATGTTTAGTGAGTATAAAGTCTCAGTTTTGCAAGACCAAAAGAATCTTAGAGATTGCATGAACAGTGAAGTGAATGTACTAACACTGATGAACTGTACATTTAAAAATGGTTCAAAAATTATATGTTTGATGTATTTTACTACAATTAAAAATTGCCCATAAAATAAATTTTTTAAAAAAGAGCATTTGATTAGATTGATTTTGTGTCATCCTGCCCATGAAGGTTCTGATTTCAGCCAACTAGTGTATGTGTTTGAGGACTTCAGGGCTTTCCTTCCCAGCCTGGCCTTTCCCTCAGCTTTAGCAAGGCCAGATTATTTGACTGCTCTCTGCTTTTGTTTTTTAATCTGAAAAGTAGGAACATGATTTCCCAACCCTGATACCTTAATTGGATTATTGCATATTGATGTTTTTCCACTCAGGTTCCCAGCTATTATGATAACATCAACCCTCAGGAATTGTCTAACCTCATTTTGTGACCTTCCCCGCACCCAGGCTTTGAAGAGGGCTACAGAGTTAGTATTTGTGAAATATTTTGAACCCCCCCCTAGATTTAAATAAGGTGAAGTGTAATGGATCCTTTTGACTACTGGCTATGCCTAATTGTATGTCTGAACACTGCTTGTGACAGTCACTCATACACACAGGATGGAAGCAGAAAGCAGAGATCACAGAATACTCTGGCCAAACTGGGAAGCTGGTCCTGAAATGAAGTGGCAGTGAGCCCCACCACCAGCCTCAGCTCTGAGAGAAGGCGACAGAGAGGCCGCCCGCAGGACAGCTGCTGTTTTCTTGTCTGTGCCCTGCCAAATATTTTATAATGTCCTGCCCCTAACATGCAAATAGTGCCTGCCATCCTTAAGGGTTGAAACATGTAGATGATATTACACCCTGAAATTAACATTACAAACCAAATCACTTAGTTTTAAGGTGCTTTTCCCAAGCCTGCTAACTTAATCCCTGACTAGTGCTATGGGAGGTGTCAATAGTTAGTTTGTTTCTTTCTTTTGAATTGAATAAAAACCAGCCATGAAATTTTATTTATTCTTTAGTGAAAGAAATAAAATGTACTCTAGATCTTTTAATAAAAAAGGAATCCAATACAGAGAATTAGAAACACTGTAATTAGTGGAATTGGAGAATCTGCCATCTGGATACTGGAGGAAGCAGCTGGGATTAAGGATTCACCACCAAGCCAAGACGCAGAGATGAGGAAGCGGGAAGGAGGAACGTCCTCTGGGTTTACGTCTCAGAGTTCTTTCCTGCCCTGAGTTTTATATAAAGACGATTTTCTCTAAAAACTTAAAGTTGCATTTTTTACATTAACTTCTTTAATCCATATAGGATTTGAAAATTCACATTAAGGTATGAAGTAGAAACACACTTTACTTTCTCATCATAAAAACAATTAAAATTGGGCCAGGCACAGCGACTGACACCTGTAATCCTAGCACTCTAGGAGGCTTATGTGGCTGGATTGCTTGAGCTCAGGAGTTTGAGACCCGCTTGACCAAGAGCGAGACCCTATCTCTACTAAAAATAGAAAAACCAGTCAGGCATTGTGGCAGTTGCCTGTAGTCCGAGCTACTCAGGAGCCAGAGGCAAGAGAATCCCTCCAGCCCAGGGGTTTGAGGTTGCTGTGAGCTACGGCACTGCAGCACTCTAGCCTGGGGGGCTGAGTGAGATTCTGTCTCAAAAAACCAAAACCAAAAACAAGAAACCCCCCCCCAAACGAAACTTTCTCAGCATATTTATTGAATAATCATTCAATTTTTTATGTTGTGATCTTACGTTAAATTTTTTTATGGGTTAATGTGACGGTGCATATGATTAGGTTACATTATTTGCGATTGTAAAGTCAAGTCCAAAGTCTGAGTTGTAGTTGAGTCCTCTGCCCAGGTAGTAGGCCATATACCCCTACATTGTACACTATAGTGGGGACTAGTTGAGCCCCCCTCCTTGATCCTCCCTTCCTAAGTTTGTGTTTTTCTCTTGTGGGAGCCTGTAGTTGTGGGTCTCCTATTTTCACATTAGTACTGAGTACATGAGAGGCTGCTTTTCACCTCCCTGGACCAGCCCTGCTGAAGAGCCCCCTTTCCCCACGCCCAGCCTTCCTTCCTCAGGGCAAGGACTCAGAGTAAACCAGAGGAATATTCTCTTCTCTTCTCTTAGTCTGGGTGGAAGTTGTAAGACTGATCCCCATTCTCTCCTTACATATCAAGTCCAAACTCCCTTGCCAGGCTTTCCACGTCCACTGTGATTTTAGCTCCTTTCCTCTCCAGCCAACTTCTCCCCACCCACAGGCGGCCACATTCACTTCTACCTCAGTCCTTGGACCTGGAGGGACCCTCAGGTTCTTCCTTTATGCGTCTTCTGCAAAGCCAGGCACAAGTCCAACCCTCCACCAGCCTAAATCCATCTTTTCCTCCTCTGAATTCCTATGGCAGTTATCGTTAACACCCTGCAATTTACTGACCCACTTAATTATATACTCTCAGGCCTTGCTCAGTGATTATTTCTTGCATTTTAGTCTGGCCTCCGGAGTAGATATTGGACCCCAGTGGGGCAGAAACCATACTTTACACATTTTTATTATATCCACAGAGCACACAGTAATGATAACGGCCAATTATTAAGCACTTAGTGTATACGGGACACCAGTACTTTATATTAACACATGCTATCTGAAAGCCTGTAATACCTCTAATTAGGTGCTATCATGTCTATTTTTCAGATGATGAATCCAAAGCTCAGAGAGAGTAACAGGGACACACGGCTAGGAAGGGCAGAGACTGGAGTCAGGCTGGTGGTCTCCAAAGGCTTTAATCAAACTTGTTGACAGATAGGAGAGAATTAAAGTAAGAAAAATACATTCCTGGGATCATCTCTTTATGAAGTGGCAGAACTGGAGCTACTTCCATTGTTTCAAAAAATGTGAGCTTGACTACACAGCCAGCTCCCCAATAACAGGGACTATTGCCTGTTTGGTTTGCTGCAATATCTTCAACCCTTGGAACTGTGCATAATTCACAATAAATGCTTAATAAAATAGATTCTGAATGAACATATAAAATCTAATCAACAAATCTACTCCAAATGCCCCCCCCCCGAAAATGTAAAAACCATTCATTCTTGTTTGCTTGACTAACCCCCACTCACTGCAGAGTACTTGCCAAGGGCTGTCCAGAAAGAGAAGTGTGCTGAAAGCCCGGGTCCGAAGCATGATGCCACATTTGTCCTGGTAGGCCTGGGGGAGCTCTAGGGAGGGATGTCCTATCCTTCATTCCCTTCTTCTTTAAAACCATCAGCCACCATGCCCCAGAGAAAAGGGGTACAGTGTCACACCCCAGGAGCAGGCTGGCCACCCCTGAGAGGAAGGAGTGACTGAGGCAAGTCCACACATGGGGGCTCTCAACCCTGAGCCCTGGGCCTGGGTGTTACAGGAACACACACCCGCAGGCTGGAGGAGGGTAACTCTGTGGGGTCTTGTTATAATTTATCTTCAGAATTATTTGTGCTTAGTAACTCACATCAGAACAAAGGCACCCTTTTTTTTTTTTGGCTTAAATGATGTGGATTAGTTCTTTAGCCATCTTCTAGCAATGTATTAATTTGTGGACACACTATCTTAGATCCAGAAATACTATTTTCTTTTCTTTCTTTCTTTCTTTTTTTTTTTTTGAGACAGAGTCTTACTTTCTTACCCTGGGTAGAGTGCTGTGGCACCATAGCTCACAGCAACCTTCACTCCTGGGCTTAGGTGATTCTTGTGCCTCAGCCTCCTGAGGAGCTGGGACTACAGGCGCCTGCCACAGTGCCTGTCGCCTGGCTATTTTTTTTTTTTTTTTGGGCCAGGGCTGGGTTCGAACCTGCCACCCTTGGTATATGAGGCCAGTGCCCTACCCACCGAGCCACAGGCGCCACCCAGAGATGCTATTTTCTTTCCGTCTTGTACTTCCTACACATTTGTAACTGTGTTAACGGTGGTAATCACTTTCCCAACAAGTAGTTGTTCATGATAGGTGAGATAAAGGAGATAAATAAAGAAGATGAATAAAACAAATGAAACAATTAGCCCTGGATAGAGTTCCAAACATGATTTGAAATTGTCTTGGTTCTTTCTCAGGGTGAGGGGGTGGCACAATGGGGCAAGGTTATAATCATGTAAAAGGAACAAAACGAACCAAGACTTTGGGGGTGCTAACACTGTCAAATTGCCATTCTCTCCAATTGTCTTGTTTTCTTTTAAACTTGATGTAATTTTATAGGAGCATGAGGTGATAAGGGCTGGCATGAGAAGGTGACAGTGGAAACAGGATGGGAGGGATGCAGAGACTTTGGGAACAGCTGGATGAGGGGATGGAAGGAGGGAGAGGGCAAGGGAGCCACATGGGCTCCTGACGGGGTGTCCGGGAGACTGATGTCACCACCAAGGGGACCAGAGAACAAGGAGGTCCAGTTATATTGGAAGGAAGTTGTTGAATCCCACTTTTGTATGTGCTCAGTAGGCTCCAGCCGCACCAGCTACCACTAGTTTACTTCTGAACCACATAACTCTCATCTCTAATTTCTTTCTGGAATATTCTTCTTCCATATCTTCCCATGGCTGCTTCAGCTTCAACATCCCCTCTTCAGAAAGGCCTTCCTGACCACCACCCTGAGGTAGCCGCCTACTCTCTTGGCCCTGTCCATGTTTCGATTCCTTCACGGCACTTGTCACTGCCTGGGCTTTCCTGGTTTATTTTTTTATCCATTCAGTCTTTGTCTCCCCCACTACAGTGTGAGCACCAGGAGAGCAGGAGCTTCCTCCGTCTGCTGCACTGTGCTGAATCCTCAGATCCCGGATGGAGGCCAGGTACTGAGAGGGTGCTCTGGTGGCAACGTTCAGCTCACAGTGGAAACGTGGGCCTTCTCCCAGGGAAGGAAGTGGTTGAAGACACGGAGTGTCTCCTCTGGAGTGTGACTGATGAAGCCAAAAATAAACGCAAGCTCTTTTTGTGACCAATTTTGGATAGTGAGCTCAAGCCAGTGCACAAAAAATGCTTCCCTAAAAGCAATTTTCTAGATGAAAGTTGGGGGGAAATAAGCTAAAGTGATCCATCTTTCTTTCTTTGAGGAGGGTGGCCACAGCTTCTGTCGCTTCCAGGAAGATTGTGCACACATGCAAAACTAGAAAAACATCAGTGAAGGGAACAACCAAACAGTAGGAGGGTGGGCTCCAATATCCTTACCTTCTCCTCCACGTGGTAGCTGCCTCAGACATGCATTAATAGAACCATCAAGATCCTGTTGCTTGGCTTGGTGCCTGTGGCTCAAGTGGCTAAGGCCCCAGCTACACACACCTAAGGTGGCAGGTTTGAATCCAGCCCGGGCCCACCGAACAACAATGAAGGCTGCAACCAAAAAAAAAAAATAGCTGGGCGTTGTGGCAGGCACTTGTGGTCCCAGCTACTTGGGAGGCTGAGGCAGGAGACTCACATGAGCCCAGGAGTTGGAGGTTCCTGTGAGCTGTGATGCCACAGCACTCTACCCAGGGGGACAGCTTGAGGCTCTGTCTCAAAAAAAAAAAAAAAAAAAAAGATCCTGTTGCTCCCTGTGGACAGCTATGGAAGGAGCCCCAGAATATGGATTTAAATCAAAGTGGAAGACACAGGGCAATGTAAATCATATGCTATTTTTTGCACTTAAAAAGTGGGATGGAATAAAGATGTAATTACTGAAATGGAACAGTAAATGTGAAAGAAGGATGGACCCCACTTCAGATGTCATTAAGTAATAGAAATTTATTGATAATTTGATACACCTGCAGGTGTACCTGGAGGGGGCGCTTGTGGTGGGCCAACAAGAAGCCTCGTATGGCCAATTCAAAGGGTTTATATACAATTATTCTGCATAGTCATGGTGACCAGCAAGCTAGCGCAATACAGAAGCCAAATCATTGCGGTTAGTCCAGCTCAATACAGCTCAGGGCTCACAAGGTAAGGGTACATCATAATAAAGGTTTACACAACTCTAGGTGGGGGTACACACTGGCTCATAATCACAAGATACATCACTTCATAATCAGAAGATGGGGGTCACATAGTTCAGGGGGTACAAAACAAGTGTTGGGTAAATTTCTGAGAACAACTTGGGATCTTTTGACCCGGGACTTTATTTGAAATCAACCCCTCCCTTCCTCAACCCCTCCCGGCATATTTCCTTAATTTCAGGCTGTTTCTCTACTCTTGAGAGGGCTGGAACTAAAAGCTTAGGAGAGGCTTCCTTCTCAAGGGTAGGGGGCTTGTTCCCCACTGGTCTGGGAGGGGGGTCAAGGGCTGGGGGCTTGGTTATTACATTACATTTGTACAAACACTGGAGCGATACAGAAGCAGCTAATGGATGGAGTTATACATCCAGGCTAGTGAAGTGGGGAACAGCCACCAGGATGGGAACAAGATGTGTCAATTCACACCTTTCCAAGTTATTTGGATTCTTGAACCACGTGAATGTATTTAAAATTTTTAAATAAAACAATATAATGATTCTTACATATAATTAACAGCAATTGAAGCCTTGTAACTCAGTGATCACCTCACCAAGGTGTGGTGGAGGTAAGACTGAAGATCTGGGAGAGCCGCTGTCAGGATCTTAAAGTAAGAATAGGAGAAGGCCCTTTATATGTGTCTTTACAGACACACAGAATTGGAGGCTGAGGTGAGCTTTCCAGTTCCGGAGGTAGAGTCCGGATTTGGTTTTCCTTTTCATTTTTCCTAATCATGAAAAATACCACACTGAGAACAACAAATGCTAATTAGTCTTCCTTGTATGAATAATGACACCACACGTGAAAATCCTGAGCCCTAAGACCCTGGATGGAGGCCAGGTACTGATACTTAAACTTATCATTTAAGTAGGGGGACAGCAGTTTCTCTCCCAACCTCCGGTGAATTTGGTCCCTTTATTATTTCAAAAGAAAAACTTGGAAAACAAGTTAATGTCTGTCAATAGGATCCTGGTTAGATAAATAAATAAATAGAGTGGGGTGGTGCCTGTGGCTCAAAGGAGTAGAGCGCTGGCCCCATATGCTGGAGGTGGCGTGTTCAAACCCAGCCCCAGCCAGAAACTGCAAAAAAAAAAAAAAGTAAATGGAGTGCATGGATAAATGGAATACCACGTGCCATTACAATGAGGTACATCTGGTAGTAGCTATTAAAACTGAACTTCGGCTTACCCAACAACCCAGCAATTCCACCTGTCAATATACCACTAGAAATAGATCAATTCACCAAATTTACATATATTTGGTATTCACCAAAAAAATAGCCCCAAACTGGAAACTGGCCCAATGTCCACCAATAGTAGACTGGATACCTGAAGTACAGTAAGACTAGACAGCCACGCAGTCAGAGGGTGGAGAGGCAACACCCACAACTGTGTGATGACTGTCACAGCAGAAAGTTGAGTGAAGGAAGAAACAAAATAGTAGGTACTGTGTGAGTCCATTGATATAAAGTTCCAAACCAGGCACAGTGAAAGTCAGCAGAATAGTTATCCTGGAAAGGGGTGGTATCTGGGAGGGGGCAAGAGAGTCTTCCCCGATGCTGGAAATGCTCTATTTGTTGGTCTGGCTGCTGGTTACCCAGGTGTGTTCACATTGTGAACATTTCATTGTACATGTGTAATTTGTACACAATTTCTGTGTGTATGTTTTACATCAAGAATTTTTTTAAAGGAAAAATGATTCTGGAACTCTACTTGCATTGACATGTGACTATGTGCAGGCTCTGTCATGGAGGGGACTCATGTGGCACATGCCATTTATGTGATGTTGTAGATATCAAGCTGTATGTCCCTAAGTGCATAGAAAATTACTCCAGGAGATGGTCCTCATAAATGTTAGCAATGCTTACTTCTGGGTAGAATTTTGAGAGTTTTAAAAAAAATACCTTCTTTTCTTTGCATTTTTACATAGTGGATGTATTGTTTTAGTCTCAAAATATATATTTATATATGTATTTTTTTACTTTTTAAAGCCCCTCTTTTATTAAAAAGAAAATAAATACTTACTTTTTAGTTGGGCCTGGTGACAGGCATCTGTAGTCCCAGGTACTCAGGAGGCTAAGTGGAAGGATCACTTGAACCCAAGAGTTTGAATCCAGCCTGGGCCCCATAGAAAGGCTCTGTCTCTTAAACACCCCCAAACCTGCTTTAATTTCCACCTAGAAGCAAACCAGTAAATACCAAAAATCTATTAACTAAAGACATAATGGTGTGCAGTGGATATGCTTTGCAACTGCTCCGTTTCTAAGTATTTCCAAGGATGGTGGAGGCAGAGCAGCCACTGTCCTTCCTGTCAACAGACAGCGCACACTTGCGGTAAAATCCGAGGGCAGACAAGGGAGAGAGGCCAGGGTCTCGGAGAGCTCAGAGTGAATGCTGTAGACATCTTAGGCTGCCTGTTCTTCCTCTTTTCAGAGTAGATGGGCCCATTTACTAGACACCAATGTTCTCCCTACCATTTCTTTCTTCTGCCTCCAGTCCACTGCGCCACTCACTTTGGTTCCTGTGGCTCCGGCTCTACCAGTTCATTCCAGCCCTGACTGTCAAGCTTAGCAGAGATTTTCCTGTTTCTCTCTCGTCTCCCTTACCCAGCATGAGCCTCCTCCAAATGTTCACGTACTCGAAATTTTTTAAAGTGGGGATAAATACTTTTTTTCTTAATCTAAGCATGAGCTTAAAATGTAAATAACCCTGGTTTAGTTAACACATGGTCTTAATAGTCCCATGAAGGTGTAAACGTCCAATATACTTTGTACAGAGTGCAGTATGGTTGGGGGATGGGGCAGGGGAGGAGAGGCTGGGACCTTTTGCAGAATGCCCAGCCTGCTGTCATAGCTGCCTTCCCTCTGCACCCCCTACCCTGCCCAGGTCCGCTCAGAAGATCCCAAGCCACCCAGAAGCAGCAGGCAGCTGCTGTCACCCAGACCAGATCTATATCCATTCCAGACTCAGGATTACAATAATTTGGGAGAGGGTCAACCAAGTCAGAGCCCCAGATGGCAGAAGAGCTGCTTTAGCTTAAGACTCTTAACTCTTTTTCCTCAGGGCAGGAAAGGCTTGAGACAATGAAGGATGAGGCTTTCCAGGCCCAGGACACAACCTTGATCCAAAGCCTAGTCATGGCTTTAATTTTTGTAAATCAAAGTCTCACGTTTTTCTTCATTCTCTTAGCTGAAGACATACTTCTCAGGATGCATTTAAAAAAAAAAAAAAAGGTACCAAAGTGGAGATTATCTGATAACACGTGTCGCGTAAACCCTTTGTAGGCAGGCAGGAATCACTGCTTCACTAAATTCCCTTTCCTAAGCTTTTTCCCTCCTAATCATTGTCTTCACAAGATCATCTCATACTCGGAAAACATTTGTCTAATTATCATCACACTATAGGTCTGTTGCCAGCTGCTTTTTATTTTAACTTCAGATTCTTTTCAGGGTGTTTTTTTTTTCCCCTTGGGGGTGGGAAGTGGGAGGGAGGAGTGTGTGTCTGTTTTTGCTATTACACAGAACCGATCAGATTTCCTCTTATAATCACAATTTAACTTCCAGGCCCCATCATATGAATATTTCACATTTAGAGGACCTGAATGCACTGCCTTAGTTAATCTCACAAAACCTCCCAAGTGAGGAGGCGAGAAACTGATAAATGAGGTTCAGCGAATCATTCAGTGTTCTCTTCATTAGCCGTGTCTAGGGTTGGGTTAAGCCCCAGAAGCATTTACTGTAGTCTCCCCGACAGGAAGGTGAGTGCTCAGAGAGCAGGGCCTTTGTTCATCTTGCTCACCACTGAAGTCCTAGCACCTGTTTGGTGTCTGGCATTAGAGTTGGCAGCAGCAAATATTGTTCACTAGTGAATTACCTTTGCTGCCGTGGCGCCTACAGTGGTGGGAGTGGGGTAGGGGAAGGATATTCCTCATAGAAAAATCAATACAGGCTGGGTGCAGTGGCTCACGCCTATAATCCTAGCAGTCTGGGAGACTGAGGTGGGAGGATTGCTTGAACTCAGGAGTTCGACACCAGCCTGAGCAAGAGACCCTGTCTCTACTAAAAATAGAAAAATTAACTAGACATGTGGCAGATGCCCATAGTCCCAGCGACTCGGGAGGTTGAGACAAGAGGATCGCTTGAGTTCAGGACGTTGAGGTTGCTATGAGCTGTGACTTCACACCACTCTAGCCTAGGGCAATAGAGTGAGACTCTGTCTCAAAAATAAATAAATAAATAAATAAAAGAAAATCTATACAAAGCAGGATTGATACACATTAAAACCCTGGTCAGACCAGTGACATCTCTCCGAGAGGCTTACGGACAGCAATCTAGCTAACAGGCTTAAGGATGAGGGGACAAAGCCAACACAGTTAATTCTGTTGCATTTTGTTTGGGGTTCCTGATGGAGTCTCTATGAAGGGCTCAAACTCCTCCCTGATTCCCTGGCATCTCAAGTGGCTGGTTCAGACCAACAAGCCAGAGATGTGAAGCTGTGTTAATGGGAATTTGAGGACAAAAACAAACAAATAAAAAAAACCCCAAGATGTGTGGGGATTGGGAGAAGCTCCCCTCTTCTCCCAGGAGTCTATTTTTCTACCCTTGGAAAGCAGAGAGCATGAGGGGAAATATCCATGAAATTAACTCTTGGAGTCACTCAGAACTTCCATGATGGGGAATATTTATATGTTCTGAAGTGAGAGCACCTTCACCTGGCATTTAAACCTGCCAGAAGTGGAACCCTAGATTATCATTCACTGTTCTGCTGCTGTGAACCACAGCCAATGTGGTCACCCTACCTGTCTAATGAACATAGATTCTGTGGAATAACCAGTTCCCTTTAAATGCACATGTATTCTAAAGGGACTAATCCTGTCAGTAAGGCTTACCTCAATGAGATCTACTTTCTTTTGAGGGGTGGTGGTGGTGGTGGTGTCAGAGTCATCTGATTTTTTTTTTTTTTATTAAATCATGGCTGTGCCTTTTGGCCTCACTGAGCACCATCATGGCGGTCGGCAAGAACAAGCGCCTTACGAAAGGCGGCAAAAGGGAGCCAAGAAGAAAGTGGTTGATCCACTTTCTAAGAAAGATTGGTATGATGTGAAGGCACCTGCTATGTTCAATATAAGAAGTATTGGGGAAACACTAGTCACCAGGACTCAAGGAACCAAAATTGCATCTGATGGTCTCAAAGGTCGTGTGTTTGAAGTGAGTCTTGCTGATCTGCAGAATGATGAAGTTGCATTTAGAAAATTCAAGCTGATTACTGAAGATGTTCAGGGCATAAACTGCCTGACTAACTTCCATGGCATGGATCTTACCCGTGACAATATGTGTTCTATGATTAAAAAATGGCAGACTGTGATTGAAGCTCATGTTGATGTTAAGACTACCGATGGTTATTTGCTTCGTCTGTTCTGTGTTGGTTTTACTAAAAACACAACAATCAGATACAGAAGACCTCTTATGCCCAGCACCAGCAGGTTCGCCAAATCCAGAAGAAAATGATGGAAATCATGACCAGAGAGGTGCAGATGAATGAATTGAAAGAAGTTGTCGATAAATTGATTCCAGATAGCATTGGAAAAGACATAGGAAAGGCATGCCAATCTATTTATCCTCTCCACGATGTCTTCGTTAGAGAAGTAAAAATGCTGAAGAAACCCAAGTTTGAGTTGGGAAAACTCAAGGAGCTCCATGGTGAAGGTCGTAGTTCTGGAAAAGCTACTGGGGACGAGACAGGTGCTAAAGTTGAACCAGCCGATGGATATGAACCACCAGTCCAAGAATCCATCTAAAATTCAGGCTTTTAATAATGACAAATAAAGAATCCTATTTGCGATTTAAAAAAAATCATAGCTGTGTATATTAATGCAATTATAGGGTACAATGTGCTACTTTTATATACAATTTGAAATACTTTCATCATTAGTTATTGTGTTAAGATATTTATATTCTACCCTTAGGAGATTTAACAAGTGCCCTTGTAAAATTCAAGAGATCTACTTTAAGAATCTATCTAGTATCTAAGAAACTTTAGTGTTCATTGGAGCTTTCTTTCTCTACTCTTTATTTATGGGGGGAAAAGAGGAATAGTAAGGGGGGTGTTATTAACTGGAGAAAAACGTATTGTCTGCTTTGCGTGTGCTATGAATTAACTTTATAATCTGGAAGGAGAAATAGGACAAACACCCAGATGACTATTAAACACATCTACATCAGTGGTGTTAGAAAACCATTTCTGTGAGAGTGGACTGGGGGAGAGGTGGATTTAAAATGGCTGAGAAGTGAGCAGATTTTGAGCAAGGCCTTGGAGGATTTTGACCAGTGGAGAAGGGAAAAGGGAATGCAGGCATTAGAAGTTTCCAGAGAAGCCCTGGGGGCAGAAAAGCCTGAGTGGGAAGATGCTAGAGAGGGCAAGGGAGGGCAAGAGAGCAGGAAGGAGAGCTGAGTTCATTCTAGGGAGGTCTGAGTCAGCCAGTATTAGGCCACCACCGACTGTGGGCTCTTGTTCAAACAGCAGTTCACAGCCTGGTGACTTTGTGGCAGTGGAATGCCACAGAGGTTTTTGGTTAGACGAGCGGCATTGAAGTTGGCCTTAGAAAATTGCTGTGGCCGTGAATGCAGGGTGGGTGGGAGGGAAGGGAAGAACAGGAGGCTGTCCCAGGGATCCAAATGAGGAAACGAGGCACTGACCCACTGAAGGGGCAGAGGAAATGGAGAAGGAGGCTGAAGAGGCCAAGCATGGACTTGGAGAATACCTGGGAGAGGGCATGGAGCGTCTCCTCTATGAGCAGGTGACCTCTCCAGATAAACTGAGCTTGACAGGCTCCAGACCTCAAAGTGGATGGGCCTGGCACCTCTGTGGAAAGGGAAACATAGCAGGCAACCACCTCTCAATTAGGGGAGGCTTTGAAGGGGCAAGAAGTGAATAGAGGGTGCCAGAAGGTAGAAACAGAGCAAGGAAAGAGCGGGTAGGCCTCCTGCAAAAGCTGCAATTTTTCCCAGGACAATTCGTAAGAACCTTGCCTCTAAGGAGAAAGGGGTGGGAGGCTCAGGGACAAAGATGAGAGACTTTCCTCATCGTCCCATTTTATGTATTTTGAATTTTGAACTTCTTGCATGTACAGCACGCTCTGTTCTAATGAAATTTAAAAATGCTGGGATCCAGGCTGTGTGTTGTAGTAAAAACACTTTGCTTTTCACTCACGTGACACTCACATGTCCAGCCTGGGTTAGGTGTTCAGGAATCTCAACATCTCACTCTCTCCTTCCCGTTCGTCCCCCCTCTCTCCTGGCTAGTCGAAGGTTATTTTCTGCCTTTGGGAATCCACTTCATTTACCTCCACTGAATAAACAGCAAAGTTCTCAGTCTTGTCTGAGATACCTAGGGATTAAGGACATTTTAGCTAGGCCATCTCTGACTTAGGCATCAGCGCCAAAATCTGGTGAAAGATTAAGAGTGTCTGTGTGCTAGGAAAGAGGGCTTGTGGCTGGTTAGGAAAGGAAGCTTGGAGAAAGATGCTTGTCATTGCCAAGGTAGGACCTCCTGGAAAGCAACCTTAGTATCGGATTATCTCCATCATCCCTGCTCACTTGGACTAAGCAGGCGTGCGTGAATGCAGGCCAGGTGGACCACTGCTTTCGCGTAGAGTAGGCCGTGCGCACCTCTCCCAGCTGCTTCAAGTATTTCTTGGGCTTGGGCTTGGGACAAGACCCCCGCAGCCTTCAGGTGAGCTTCGAGGGTGCACCCTGGCCAGAACGGAGCGGCCAGCCTGCTCCCTGCCTCCCTGGACAGCTGCCCATTCATCTCCAATCTGGACATTCCATCAGAACGCCTTTGCCCTGGCCCGTCTCACGCTGGGGGGCCACTGGCAACAAACTCACTGGGTGGCGAGAGCCAGAAAAAAGCGCCACAGCTGCGCGGCTAGCGACGCTCAGCCGGGCCCCGCCCTCTTCTGCGTCTAGGTGGCCATCGCCAGCTGGGACCCCAGCCGGGCCGAACTTGGCGCGGCACGGCCTGCCCGGGAGCGCGCCTCGGGAAGCCGGGGGCGGGCGCGCTCCTGGAAGCGCCTAGACTGCCTCGCCTTGTGGTTCTCACGGTTGAAGCCCAAAGCCGGGGGTTCGCGAGCTGCTTCTGCCCAGTGGGTACGAACCCGGGCTGTCGTTAACTGCATCTTTCCCTCCCTTACAGTCTGTTAAATTGACTAATAAACTCAACACAGCGTTCTCTGTGCGGCTTCAAAAAACTCGGTAATTTCGTTAGAAAACGTTGAAATCCAACCCCAAAGTATTCAGCCCAAATGTTTAGTTAAAGTAACCCCGTGGGTTAATAAACTAAACAAAGGCAACCCATGCAAAACTGGAGCAATGAAAACCAGGCTAAATAAACGAAGGGAAGTTTATAAGAGCCCTTTCGGAGGAAAAAAACAAAGAGAGAGAGAAAAGGCACCGGGCAGGGAGGTTTAATGTGAAGCATGTGAGCGGGGCTCAGTTTACAGGTACGCGGGCCGGCGGCGAAGAGCGCTGGGGAGCGGCTCGCCGATTTCGGGCGGGTTGCGCCGCCGGGGAAACCCTACCCGGGCGCGGCCAGCAGCTCCCTGGTCGGCCGCTAGGCGCCCCCGCGGCAGAGCCGTGCGCCCTGGGCGCGCCGCGCGCGGAGTCCGGGACGCTCCAGCCACCCTGCGGCGGCGCTCTTCCCTCCCGGGAAGGGCAGTTTCGCTTCTTATCAAATATCCCCGACTGTGGGGCACTGTGCGGTTTAAAAGAAGTAGCGGGTCCCCTGCCCACAGGAAAATTTCCCGGTTCCTCTCTTCTCGCCCTCGGGCGTTGGCGGTGGAGTTAACAAAGACGCTGCCGCGCGCTGACCCCGAAGAAGCTCTGATGAAAAGGAGGGCAGGCTTCGGAATAGAAGTTTCTACAATTGGGTTTTTGCCTTTAAGTTCCCAAGAAGAGAGAGATCTGGGAAAGGAAAGATCCAGAAATCTGGAGCCATTGTGTTTCTCGTTTTGGAGGAAAGTTGTAAAACAACTCAGCCTCTTGTCCACCTCGCCCGCAAAGCACGTAATCTGGCTATGAAAAGAAAAAGGCGGGCGAAGGAGGTTTATTTTTCAGACCACGCTAACCTCCCTCTCCCAGGCTTCCTTGCCCTCCTGCCCCCTCCGATTCCTGGGAGGGGTGGCCTCAGCCCTCAGAGCCGGTTCGGGGCGCTCCGCTAGGAGATCAGAGGCGATACAGGTTCGATGTTAAATGAACCTTCAGGCCGCGGGACAATGGCGCGGACCTCACACGGGGGCACCGCGCCTTGCCCCAGCCGTGCTCGGCTCCCGCCGCTTCTTTATTCCACGTGGTGAATCCTCGGAGTCTCCTACCGCCACCGAACCAATGGGCCGACTGGGGGAAAGCACGATGCGCAGGAGATGGTTTGAAAGGAGATGTAGGTTTTAATTTTTAAAGAGCATAATTGGACTGAGGAGGGTTATTTTTATTTGGCCGAGGGGGAAAAAAGAGGAAGAAGGGGGAAAAAAAAGTCAGGCGAAACACAACACATTTATCTATCAACCGCTAGACAAGACAAAGAGGTTTTAACAACAGTTTGAAAAGAGCGGCCTGTGAATGGTTACTATTCAATTTGTATTTTATTCCCCGCTGGTCATGGAATTGAGATCAGAAGAAAAAGTGAAAACACATGGCTGAGGTCAGGGGATCAGAGAACCACCACATACAGCAAAGGGAAGGGAAAGCAATGGGAACTCGTGTGAAGAAATGGATTATATAAACAGGGCTTACCATCGCCTGCGCCCCATTATCCTATAATTTACCCTGCATGGGAGCATAGAAATATATTAAACTAGTGATAGGTTTTAACATTTCTTTACAACCCAGCCTCGTGCCAATCAAGTCTACTATATACTTTGAGACATGTTTAGAATTCTTGAACTAATGTGTTTATTTTAAATATCACAGGGAAATTATTACATCACCAGAAAATAATGCCAGAGCGGGGGTCTGCCGCCTTTTGAAGTCCCGCTGCAACGAAACATGATTTTAATTACATAATCACTTTGAAACTATAATTATACAATAAACGATGAGGATTAAGCGGGAAGTATAGAGTACATTAAAAATTGCTTAGGTCTTGAGAAAACAAACTGAACATGCAGGGGGAAAAGAAAGATGAAATCCGAGGTACTGGGGAGGGGGGTGATCAATCCTGCAGTCGCCTTCCTCTGAGCTGCAGCGGGGATCCGAGCCTGGGGCTCTCTGCCTGGGCCCAGGGTGGGTGAGAGGTGGGCCTGAGTCGCGCAGCTGAGTAAAAGCCCGTAAATCTGAGGCAGAATCAAAGAGAAGCGTAAAGATGGCTGGTTTGCTAACCTTTCTACTCCAAAACATAAACAGAGTTGCAGCTTTGGCGTTTGTGGAAATACATTGACATTGAAAAGAGTCAGGCATCAGAATTCCACAGAGAGGTTGTTTATTGCCGAAAGCTGTTTTGTTTGCCCTTCCCTTCCAGGAGGAAAGGCATACCTGACGAACGGTGTGGTGCGCACCCCGATGCCCACAAGGAGTTTACAAGCAACCTCGAGTCCGTGGCGCGGGCGTTCCAGCGCGACTGCTAACACCATCTGGTTTGCCTGGTTTCTGGGGCGCAGATGCCCAGCCAGCCCTCGGCTGTGCACCAGCTTTCTCGCTCTGAGCTCCTTTTCCTGAAAGCAGCCCTACCGCTTTAAACCTTGCTTCTGTTTGTCCTACCAGCGAGACCCAGGGAAGGCTCACAGTTCTTCCATCAAAAGGTAGAAATTTGGCTGCGCCCAGAGCTCACCGACATGCCGGTCTCCCCTCGGCTTCCCCCAGACAGACCTTCTCCGGAGACCTTGCCTCAAGGGACTCGACCCCAGACGCTTGTCCTTCTTGCCTTCAGATCCTGGTGGAGGGCACAACACTAGAGTGCTGTGGACGAGGGTTCTAGACCTGGGGATGGGGTCCGGAAATTACCAAATGACCTGGGCAAGCAGAGGCAATAACTATCTTTTTACAGCAGCACCTACTTCAGCCACTGGGCTTAGCTAGGCCAGAGAGCCCCGAAGAGGGAGGGGATGTGCAATTCCTGAGTCTCGCCTCATCTTATAAAGGCCGATTTTAACTGCCATCACCAGCATTCCAGCCAAGGATAGCCTGGGCTGGCCTTTAATATTTCACAGCAGGTGCCCTGAACGAGGACAGTTTGGAATGCGGGAGCCTGGCCCATCCATTTCTCACGTGCAAAGGGTTACACCCTTCCCTCCCAACCACAGCAGGGAGGGGCACCCGGATCAAGAGGGAACTCCGGAGCTCAAGCAGAAAATTATGCTGGAAGAAGCAGCTATGCTTATATTCACCTGAAATCTGGAAGGTGTTTGCAGAGGAACTCAGACATAAGGTATTGGGAGAGAAAGAGAGAGAGGGAAAGGGACAATAAAAATCTTTCCTTGTTCTCCTGTGGGCCCTCATGGTCACTCCCAACCCTGCCCAGTCAGCCAGCCTGCAAGAGGCGAATGGCTGCCTTCATCTCTGAACCATTAATATTAAGTCATCAGCATTGCATTAGTCTGCAGTGGACCATCAACAACAAAGAAAAAATACAAATGAGGAATAAAATCGTTCATCCGAAGAGTCCTACTGTCAACGTGTTTACTTTTGCTTTGCTAAACCCAGGATATAATTTACTCGCTGCCCTATTGCACATAAAAGCGCTGCTTTGCCCTGGCAACGTTGAAGAGCCCTTTCACTGGGCACGAATTCAGGGGCCATTTTCATAGCAAACCTGAAGTTGGCAATTCGCGCAGTTCTTTTCCAGGATGTACATGTGAAGAGGCCAAGATTTTAAAAAGGGAGGAGGAGAGGGAAAAATCAGACACTTTTAATAATAATTAGTTATAAATAATAATTAGTATTATAAATAATAAATAATAATTTATCTGCCTCCTGCGTGATACAGCGATTTACCTATCTTACAACAAGGCTGCAGGGTAAACATTGTTAATACCTACTTCATTACTCATTACCAGTATCAAATACTTACAGGGTATATGTGCAAACTATTGTGGTTTTCTTTAAATTTTTTTTTTTTTTTGAGACAGGGTCTCACTTTGTCTCCCTTGGTAGAGTGACTGTGGCGTCATAGCTCACAGCAACCCCAAACTCTTGGGCTCAAGCGATTCTCTTGCCTCAGCCTCCCAAGTAGCTGGGACTACAGGTGCCCACCACAATGCCGACTATTTATAGAGAGAAGGTCTCGCTCTTACTCAGGCTGGTCTTGAACCTGTGAGCTAAGGCAATCCACCCGCCTCAGCCTCCCAGAGTGCTAGGATTACAGGCCTG
Source organism: Otolemur garnettii (assembly GCF_000181295.1). Classification (NCBI taxonomy): domain Eukaryota; kingdom Metazoa; phylum Chordata; class Mammalia; order Primates; family Galagidae; genus Otolemur; species Otolemur garnettii. Next base: position 7,712,422 of record NW_003852412.1, read on the forward strand.
ACCCACCTACCCTGGCCAACTATTGTGTTTTACATTCGTTTTTTCCTCACAACATGCCCATATGGGGAGGAGTATTATCCCCGTTTTACAGACGAGGAGCTGAGGCATGCAGAGATTACCTAATCTGTCTCAAGTCACATGGCTATAAGTGGCCAGGCAGGTATTGGAATGCAGACTTTTGAGATCTAGGCCAGGAGATCTAAACAACTAAAGAAAATGACGGGCTGGGAGAAATCGAGGCTCATCCGAGGTTCCAGCGAAGACGCGGACTCCGAGGGACTGGGATTGGAACCCAAAGTGCAGCGAGTAGGGACTGCGGCGTGTTACACGTGGAGTTCCCGCAGTGCACAGAGGCAGAGTGTCACCCTCGGAACCCACAGCGCGGCCGGGCAGAGAACCACGAGCGTGGGCCGTGTACTCCGCTCCGGAGCCAAGGCCCACAGCGGAGTAGCCCGCTAGGCATGGGCTGTCTCCTCCGCCTCCTGATCTCGCCTCTCCGTCCCCTGGCCTAGGCTACAGTTTTCTAAGAGACCATCAGAAGTAACATGGAGAGGAGCTGGTCTCTAGGAATCCCAGCTCCACCCTCCGGAGCTCGAGGAGGCGCGGGGGCTCGGGGATCCCGCCTGCCAGATTGGGAAGAGGCGCAGCGTCGCGCGGTGGTACCGGTGTACACGTCTCCTGCGCGGCGAGGTGGCACTCGAGTCCCAGCGGAGCTGAGAGGTGGGCGGGGTGAAGAACGGTCCCCGAAATTGGCCAGAAGGGGGCGCTTTAGACATGGTGTCTACGATGTGTTGGTAAGACCAGGGGGGTGGAGGAGAAAGTTGACCTTCTGGGCCTCTCCAGTTCCCACAAGGTAGCATTAAGGAGACTTGCAGACCTGCCGGACGTGGACCACGGTCTGGGATCACTGCGCCGCCTGTGGGCTGGCTCTTTTGCGCAACGACTTTCTTTCATTTCTGCTGCAGTTAAGAACTGACGATATCATCCTACTTATATTGATAGAAGACACTGTTCTAATCGCTTAGCACAGTGCCCAGTATCGCTGAGGGAGTAATACATGCCAGTTACAGCCCACCGTATTAGGAGGAAGGCACCGAGAGGGTAAACAGTCTTCATACATGCAGCCAGCAGGCGCCAGAGCCACTGCTGGAATGGATGTGCAGATAGCGACCTGATGTCAGGAAGCCTTTCGCATCCCCAGTGACCTCTCAGCCTAGTGTTTCAGCAAACCTCTGGGCAGAACTGGGGACGATGGAGGTGGAGGAAGGTCCTTCCCAGAAAATCCAAAAGGCCCTCCTTTCAAGGACGGTGAAGTTCTAGCAGGAAAGGGAGCTTTGAATCGCTACCCGAGTACTCGGGTGCTGGCCACCTGCCCAGTGCTATACCGAGCCCTTCACAGGCATGTTTCCATCTTGGCTGCATGGTGCGAAACATTCTGGGAATTAAAAATTCTGAGGCCAGCCGGGTGCGGTGGCTCACGCCTGTGATCCTAATATTCTGGAGAGGCTGAGGTGTGAGGTTCAATTGAGCTAAGGATTTCGAAACCAGCCTGAGCAAGAGCAAGACCCCATCTCCACTAAAAATAGAAAAAAATTACCAGAGCACCCTGGAAAGTGCCTGTAGTCCCAGCTACTCTGGAGGCTGAGGCAGGAGGATGGCTTGAGTCAGGACTTTGAGGTTGCTGTGAGCTAGGCTGATGCCACCACAGTCTAGCTGGGGCAATAGAGTGAGACTCTGTCTCAAAAAAGAAAAAAAAATCTGATGCCCTGAGCAATTATATTGTCATTTCTAGGAGTTTAGGACCAAGACATCAGTTTTGTTTTGTTCTGTTTTAAAGCTCCCTAATCAGAATTGGCTCCCTAAGTAGTTCCAATGTGCAGTGATGTTTGAGAATCTCTGCTTTAGGGAAATTGTCTTAATCCTCCTCCAAATCCATTATGATGCCCATTTCATAGGTCAGAAAAGCTGAGGCTTAGAGAGGATCTGTATTTGGTCCATGGTCATCCCAGAGACAAGTGCAGGTTAGTTTGGCACCAGAGAGCAGGCATCTGGCTTTCCTGGGCTGAGTCCCTTCCAGATTTCACCCCTCTCCCCCCAATTTTACCCCACTGGGGAGACACTCTGAGGTCACAGCAGGAAGAGGCCTAGGGAGTCCTTGAAGTTTAACAGCTTCAAGTAAAGAACCATCTGCATTCAGGGGCCTGAGTAGACAGGGAGGCAGGCTGGGAAGAAGAGAACAGATTGGCTTCAGTTTGCTTTGAGAAGGTAGTTCCCCAGATGACCCAGTGCCCCAGACTGCCTTAGCTCTATTAATTGAAAAGGTGACATGCAATGAGTTAAGCCTAGTCACATGGGTGCAGTATCATCCCTCAGGGCAGCCTGGAACAGTGAAATGAGCCCCCGATTAGGAGTCAGGAAACCAAAAGTCTGTCCCAGCTGAGAAACTGGCTGGGAGTGTCACCTTGGGCAAATCATTTAACCTGTGGACCTATTCCCTCTCCTATAAAATAAAGTGGTTGGAGAGGATTATTTCTAAGGTTTCTTCCTGCTCACACATTTTATGGTTAATTCAGGCTCCTGGTGTGAATAAACTCAATTCTGGATTCAAAATGGAAATACAAATGACATATTTTAGCATCTTCCAAATCTCAGTTGCTTTTCAAATCTTCTCTAAAAGTAGGATTTGCTACTCCCATTTTGATAATTAGCAAAACTGAAACTCTGAGTAGTTCTGAACCTTTCCCCCATTAGTTTCTAGAATTACTGCTGCCAACACATCTCCTCTCAGGCCTTCTATTCAGGTCTGACAGGCCATCCTGTGGTTGAAGACTCTCAGGGCATTCAGAGAAGTAGGAAGCCCTGGACAGAATAGGGAAACAGGCTAAGGCCTTAAAAATGCCCTGAACCAGCTCCAGAATTTAAGCAAGGTCAGGAGGAGGTTGGGTTTGGGGGAAAGGGGTGGAATGGTGGAGAATTAGTCTTCTGATTCAGACTTTTCTTACAGCCTTGTTTCTTCCCCCCTATCAATTCTGATTCCTAATGGGTCACAGACTCACTAGTAATGACGGTAAAGAATTTTGAAATTATAAGGGCCAGAATTGTGATTTATTATCCTGGAGAGGGGCCCAGTGTGGACACATAAAGGGAGTCCTGTCCAAAGCACCTCAGCTCGCTACATATACATATATGTGCCTTGTTGCCTCAATTAGTGTCCTAATTTCTGATTGCTTATTAGAATTACCCTGGGAAATTTCAAAATAATCGTACCCAGGTCCTATCTAGGTCCTATCTATTAAATCAATAGATGAAGTGGTAAATCCCACATGGATTTAAAAAGAAAAAGCTAACCATGATTCTAATGTGCACCCGGGATTGAGAGCAATTGCTTTAAATGCTTCTAGAAAGGCCATAGAGAAGCCAGTCATCAACCTGGAGCATTAAGGAGGCACGTCTGGCTGTAGATCCAGCTCTAAGGGTGAAGCTAGTTTTGCCCAGGGGAAGAGTGTTATTGGAGAGGGCTGAGAACAGAACCTTAGGAAAACCCAAGAGCAGCAAGGCATGTGGAAGTAGAAAAGAGACTTGGGAAGAGACTGAACTGGAGGAACTCCAATTACAGAAGAAAGACCTGGGCTGGCCTCCCAACAGCTAAGAGAGAAGAGAATGTCATGGTGGTCAGAGAGGTCGACAGCGCCAGTGCCACCACGGGGCTGATTTAAGATTTGAACTGAAAAATCTTCACTGCACTTGATATCTAAGAAGTCTTGGGTGGCCTTAGCAAGGGGACATGGTGGGGCCAGGGAGCCAAACTGCAGTGGGTCGAGAGGTCCATGGAGGTGAGCCAAGAGGGACAAGGAGATTCCTCTTAGAAGCCAAGGATGCAGCTATGATTGGGACACAGCTTCTCCCCAGGGAGTGTAAGCATCTCTTCCCCACCACACAGACACAAGAACTTGGCTGTGACTTTTGGTGCCCAAATCAAACAGGGGTTCTCTCCCACAGGTACAGACACATACACTAGCACTGTTAGCCAAAGGGAAGCCAGACCCAAACTCTGAGTCTGAATATGAAACCTATTTAAAACATGCTTGATTATTCTCAGAAACAGTCTCTGACTTGGAGTAAAGTAGGCCACTGCAGCCAGGTGGCAAACTAAGCAAAACCAGCCGTGACTCTGGGCCACAAAAATCAGTGTCGAAGCTGCCAAGCTTTCGAGGCCTGACTTTGTTGCTTAACAGGAAACCCATGGAGCAAAACAACCCATACTCCTCCCCCAGAATGGTTGACCACTATAAGGAAACTCAGAGAGGCTACAATGAGAGAAAACCCACAAAAACACCAAAAAAGAAACAGAAGAACCCTATGTGAACAGCCCAACACTAAAATATGACCAAGCACCTCAACATTACAAGAAGATCCGGCCAGCCTTCGTCAGGGCAGAGATCAGATCAGCAGGGAGACAGGAGGGGTGAGGACTGGTCTGCAGCACTGTCTCCAACTCCTCTCCTCAAAGCGCTGCCCCATCTTCTTCTCCCTATCTGACCCTGGGAAGATATACTTGCACCAGAGGAGCTGCTGGGCTAGGTAGGACCGGGCAGGCTGCCAGCCTTGGCCTTCAGCAACTGAACTGTGGAAAGAACTTGCACAAACTCCAGTATTCTGCCTCCTCCCCTTGGTGGCTCCTTACCTTACATTTAAAAGACAAGGACAAATCAGAATAGCTGGTCTGCCTGGGCAGGAGGTGACTAAAAGGGGACCCAAGAGACTGCTCTCTTTCTTGATCTGGGTGCAGGTTACAGGGCATAGTAAGGTTAAAAAATTCCTTGAGTCTTTATGATTTGGGCACTTTTCTATTTGTATGTTACCCTGCAATAAAAAGTTGTGACTGTCTTTTTTTTTTTTTTTTAAGGGAATGGCCAACATGCCCAGGGGCTCACTGTCTCCAGGCCCCAAAATACCACTCTGCTATTTCTCTCTCTCTTCAGGCAATGGCCTGCAATTTTCCTCTTGCCCTGCAGCCACCACCATGCAATTTGCACTTCACTAATTTCCTGGCTGAGTCTTAATGCCGTCTGGTCTCTGCTCCACCCGCCCTGAAAGCAGCAGTGACCTGTTGTTGGTTCTGCCCAGCTGGGTGGGGTTTAAGGGCTGCATCTGATTGGCTACCTGGGACCTGAAAGATGCTCTTTAGAAATTCAGCTTTAAAGAATCACACAGCAGTGCAGATGCTCTGGCAACACCAAATCACCATATCACAGCTTCTTTCAAAACCTATAGTGTGAATGGAGCCAAGGTAGTTCTGAGCAAGCAAAATCTTACATTTTGCTTAGGTGTGAGGGGGGTGTCCCTTGGCAGGACTGAGTGATTGAAGACTGATTTCACTGTCCAATTTTCTGCTCACTGAAGCATTAAAGTGTCAACCCTGAAGTCAGTTTAAAGCCAACAGCCTGGGCACGGAGCACTTAATTCCAATCTGCAAATAAAAAGTTTTTATTAGAACTTCTTTCCCTTTTTGCCTTAGATCTCAAATTGTCACTTACTAGGTCTTGCCAAAAATGTAACCATCGTGGGCCATGAAGTACTTTGGAGGTAGTAATTAAAACAGTGGAGTTCTTCTCTCTCCATAATGAAGGGTTAGGAAGACTATATATGTGCTGAGTAAACACCTTCTGTTCTTTATTTAAGCTTCCTGATTCTTAAGACAGGGTGGCTTAGTGAAAATATTCCCTCTGGCTAGAGCCAGGTTCTAGCTGTCAGAAGAGCTAGGTTCTAATACAGATTATCTCTGTGACCCCATGGAACTTAGTTAGACTCTTTGAGCCTCAGTTTTCTCATCTATAAAATGAGAGGATTGGACTAGATAACAGCCAAGGGTCTTTATTGTCTAATGTTCTATGAGTCCATGATATTATGGCACAGCTAACCATACATTCATCCTCCTTAACTGAACGTTGATGGTTTGTAAGAAAAAACCCCTGGCTGCTTGGAGATGGCTATTTACTCATTAAGCAAATATTTAACAAATTCTATCCTGGGCACACTGGCATCTCCATGAAAGATACAAAGATGAATACAACTAAATTCTTATTCTCAAGTGTCCTTGCATATCTGTATATCAGACATAGCATGTATAGCTATTGAAAGACAAAGAATAATGAATGTGAGGACTCTCTCTCATCTGAACATGAACATGATGAACTCCCTCTGAACACGAATAAGACATAAACTCCTGCCAGGTATAAGCCCTATTCCTCCATCGTATTCTGTTAAAAGTCACCTCTGTAAAGTTTTCAAAATCCAAATGTCTTCCCAGGGTCTCCAAATACATTGATTAAACAATTTGCTCAATTCAAACCATGTAAGCTGACATTGGGTGCACTGTTGATCTGAAATTGCTCTGGTCTCTCTGGCCATTTTAAAGTTTTGTGTGTGTATTTGTATGTATGTGTGTGTTTGTGTATATGTGCCTATATGTATAGGTGTGTCTACCCACATTAAATAGATCTATTTGTTTGTGCTTTTTGTTTAAAAAGTTCTCTGCTGAAATGTTACAGGGATATGTTACATACTTTCACATTCAAGTATTTAGTCACAGTATACATGCCTCAGTCTGTGGAGCTGGAATGATGTCCTTGCCAGATCTGTCCCCACTAGTTCCTAATCCAGGTAGCTGCCCACTGGTGAAGCCCCCCTGCTAGGTGGGACCAGCTATGTAATTTGCAGGGCCCAGCACAGAAGAGAAATGCAAGGACTCCTTAAAAAGTTATTAAAACTGGCTCGGCGCCTGTGGCTCAAGCGGCTAAGGCGCCAGCCACATACACCTGAGGTGGCGGGTTCGAATCCCCAGCCCAGGCCCGCCCAACAACAATGATGGCTGCAACCAAAAAATGGCCAGGCGCTGTGGCGGGCGCCTGTGGTCCCAGCTACTTGGGAGGCTGAGGCAGGAGACTTGCTTGAGCCCAGGAGTTGAAGGTTGCTATGAGCGTGATGCCATGACACTCTACCCAGGGGGGATAGCTTGAGGCTCCATCTCAAAAAAAAAAAAAAGTTATTAAAACTTTCAAGATGGCAACGGTAGAACATGAAAGCAAATGTGGGGCTTTCCAAGATGGCACATGCATGAAGCCGGCTCTGCCTAGTGCTGGGAAAGGGCCTGTATTAGGGCAAAGGACTGCTGAAGGCCCAGGGGTTTTAGCTCCCCCAGTGCTGCTGTGCTTCTAGGTGGCCCGACCACAGGCCTCAGCTCACTGTCGGTTCTCGCCAAACCTGCCTATGTAGGATGATGAAGATAGAAGGTGCAGGGCAGGGTGCACCGGGGACAGCCGTGCACATAGCATCAGAAAACGTCTTCGAGGGCTGTCAGAGATCATCTCAGCCAGGCCCTCATTTTACAGATGAGGAAACTAAGGCCCAGAGAGATGCCATGATTTCATGAAGGCAACAGAGCTAGTGAAAGTCAAAGCTGAGGTCACAACCCAGCCTTGAATGCCAGCCGGTACTAACTGCTAACACATACGTAATCACACCTGGATTAACCAGTCCTCCGGGAACGCAGCCCATCTGTAATGGAGGACCAGGTTTTAGAATGTTCTTAAGTTTTGGGAACAGCTTCCATTTTTCCTCTTCTAGTTGAAGGTGAGGAAGGAGGATCCAGGTGAGAAGCTGCAAAGACTCCTAAGCCTGTCTTTGACATGTCCAGACCCTCTTCTCGGGCTCCTGTCACCACGGTGGCAGCCTCCCTCCTCCCCAACATTCAGAACATTCGCACTTCCCAAGCTCCATGCCTCTATCTTTGTCTAGTTTGAGAAGTTGAGACTTTGGGTGTGAATGGGTTTTAGCAATTTTCCTCTTGCCAGAAACTGCAGAGATCTCTAGAAAGCAGTTGCGAGAATAGGAGAATGGGAGAGAAGGGGCAGATAAAGGAACCCCCTTCTTTGGACCCAGGAGGCTCATGCTCAGAGAACCTCACATCACCAGATCACTGAGGAATGGCAGAGGCTGGGCCCAGCCCCTTCACTATAACTGGTGTAAAAACCGAAGCACGCAGAGGTCCTGACTAAAATCCTCGACTCCTGACTCCTTACGGCTTCTTTCTAGTTTGAAGTTCTGTCAATGATCTGTCCACTTGTGTTTTAAAACCCTTATCTTGGGGCTTTTTATCCTTCCAAGGGATCTTTACTAAGCAAATAAGTGTCTGAGACACAGCCTCTGCCCCGGTGTGAGCTGCTGCCTTGCCCTGGCTAGTTCTGGCTAGCGGAGATCCTTTCAGTGGCTTGTGGGGCCCTGGAAGGAAGTTGGGCTTGCAGGCCACCCAAGTCTCCTAGGCTGCGGGCTCTCTCCCCTGGAGGCAGGTTCTCTGTCCTTCCTGCCAGATAAGCTAGGACAGTGCCCCTTCCTCCCTTCCCTTTTCCCTCCACTGTCTTTGCTGTTTGCCCAAGGACCCAACACTCCCAGACACATCTGTCCTGTTTTCTGGCAGAGTTATTGTTAGTTCCATTTATGTTTAATGATTTTCCATGTCTTCAACTCCCCATCCCTGCCCTTCTCATGCCTTCAGCATGAGTCCTCTGGCTGCAGTGTGGGATGAAGGCTGCCTGCCGCTGGAATGTGCTCTCTTGGGTCCGTGTGTAGTGCAAGCTGTGGAGGGTGGGAGCGTGTGGCTATGAGCCGTCCAGCCAACAAGGACAATGGGACTTTTATTTCTGGCCTGCTTTGGCTGGCAGTCTCTCTCCCACTCTCTTTCTTGGTTGGGCTTTGGTTTAAAGTTCCCCTTTCAGGATTAGATTGGTGTTTTCTTTCCCATGCCACCGGGGAAGTTTCTGTTTCCGAAGCGTACACAGACAGGTCAGTCAGTCGCGGGCCCTCGCAGGGCCACAAGCGAAGGGGCAAAGGCTTCTCTAAATCACCCTGTCAAGCAGAGGCCAACCAAACCTGCTTCTTGCCATCTGGAAAGGCGTGTTGCACTGCAAGCTAATCTTTAAGTTATTGTTTTTCATTGGGCATGTATAATTATAACACCTACTCCATCTGCCTCCCTGCCCCCGGTTTCTCAGAAAATCTTGGAAAAAGAACTCCTTTTTTGGGAAGGGGGGTGTCTTTTTAAGAAGTCCTAGCTCTTTGCTCCTTATTTTATGCCTTCAGCTACCACCACCCCGAAATATGGCCACAAAAGACATCCCTATCTCCTTTTCTCTGAAACTCAATGACCAAACAAGGAAAGCCTTAACCCAGCTGAGATGGGACAGTTTTTAAAAAAGAAATGCCAAAAACATCAGGAGGAAAAGGACGGGAATCAAAATCTCTGTAAAATCGGTGAGATTCTGTAGAAACCCCAAAGCTCTTACCCTAGGATTTTTATGCCCTGGGAGGGTTATGCAAGCTGACAGTACCTTCCTGGAGCCATCCCCATGGCTAAGTGATCCCCACCCCTTATGTCTGCTTGGGGAGGCTGTGCCCCACCAAACACACCCAAACACAGATTATCAGCCCATAGCAGCACCCAGAGAAGTCTTATGAAAACTTACCCTCTTGCAAGTCCTCAGCACGATGTTAATCTAACCACACAATAACCATACACAGCTAATCCATACCATCCGAGCAAGCACGTTAATAAGAGCCGACTTCTCTCAGTGTCCCATTACCTTATTGGGGATTTTCTCTTTTTCCTCTTTTCTCTTCTTATTAGCACAAAGGTAATACCTACTTATAAAAAGAACGTAAACAAAACAAAACAAAATACATTCTTCTCCTCCCCAAATTCTACTCTTTAGGAGTAATGGCTGATGGTTTAGTTAGTCTAATCTAACACTTTCGTGATCCAAAAAAATACTCCAGCACCAAGGTTTTTTTTTTTTATTGTTGATGTGGTCGATGTCATTTTATTTAGCTCTTGCTTAAATTCAACTTTATTAAGAAAAAGTTTACACACAACAAAATACACCCATGTTAAGTGTATGGTTAGATGAGTTTTGAGAAATGTACCTACCCTCATGACCTCCACCACAATCAAGGCGTGCTAAACCTTCCCAGAAATTCCCCTGGGTCTCTTTGCTGGAGGTTCTCCCAACCTAGCTCTTGCCAACTTCTCATCTGCCCTCTGCTATTACAGGTTAGTTTTGCCTTTTCTAGAATCTCATATAAATGGAATCATCTAGAATGAAGGCCTTTGTGTTTGGCGGTTGGGCTTTTTGTTTAAACAGCATAATTCAGTTTTTGAGATTTGTTCCTGTTGCTATCAGTTGGCAGTTCTTTTCTATTGCTGAGTCACGTTTCATTATATGGAGGTACTGTGATTTGCTCATCTGCTCTCCTATAGCTGAACTTTTGAGTTGTTTCCAGTTTCTTGCTGTTATGAATTGGTTGAAAAGCTCTTGTGTGGTTATTCTTAATCACGCACACACTCAAAAAGAGAGAGTGCAAATCCAAATCTAGCTCAGGCCTATAATTTAGAGCTTAGTAATTAGCAAGCATATTTCTAAGGCAAAGATCATTCTGTGAGCAAGAAATACAGATATGCTGTCTTCATCTTGATTATAATGATGATAATTATTAACCTTAAATGCTCACATGACACTTCCAATTATGCAGAGTCTATTAGCAGACGTGATCTCTGGCAGTCGAGTAATTCTATAAATGCCTGGCTCTTAACATGCCAGTTCTCAATCCTACCTCCTCCTCCACCATCCACCGAAGGGACAAGGCTGACTCCACTGGGACATGGAAGACAGGATTCTACTAATAGTTTTAGCCATGAGACACGGACCCATGTGCCTGTTCCCACAGACCATTTAAGACCTGATTTAGATGGAGTTCTGGGGAATTTAATAAGAACTGTGCCAAGAGGGCTGCTGTATATACACCCATTAAGAAGGAATCCATTAAAAAAACCTTGAAAAAATATAAAGTAGATAGTACCAAAACATGATTCGACTTATTCTGATGACTTCATGAGGCAATTTTGGTGATGAAAGACATGCCACCCAAAAAGCAAAATCATCTAGCAAAGTGGTAGAATAAGCCTACACATTCAGGCCATGACGCTTATGCTTCTAACCAGGAATGCAATTCCCCCCCCCCGGAATTATTCATTTCCTTTTTAATAGGTCACGTCTCATTTGCCTTGATTTAGCATTGGACTCAATCAGTTATGTATTTGGTGTGGGGGAGGGAGAGGAGGAAGAGAGAACAAGAGAGAACTTTATGAGAAAGATGGTGGCCCTGTTCTTAAAATTCAAGAATACGCATGTCAGAAATTGAACCACATCTTGGATTCTTTTTCTATTGTGGAAAGAGTAAAGGGCTTTTCTATGTTTATACACTTGAAAGAATAATGAGAAGTATGCTTGAAAATACCGTTTGATGAATAGCGCTTTTGCGCGTGTCGCTGGGAGGAAGTATCATATTGCACATTTCACCACAAGGCCAAGGAGAATATTTAAAAAGAAAACTCCACTGTAACGTGAAAAATAGACCAATCTCTACATCTGTCTATGAGAGGAATAAATCACTAAACAAATATTTTTATGGCCTTAAAATACAACCAAAAAGAGCAATTCTCTAAGGTGGTTAGCGGAGTCCTCATTAAAAGGTTTATTTTCTTTAAGTGTATGGATTGCTCCATACACTCCAGTTGCAGTTTTGATAAATTTACAGGAAAAACATCACGTGACCACGTCCTGTTACATGGGCATTCTAGCCAGGAGATGAAATAGAAATAAAGAACCGAGATAAACAATGGCCTGAAACAGTCATCCTTGGCAAAGAAATGCCACTGTCTGAGATTCCAATTCTGACCGAAACTGACTTTAAAAAATCCACATAGAACCCTGACTTCTGTCTACCACATCACCCATGTGCTACAATCCCTGTTTTACTTAAAAGCCCATAAGGTAAACACGGCTCTCGATAAATATTTGTCGAGTAAATAAATATTAAACCAAATGGAGTTCTTAACATTCTACTAACTTTTAAAATAGCATTTAAAAAAATAACTTACCATGGGCTGGGGAAATAGAGATCATTTGATCAGAAACCAGGAGAATTTCATGACCTTCAGAAATGATGAACTGTCCACAACTTTGGTTTCTCTTTTGATAAAAAGTTAACATTCTTTCTTTTTTTTTGGCTGGGGCTGGGTTTGAACTCTCCACCTCCAGTATATGGGGCTGGTGCCCTACTCCTTTGAGCCACAGGTGCTGCCCCCCCCAATTAACATTCTTTCCCATCAGACCCCATATTGGAGGGCTTTGTATATTTTAAATGCGGTCTGAAAAAAATCTTTATTTTTTCAACTAAAAAAGTAATGCAAACTTGCTTTACCAGGTTAAAAAAAGTTATGCAAACTTGCTTTCCTGGGTTAAACAAATGCATAAACTGTGTAAAATGGGGTAGTGCTTTTACCTAAAGTCTGCCAGCCCTCAGAGATCAGGGTGTTAACAGTGAAAGGTGTGACCTTTTAGTAGTTGTCTATGCTCTTCTAAATGCATAGATATTTTAAATATTTTCAAACCCCTCCAGCATATTATACACATTATCTTTTAATTTGCTTTTTTTCTCAGTGAAATTTCTTAAATTTGTGTGATAAAACAGGGTCCAGTCCAGCCTTCAGAGGAAAGTCTCTCCTTCATTTATTAATCCATTCAACTGAGTTACTGACTCTTTACCATATACTTGGCACTGTTCTGGGTACTGGGATGTCGCAGACAGATGCCTTCCTGTCTGACTCCCTGCAAGAGTGCTTAGTGTCTCATTGTGAATCTCAATTCCTACCTCTTGAGCCTTTGGGGAACACACATTTTAGTTACTGGCTGAGGCATCTCAAATCTTCCTTGGGGGTAAGACAATGTACCCTGAATTCTAAAATATACTTAAAGGAATGTTACCTAATAGCTCTTTATTATATTTTTTTATTTTTATTTTATTTGTTTATTTATTATTATCATTTTTTCTTTTGCAGTTTTAGTCCAGGGCTGGGTTTGAACCTGCCACCTCTGGTATATGGGGCTGGCGCCCTACTCCTTGAGCTGCAGGTGCCACCCCAATTATATATGTTTTTAAATACTCCCATCGACAGCACAAGATGTTTTTAATTTTGAGTTTAGAATAGGATTTGTGTTTCTCCTGTTGCTATGACTGTCACTGATGTATGTTACAGCCTCACTGTGGCTTTTCGATGTCTAGTGAGACAATTTGTAACTTCACCCTTGGACCACCATGTTATGACGGAATCATACCACCAAGGATAGGAAAAATCATTCCTCAGCAGGAAATGAGCTTGTTTTCATATACTGCAAAGAAACTACTGTCCTGCCTTAGGTATATTCTGGAATGGAAGGTCACTTTCAAATGTAACATTTTAGAAAAAAAGAATAAATGCCTCTGGATTTTCTTGTTTCATATTTTTTTCTGTGCCAAGGGCTCACACACTGAAGTCCTTTATTGTCTAGAATTTTAGCTCCCCAAACCCTGGAGTCCACATTATGTTCGTCACCACCCAAGCCCCAGTAGCTCCCTCTTAGGAGTAATGCAAACCCTGTACTAAGGAAATATCTGGGAGGCCATTTCTTAATGCTGTCTCCCTTCTCAAGCGCCTGATTGGTTATGACACAGAGGTCGAGCCTCTGCCCCTCCCCTGAGGCTGCTGGTTAATCTGCCTTCCCAGTCTCCCATGGGCACCCAGAGTTAAACACCGGCTGCCCTGCACAGAGACCCCATTGAGCTCACCCTGGTAACTTGCTGGCCTTGACATGGTAGCATTTATAACAGCCCGCTGACCTGGGTTGGCCCACAGTAGACTGTGTGGGCATTTGTACAGTCCCCAAGTAGGAACACCTCTACCCAGTTTTCAACCTTGGGCAAGAACTTTGTGAGCCCTGGCAGCTGAAAGGAACTGGGTGAAGGACAAAGAAGCATTTTCTGGGTCCTGAAAATGAACCTCTTCTGGGTGAATCAAGGAAATTTCTCAGGCTTGGTCTGGGTAGCTAAGGTTAGGAGAGCTGCCTGTGGGAAGATGGTGGTCCAGCAAGGGCCCAGGGCGTCCCTGCACATTCCTGCAGGGTGTGCCAAATGGCAAAGCATCACGGTTTCCTCAGCCTGAGCTGTTTCTGCATTAGTTAGTTTTGGACAGTTCAGCAGGTCAAGGTGGCCACGGTGGGACTACTGTGCTGGACATGCATGCCTTGGTGGAGGGGGATCAGCTTGCTTAAGGTGTGAGGTGTGGAAAGTGTTGAGCTCTTGGCCCCAGGTTCCTGAGCTGTGGCACAATCTGCTGTGTGCATAGTTACCATCTGTGCCTATCCCATCTCCCATGGGACTTCGGGACATGGAATTGGCTCTACTGCAGATGCTCCTGCAGTTTACTGTGTTGTGAGTGATATAGTGAGTTGAGTCTCCCTGTTTACTTTTGGTCTCTTTGGAGTTGTGGCAAGCCAACCTGCTTGTTGTATTGTAGCAGTTTCCTATTGCTGCTATAACATACTACCACAAGTTCAGTGAGTTAAAGCAATGCAAACTTATCTTACAGGTTTGGAAATCTGAATGGAGTCTAAAACCAAAGGCACTGGGAGGCCCATATTCCGAAGGCTCCAAAGAAGAATCTGTTTCCCTATATGTTCCAGCTTCTAGAAGCTACCTGCATGCCTTGGCTCAGGGCCCCCCCAGCTTCAAAGAGTATCAGACAACCTCTGAGTTCATTGTCCCATCTCTTCTGTCTGACTTTCACCTTGCCTTCCTCTTGCAAGGATGCTTATAATTACACTGGGCCCAAGTCATCATCTCAAGTCCTTAATTATGTCTGCAAAGTCCCTGGGTTCTGGAGATTAGGACACAGTCATCTTTCAGGAGCCATTCTGCAGCATCCCATGCTTTCTTAGTCATCTCCCTTAGGGTCTTGTCCCTTCTTGCCATTGTCTATGTTGCTATTTCTTGCCTGATAGTCCAGAATGCAGTGTTAATAGCAGCACACTGTTAAGGATCTCTTCCTCCTCATTTTACCCAGTGCTGCAGTACAAGGGGACACCTTGCTACTTCTGGGCCAAATCCAGAGGCCCAGTACCTCTAGGATGAAGCCCCATGAGGCCAGAGATTATCTTATTTATTTCCAGATGAACCCCCATGCCTAAAACTGTGCCTTCTGGAACAAGAGAGTGCGTAATAAATATCTGTTGAAAGGACGTATTTATTCAGCTTGCCTGTTGCTGGTTGCCACTTCTACTCACTTCTGAATTATAAAAATGAATCATGATCCCATATCCTTCACCTGTGTAATACTTCTGCTCCCTCCTTCTTGGGCGTCAAGGCCAGATGCCCTGCATTGCCTTTATCAGAATAAGGAGCAGGGATGAAGGACCAGGTTTTGGAGGGGAGAGAACATTCTATTCTGTACGTATTAAGTTTGAAGTGACGGCATGTCGACCAGTTTGAGATGTTATGCAGGAAGCTAGAAATGCAGCAGAGAAAAATGGCAAGGTTAGGAATACAGACTTAGGAATGAACCAGGTGAAAGGAATAGATGAGGGCACAAGACCCATGAAACTGCCAAAGGAGAAGGCATGGAGAGGAAAGAAAAGAGCTCCTTTGGTTAATTCTTTGGCATCTAAAATTTTCATGGATGCCAACAACATGTTTTGGCATTATTCACACATATGAATAATTACACCTCCAGGCACATGGAGCTTTTGATTCAGCAGTCCCAGTATGGTCAGTCATATTCCTTACCTGTGAAACCCTATTTCCTATCCCCTTCTGATCCCAAGCTCGTCATCCAAGATGGAGGTTTCTTGTGTTTACTCACCTGCTTTCATTTAAAAAAAATCTCTCCTGCAACCTGTTCTAACTGTTGGCCCTTGAGCAGTGGTCTTGGTGTATTCTTCTCCCTGTAGACCCTCCACCTGGGCCACAGCAGGGCTGGAAGCACCAGAACACAGGATGGGCTGGACTCAAGCAGCTTCTGCATGGTAGTGCTTGAATTTATTGCTGCCCCCACTACCACTCCCAGCCAGACATCAGGATCTGAATTGCATCAGTCACCCAGTCCAGATTTCTATCTGGAACTATGAGCAAGGGGTCTTTTAATTACGGTTAATGGAAACTAAAAGAAATGGCAAATTCTAGTCTCATGATGAGAACAGAACTATGAGTGTTTAACTGAAGCGTATTGTGAGCAATTCCAGAGAGAGTTTCTGCTATCTGTTCCTAATTTGCTCAAAAAGAAAGTGGTGAAGACTTATAGCCAGTGTGGCAGCCAGCTTTCAAGAGGGCTTCTGCTGACCTATATCACTCGGTCTTCACATGCTTGTATAGTTCCCTTCCACGTTGTAACAGGGTGAGTCTGTGTAACTAATAGAATATGGCAAAAGTGATGGCATAACACTTTCAAGATTAAGTTGTAAAAGGTGCAGATAGATTAATCTATTAACTTATAGGTGTATTAACTTATTGCTCTGATTGTTCATCCTGGAAAAGCCATCAGCAATGTTGTGAAGATACTCCTTAGATAAGCCCAGGAGGTAAGGAACTGAGGCCTCCTACCAATAGTCCTGTGAGTGAACCATCTTGGAAGTGGCTTCTCCAGCCCCAGTCAAGCCTTCAGATGACTGCAGCCCCAGAAAATGTTTTGACTGCATCCTTATAAGAGACTCCAAGCACTGCTGACACCCCCAAGACAGAAGCACTGCTCTCGAATATGACCTACCAACACTATGTAACAATATTAATAAATGTTTGTTATTTGAAGCATTAAGTGGTGCTGGTAATTAGTCAGCCAGAAGAGGGGATCACCCTAGACTCATTCCTCCTCTGGTTGTCATCAGATGGTCTGCACTGAGGAGAGAAGGTCCTTGTTCCTGGAAGTTCATAATCATCCATAGCCTTAGTCCCTAGGCTAAATTAAAATTACTAATAAAGATCAAAAAAAGTAACTATTTTAACTGGTAACTGACAAAGGGTAAATTAATACAAATATGAAATTCTACTTTTTAATTTATCAAAATAATAAAATTTTACAAAATAGTGGCGCTTATGGGCCGTGCCTGAGGCTCAAAGGAGTAGGGCGCTGGCTCCATATACTGGAGGTGGTAGATTCAAACCTGGCCTGGCCAAAAAAATAAAATAAATAAAATAAAAATAGTGTCACTTAATGGTGAAAAGGTAGTTCAGTCTTTCTGAAATGTGTTAAGAGTATTCAAAAATTTCTGTATTCTTTGATGCAGAGTTGAGTAATAGGAATAGATCCTATGAAAGCAATCAGGAAGGTAGGCAGAAATTTACAGCTAAAGATGTTCATTGTAGTACTAATAGTAGCAAAAAACCAGTACGTAATCTTTGTCCAATAATAAGGGATTTTAAAAAATTATGGTGTACCCATTTTATTAAAAATTGTGTCATTATTGAAATCCAGGGTCATAAAGGTTTTTTTTATTATGTGGGCAAATGTCTAAGTAAAAATGCAGGATACAAACTAATAATTGCAACATATACTCAGTTCTAGTAATATAAACATAGATGAAACAGGCTGGAGAAAAATGTGCTAAAATATTAGCATCACTTATTGTTTGAATAATCCTTCCAAGTAGAGATTTGGCATCATTATTTTCTCCTTTATACTTCCCAAAATTTTCAGAAAGTTCCCACTGGATAGGCATTACTTTTATAATCACAAAACAAAGCATTTCAAATTCCAAATGTGTAGAAAGTATACTTTCTTAAAGTGCCTAGTTTTTGGCACTACCCTTTATCCAGGAATCAAAATACTTTGGATGATTTATGGAAAGATTCACATTAACCCCTCTGGCCTATCTAAAGCTTCACATTTCTTCTTATTCTCTTGGGGAGATCGATGGAAATTCTGTAAGAAGACTATGGAGAGGGGAGCAAGTATGATGAGTCGGGGAGAATGCTGAAAGGCGATGCCTCTATTGCAGTGTTCTGGGTGTGACAGCCCAGTGCCCAGGGGGAGGTGCTCTGAAGAAGGCCCTGTGAGCTTCAGGACTTGGTCTCCTTTTCTTAGGGATGGAAGCAGGAAGAGAGAATGCAATTACAAAATCCTGGTCCCTGACTCTCAAAATGACTCAACTTACTGACAGCTTAAAGTAGTTAATGCTACTAAAGCCATAATTATCCCAATACTGTAAAGTTTGGGGTTTAAAAACAACAACGGCAAGCAGCTCTCCCAATCCGTGTCTCTCTGTCTACGTCTCTCTGGTTACATAACCAGAGAAGGGCCTGCTCAGGAATGAGTCCCAGATGACTCTGCTCAGGGTATGCTTTGAAGTCAGTTCAACTAGATTTATCTGGTCCGTGGTTTGAGGAGAGGATGGAAGCATCCAACTACACCACAGTGCCCAGGCTCTGAAGTAGACACAGCAGCTGTTTGCAGGGTACAAGTGCATGAGGAAAGGATTTGCCTTTCTAGATGTTGAGTCTGTCCCTGGCCACTTGGAGGGGAGGTGGTGGAGGATACAGCTCCAGGGTCTACTTGGCCAGGGGGCTGGATGGCTAGGCTGAGGCTGCATCCTGTGCCCTGCTGGGTGGAGGCTGTGGCTCTAAGTATGAGCCAATCTCGGTCCCACTGGTCTCATCCTACCAGCTGGGTGAGGTCAGCTGGGGTCCCAGGTTTAAGGGCTCATTGTGAGTCTTAGTATTTATAGCTGTTGCTCTGTTCATTTTCTCTCAGGTGGCTAAGTATATCATTTCTCCAGTTTTCTGAAAGAAATAATTAACTCAAGAAACTGGCGTGTCAAATATTTGTGGAGGGCAGTGTGCAGTGATTGTGGGAGGCAGCAAAAGAGAAAACATGCCACTGAGAATTGGACATGTACGGGAGACCCTGCCAGGAAGGCACTGAGGTCACCTCCATCAGGGCTGCAGACTCAGATGGCCACCAGGGCAGGGGAGGTTTCCTAGGCGTGGTGCCTGGGCAGGTGGGGCAGCATTGCACATGAAGGCGGTGGGCTGGAGAATGCACACCTCTCCTGAAAGCATGCGAATAAAAATCTTATATAATAATTTGTAGGCCAAAGAAAACACAATTGCAGGTTGGATTTGGCTCAAAAGTCAGCAATTGACATTCTTGGGTGGCCTCATCCCTTCAATGAACAGATAATAAACAGGCCCATGGAGCTATCCAGTTGGTGACCAGCCAAGCCGAGGACCCCAGTTTTCTGGCTTCCTGGACAGGGCCCTTCCATTCCGATCTCTGCTGAGAAGCAGCCACCATGACAGCTCCTTCACCCTGTACCCCTACAGGAACTGTGACGACAGTTTGACCTAAAAAGAAAAGGTGCTCCATCAACCTCTGCTTACTCCTGGAA
The DNA here is from genome assembly GCF_000181295.1 of Otolemur garnettii. Classification (NCBI taxonomy): domain Eukaryota; kingdom Metazoa; phylum Chordata; class Mammalia; order Primates; family Galagidae; genus Otolemur; species Otolemur garnettii. Next base: position 7,731,726 of record NW_003852412.1, read on the forward strand.
ACCACCAGCCACAGAAAAATGTCCTCCCTTAACATTAAACATCCCAAACTGCTTGCTTGCTCCCCTGCAGCCAATCAAGGTCTGCCAAATGTCTCCAAAGACCAATCAGAAAGCCTCTTTACTTCCAACAGTCCCACCCAAAAAGAACACTTGCCAACCAGACTATCTCAGTATTGCTTCACAATTCTTTCAACCCCTGCTGGGGGGAAAAAAAAAGCGACCTTTGCCACAAGTTGATCAAGAAGCAGCCTGTGTTCCTTTATTCCTGGACTTGCTTTCTGGCACTGTTCTGTGCGAGAGGACTGCAGGTCTCAGGGATTTTGCTCTCAGTCTCTCAGTTCCTGGCAGAGTAGATATAATCTATCCCCAGTCACCTGCAAACTATAACCGTCTTTCTAAAGCAGCCCTTATTCCTAGGATGCCAATGGGATTTCCTGCTCACCTGTAGGGGAACTGCAGGAGAGGAGGCGCACATGCCCCGAGGGACTGGGGAGGGGTCCACCTCTGGGCCATGACCTGTGGCTAGTGTGCTGTGAGCCCACCCATGTGCTTTCCCTGGCCCCCGTCCCAGCCTGGGTGCCCCTCCTGCCTCCCAGTCCCAGTTGGGTTTTTTGTTTGTTTGTTTGTTTGTTTTTTGAGACAGTCTCAAGCTGTTACCCTGGATAGAGTGCTGTCTGTCACAGCTCACAGCAACCTCCAACTTTTGGGCTTAAGTGACTCTCTTACCTCAGCCTCCCAAGTAGCTGGGACTACCCACGCCCAACACAACATCTGGCTATTTCTTGTTGTTGTTGTTGTTGTTGTTGTTGTTGTCGTCATTGTTGTTTGGTGGGCTTGGGCTGGATTCAAACAGGCCAGCTTTGGGTGTATGTGGCTGGTGCCCTAGCTGCTTGAGCTACAGGTGCCAAGTTGGCAACACTGTTGTTTTTTTATTCTTTCCTGTGAAAATGAGACCACATCCAGTCAACATTCACTGAATAGGTTCTATGTGGTTCAAGTTCCAACAGAATCCTTAGTGAGCAAAACCCTTCCCAGTAGTCTGTTAAATACGGTGATTGAAATAGCTAGTATTTATTGAGCACTTACTATTCTCCAGGCTTAGAGCTAACCACCCTATACTCTTCCTCTCTTTACTCCTCAAGAAAACTTCATGAAGTAGGCATTCTTAACCCCTTTTGTTCTGATGATAAAATCAAGGTTCAGAGAGGTTAAGAAAGTTGCCCTGGATCCAGAGGAGCAGAATTCAGATTTGAACCCAGGTTTAAGCTGGATTCCTGATTCCCCCTCCCTGTATGGCATATCTGCCTTTCACTGGGAGCTTCCACCCACCCTCCACCCCCATTCCACAGCACAGACCCTGCCCCAGGTCTCTGTTCTCTGCTAAACTCACATGGGCCTGGTATTTAGCCCCAACTACAAGCCCTGCTCAGGCTTTGAGTTATCTATCTTTTACAGACACCACTAACATGATGTCAATTGCACTAACATGTTTTAGCATCCTATTTTAAATATAAATGTTGAAAACATTTTGAAAGAAATTTTATAATTTTGTTTTGGAAATTATTTTATATTTTGAGCTGGCCATTTTATTTTCTTATTTGGGAATCAATTTAATTTGTCATTCTGAAACATTTGGTCGGCCCTTGAAAAGCTTACAGAGCTTAAGTGATTAAAAGACAAACCTTGGAGGCTGGATGGTGGCTCACGCCTGTAATCACAGCATTCTCAGAGGTTGAGGAGGGAGGATTTCTTGAGCTCAGGAGTTTGAGATCAGCCTGAACAAGAGCAAGACCCTGCCTCTACTAAAAATAGACAAATTACCTGAGCATGGTGGCCCATGCCTATAGTCTCAGCTACTTGAGACACTGAGGCAGGAGGACCGCTTGGAACCCAGGAATTTGAGGTTGTTGTGAATTAGGCTGACCCCATGTCAGGCTAGAGACAGAATGCCACTCTCTCTCAAAACAAACAAACAAACAAGCAAACAAAAAACCAAAAACAAAAAGCAAATTGGATGCTTTTGGGGGAACTGGATGGGGAAGGGTTCTCTCTATATAGTCTATATCCTCACCACTATATAAACTTTTAATTGAGTTTCCATAAGAATTATTTTTGCCCCCATGGAGGTTAGTACTAACCCCTTTGTACCAGTGCCCTCCAGGAATTTCTGACCCCACATCTGATGTGTTGGTGCTGTAGGATGTTGGCAATGGAGGGTTGGAGTATCCTTATGCTGTTTACCACACATTCTCAATCCCTGAAGCCAGTGGGGTCCCTCCTCCTGGTGAGCGCCAAGGATGGGCCATGATGGGCTTTGGAAGCACTGAAAGTCCTTGAGCTCTGGGTTGCCGTGTCAATCTGCATGGGCTGCCATGACAACGTACCACAGACCGGGTGGTTTTTACCAACAGAAATTTATTGCCTCATATCTTAGGAGGCTGGAAGGCCAAGATCAAGGTGGGGCAGGGTCTCCTCGGAGGGCTATAAGGAAAGGACTATTCTAGGCCTCTCTCCTTGGTTTGCAGCCAGCTGCCCTCTTGCTACCTCTTTACCTGGTCCTCCTTCTGTGTACGTGGGCCCCTTACGTCTCTGTGTGTCCTCCTCTCTCTTTCTTATAAGGACACCAGGTAGATTGGCTCAGGGCCCATCCAAACTGCCTCATTTTAATTTGATCTCCTCTCTAAAAGTCCAAATACAGTCATATACTGAAGGACTGAGGGTTAAAGCTTCAATAGGACTGGAGAATGTACAATTCAACCCATAACAGATGGGTTTTATTTTAAAATGCCTTGGGAATGCTCAGATGAACTCCCTGCACCTTTGCCTAGTCCTCAGGGGAAGGCTTTGCCATACTCTGGGTGAGCGCGGTGGGGAGGGGACTGAGTCCTGCTGGCCCTCCTGCTCTGTGAGCGCTTGTACAACACTCACACCTGACCAACCTCCGCTCTACACCCTGTGATGTAGCTATTACGGCTGGTTTGCACGCAGCATACAGCAAGGTTAAGCAATTTGCCCAAGGGTATTCAGCTAATAAATGGCAGAGCTGGGACATGGACTGAAGCAATCCATGCTTTTAGCCACTAAAATAGGCAGATTTGGAAAAGCCCTTTAAACATGGAGGAGGGTAGCCATTTGACTTCCAAAGGACTTGGACTTAGTTTGCTTAAACTGTGTGTGTGTGTGTGTGTGTGTGTGTGTGAGAGAGAGAGAGAGAGAGAGAGAGAAGGAGAGACGTTAAGATAATAAATGTTATTTCCTTAATAGTTATATGTCTATTGAAATTAATCTGTTTCATATTGTGTTTTTTGAAGAATCAGTCTATTTTTTCCTAAGTTGTCAAGTGTATGTGTGTAGAATTGTTCATACTGTCCCCTTATTCTCCTTTTGATATGTACAAGGTCTTTAGTGATTGGTATGTATCCTTATTAGGAAAGAAGAATTCTTGACATTTGTAATTTAGTTTTTCTCTTTTTTGTCAGTATTGTTGAGAGTGTTGTTAATTTTATTGATTTTTTTAACAAAGCATCTCTTGATTTTCTCTATTGTTTTCTGTTTCCAATTTCATTGATTTCTACTCTACCTTTAATATTTTTGCTCTTCTATTTGCTTTGAGTTTATTTGGTTCTTTTTCCAGGTTGTTAAGGAGAGAGCTTACATTATTTCCCAATAATCCTCTTTTCTAATGTACACGTGTAATATAATGAGTTTTCTTTCTATGATTGCATTACTATGTCCCATAGATTTTGATGTGTATTTCCATTTTCACTTAAGTTCATGTCTTTTTTATTTTCAAGACTTCCTCTTTGACCAATAGGTTGTTTAGTTGTCTAGTCTCCAAATATTTGAAGGTTTCCTCTTATCTTTCTGTTACTGGTTTCTAGTTTGTTTCCCTTGTGAACGGAAAAGCATATTAGGTATGATTTAAATTCTTATAACTTGTTGAGATTTGTCTTATGACCCAAATATGCTTTATCTTACTATATGTTTGATGTGCACTAAAAAGAAGGTATATTCTGCCATTGTTTGGTGGAGGGTTCAATAAAAGCCTGTGAATTCTTCTATATTTCTGCTAGTTCTATGTATAGTTGTAGTCTATCAGTTGTTAAGGAGAGGTGTGAGGTATCCAACTACAATTGTGAATTTGCCTATTTCTCCTTTTAGTTCTATCAACTTTTGCTCCACATATTTTGCAACTCTGTTCTTTAATGGATTTATACTTAAGATTTCTACACATTCTTCATGGATTGAAACTCTGTAATGTCCCTCTTGGGTAATTTTCTTTGCTCCATAGTCTACTCATTTCCTTTGATTAATGTTTGTATGATACGTTTTCCCCATCCTTTTATTATGATAATCTCATAATCTTCAAAGTGAATTTCCTGTACACAGAATATAACTGGGTGGAGTTTTAAAAATCCCCTCTGCCAGTCTCTCTTTTAATTGGTTTATTTGAACCATTTACATTTAATATAACCATTGATATGTTAGGTAGGGCTAAGTCTTCCATTTTATCTTTTTTTGTTTGTTTGTTTGCTCTCACTTATTTTTCTGCTTTTCTTTTGGACTATGTAAGGCTTTTATAGAATTCTACTTTGATTTATCTATGGTATTTTTGAGCTCTTTAAGTTTATTAGTGGCTGATGGAGATAGTATGTTATGTACACATGGTATATCACTGTCTACTTGTCATTATTTTATCAGTTCAAGTAAAGTACAGTATAATATAAAGTACTAGGGTTTATGTACCTATAATATAAAGTACTAGGGTTTATGTTCCTTCCGAAGCTCATGTTGAAATGTAACTGCCATTGTAACAGTATTAAGAGGTGGGAACTTTAAGAAGTGTTTAGGTCAGGAAGGCTCTGCTCAAACAAATGAACTAGTGCCATTATCACAGAAGTGGGTTTAATATCACAGGAGTGGGCTCAGCTCCTCTTGATCTCTTTCTCTATTTGACTGTCTGCCATGTGATACAATAAGAAGGCTTTTGTCAGGTGCTGGCACCTTGACATTCAAGCTTCCAGACTGTGAGCCAGTAAGTTCCTCTTTATGATAAATTACCTAGTCTGTAGTATTCTCTTACAGAAACACAAATGGGCTGAGGAAGAAACTGATGTCAATAACGGGGTTTTGCTATAACAAATACCTAAAAATATAGAATTATCTTTGGAACCAGGTAATGGGCAGAGGCTGGAAGAGTTTGGAGGAGCAGGCTAGAAAAAGCCTATCTTGCCCCAAACACAGCATTAAAGGCAATTCAGGTGAGGACTCAGGAGAAGAGAAGAGCTGCAGAGAAATCCAGAAACATCTTAGAAATTACTTCAGTGGTTGTGATCAGAATGTTGGCAGAAATACAGACAGTAAAGGCCATTATGATGTGGTCTCAGGTGGAAATGAGGAAGAAGATTCTGGAAACTGGAGAAAGGCCTTCCTTGTTAAAAAAATGGCAAAGGACTCGACTGAATTGTGTCTGCACCTGAGGACTTTATGGAAGGCAGTATTTAAGAACAATGAACGAAGATAACTGATGAGAGAAATTTCTAAGCAAAAAATTGAAGCTACTGTGTAGCTGCTTTTAACTGCATCTAGTAAATGCAAGAGGAGAAAAATGATTTGAAGATGGAATTTATAATTAAAATAGAAGCAGAACATAAAGATTTGGGAAATCTTCAGTCTGACTCTGTAAAGAATGAAAAGGCTGTTTGGAAGAGAATTCCAAGGGTATAGACAAATCACCTTTTATTTAAGGGATGAGTACAGATGAAAGAAAGCCAGGTGCTATTCAGACTATCAAGAATGACCCAGAAGGCATTTCAGATATCTTTGAAGCTGCCCCTCTCATCACAGGCCCAGAGCTCTAGAACAGCAAAACCATTTAGATTAAGGGTTCTCAAAAGGGCCAAGGCATTAGGAAGATTGAGAACCATTGGTTTAGGTGAATGGGCCTGGGGCATCCTCCATGGGTTCACTGCCCAGGTGTCTGCCCCCTGAATTCCAGTGCAGCATCCTTTGGCTGCCCCCATTGTGGCTCAGGTGGGCCCTGGAAAGCATAAGCCATAAACCTGGGCAGCATTCCGGTAATGCTACTAGCAGGCACAGAGAGTGCACGGGTCCTGGAGGCATGGCTACCTCCACCGAGATTTCAAAGGATGTATTGGACAGCCGTGGGGCCCAGACAGCAACCTGCTGCAGGAGCAGAGCTGCTATACAGAGTTCCCACTGGGCTTTTCTAGTGGAGCCACAGAACAGGGACACCCATGGGAGGCCAGAAACATAGAGCTCTCAGCATGCAGTGACAGCCTGGGAGAGCTGTAAGCATGAGACTTCAAGCCATGAGAACTATTCCATGTACCCTGTGAAGCTGTGAGGGTGGGGTTTCCCAAGGCCTCAGGGACCGACTGCCACCCAGTGTGTCCAGAAGGCAACACATAGAGTCACGGGACGTGGAGTCACAGAACATAATTTCTGAGGCTCATGATTTAATGTTGCTCGCTCACCCCCTTGGGTTTAGGACATACTCGGATCAAGTTACCCTATTCTTCTTGTCTATTTCTTCCTTTTGGAATGGGAATGTTTATCCTATGCCTGTCCCACCATTGCTTTTTGGAAGACGATAACTTAGTTTGATTTTGCAGGCTCTCAATTGGAGGGGGATTGCCTCAGAATGAATCTTGCCTTAACTCTCAGCCATATCTGATTTAAATGACTGTTAGCTTTTGAGCTGACACTGGAATGAGTTGAGACTTTGAGAGCTAATGGGATGAAATCCATGTATTCTATATGTGAGGACATGAGTTTGAGGAGTCCAGGGGCAAAATGCTATGGCTTTAACACTTGTGCCCTCCAAAACTCATTGAAATTTAATTGGCAATAACTTAAATGTATTAGCAAGAAGAAAACGAGTGATTCCATCTCAGGGTGGGCAAGGGACTTGAAGAGAAATTTCTCTAAAGAAGATCGGCCTACAGATATATGAAAAAATGCTCACCATCCTTAATCGTCAGAGAAATGCAAATCAAAACTACCTTGAGATATCATCTAACTCCAGTGAGATTAGCCCATATCACAAAATCCCAAAACCAGAGATGCTGGCAGGGTTGTGGAGAAAAGGGAACACTCCTACACTGCTGGTGGGAATGTAAACTAATACATTCCTTTTGGAAAGACATCTGGAGAAAACTTAGAGAACTAAAAATAGACCTGCC
>NW_003852412.1:7739368-7781031 GCF_000181295.1 Otolemur garnettii
TTCTGAGGTTTATCTCACAAGGGTACAAGTGAATCTAAGAGTAGAATGTGAACGTTTTAAAACAATAACTAAGAAAATGACATGAAGGCTATGTTAACCAGTTTGATGGAAGTGTTTCAGATTGTGCGTGGCAACCCTACACTGTACCCCAGAAGTGCATTAATGTACATAGTTACCATTCAATAAATAAATAAATAAATAAATAAATAAAAGAAATTTAATTGGCATTGTAACAGCATTAAGAGGTGGGACCTTTAAGAGGTGCTTAGATCATGAGGGAGTTACTTTCATGGACTAACGCTATATTTGAAGGCAGGGACCAGTGCCACCCGCCTGGCTCCATCATGTGATGTGTTCCACTGTGCTTTGATGCAGCGAGGAGGCCCCACATCAGATGCTGACAGGTTGATACTGAACTGTAGCAAGAGCTGAAACAGACAAAAGACCCCAGGCACCAGTTGGAAGAGGGAGTGGCTTTATTCACTGGCCAGGAGATTCATGGACTAGTGTCCCCAAAACTGAGCCCCCCAACTCAATCTCTGGCCTTCCAATTATACGTTTTAGGGCTTGGGTGCACGTGCAAGTCTTGTGATTCAGGGAAAGGTCAGGTTGGCCCGTGCCCTTGGTGCAGAGCCACCTGTCCTCAAAGACGACAGAAGGTTAGGGAAGTTACAAGGTTACTATATAGGTCCGACACGTACCCTCCAAAGGGCATATAGATAACGGAGACATCTGCTGCAGGAAGGGTAGCAATTAGTGGCTTTTGTACTTGACACAGACTGCCTGGCTAATGCCTGTACAGAGTTTCTAGGACAGAGTCTAGCGCTGCTTTACTCCCTTGCCCCAGAACTTCCAAGACTTCAGAACTGTGAGTAAATAGTTTTCTTTCTTTCTTTCTTTCTTTCTTTCTTTCTTTCTTTTTTTCTTTTGGAGACAGTCTCACTCTGTTGCCTCAGGCTAGAATGCTATGGTGTCATAGCTCACAGCAACCTCAAATTCCTGGGCTCAAGAGATCCTCTTGCCTCAGCCTCCCAAGTAATTGGGACTATAGGTGCCTGCCATAGTGCCTAGCTAGTTTTTCTATTTTTAGTAGAGACGGGGTCTCGCTCTTGCTCAGGCTGGTGTTGAATTTCTGAGCTCAAGCAATCCACCCGCCTCCACCTCCCAGAGTGCTAGGATTATAGGTGTAAGCCACTGTGCCTGACCACAAATCCATTTCTGTTTATGATCCTACCCAGTCGATGGTATTTTGTCACACCAGCACATATGGACTAAAACACCTTGCCTCCCTTTATGTCCCTCTAACCTCCCTGTTTACAGTGTAATTATTTCAAAAATTTCTCTACTTAATTTAGAACCACATTAGACAGTATGATAACTTTCTTCAACTATCCAACATAATTCAAAAAACTCATCCGAGAAGGAAGCCTATTGTATTTACCCACACTCTTGCTTACCCTGCTTTCTGTACTTTCCCCATGTTATTTTTTCCTTTATGTTCAGAGAACTTCCTTCAGCCATTCTTTCAGGGTTGTTTTGCTGGAGACAGATTCTCTTAGTTGTCCTTCATCTGAGAATGTCTGGGATCTCCCTCATTCCTGAAGGATATGTGTATTTTCACTAGATGTAAGGTTGACAGTTGACAGTTCTTTCTTTTCAGCACTTGAAAAATATTCCGCCTATACCACTTTCTTCTGGCCTTCCTGATTGCTGTTGAAAGATACACTGACGTTCTAATTGTTTTCCCACTGTAGGTAAGTTGTCGTTTTTCTCATGGATGCTTTCAGGATTTGTCTTTGTCTTTAGTTTCCAAAAGTTGAATCATGCTGTGTCTCCGCAGGATTCCTTTGTGTTTTCCACCTTCAGGTTTGCTCGGCTTCTTGAATCTGTAAAAATATTTCTCTCACCAAATGTGGGAAGCTTTTCAGCTATTAAGCCTTCAAGTATTTTTCAGTCCTACCCCCTTTCTTCCCTCCTTCTGGCACTCTGATGACATGAGTGTTAAATCCCTTGTCCCAGGTCTGGGAGGCTATGTTTATTATTATTATTATTTTTCAGTCTATTTTCTCTCTGTCATTTACAGGGAGCAATTTCTCTTGTTCCATTTCCCAGTTGGCTGATTCTTTCCTACGTCCCCCATGCTATTGATGAGCCCATCAAATGAGACTTTTTATTTTGGTTATGGCATTTTTCAGTTCTAAAATTTCCATTTGAATTTCTTTTATCTTCCTCTTCTGTTTTTTTTTCCCCCCTGTGATATTCTATTTACTTGCTGGATCACTTTATTTTCCATTTTTAAGTTTATTTCGAGTTTGTTATTGTTTATTGAAGCATTTTTAGCGTGGCTGCTTCTCAACTGTTGCTGTCATGTTATTTCAGCACCTGTGTCTTCCCAGTGTTCACGTGGATTGCTTGTCTTTCTTCATTCTGTTGGAGATCTTCCTAGATCTTATAAGACAAACAATTTTCATTGACACCTAGACATTTTCATATTGTATTATGAGACTCTGGGTCTGGATCTTACTTAAACCTTCTAGTTTAGCTGGCTTTTATTTTATGTCACTCCAGCAGAAAAAAGAGGTGGGGTGTCATCTTGTTACTAATAGGTAAAGGCAAAGGTGGATCTGCTGACAGCTGAGGTGGGAGGAGCTCCTCGTTATTGCTGTGTGGCGGGGGGAATTCTACAACTCCGGGTGATCTCCGCTGACATCGATGTCCAGGTGGCTTTGATGTCACTGGAGAACTGTGAAAGTCCTACATCTCCACTAGACTCTCTGACACCACCACAGCGAGGGAGAAGAGGCATGCCTTGTGGCTTCGGGGTAAGGGTAGACATTCAGAATCCCTATGTAGTCTCCACTGACACCACAAGGAGCTCATTACCAACTAGTGGGGATGAAAGTCTTGGCTCTCTGTTTGGTCTTTCCTAACTTCATCGTGGTGGGGGGTTGGATGCCTCCTTATAGTCTTGTAAGGGTCGCAGCATAGGTCTTCACTGGCATGGGTGGGGTAAGGTCATTTTTTCCTGGGGTGTTTACTTGAAGTGGAGTAGTTATTGTTCAAGTTTTCTGTTCCACTAGGCCACATCTTTCCTCATCCTTTAACTAGAGAGAGTGGACTTTTCTGGGGGCTTTTAATGTCTCTCCTCCTCAGCATTTCTTGGTTGCTGGCTTCTTCAGTTCCAAGTCTAGTATTTATAAGACAAAGAGAAAATCCAGGTGACTTACCACCAGGTCACTCTTTGGGTCCTCATCCCTAGCTGGTCCATATTTTCCTTTCCATCTTTCATAGTTTTTAAATGCTAGTTTCATATGTAATATCCTAGGGTTTTAGTTGTATTTAGTAGTAGGAACAGGTAAAATACATCTACTCTGTCTTTGATGAATGATTTTAAATACAAATGTAAGTAAGAATTTCATTGCAAGGCTTGGAAAATCCTACTGCTAAGAAATAGTCATGGCTTTATAGGAACCCGTAAAAGCTGATGTTCAAGGGCCAAAACTAACTTTCCTAATACAGAGACACTTTATATAAGTTTTTGCCCAATGTTATTGTTTGGTTTGGGGGACCCCTTTTGACCTATGATACACATGCCATGTCATAAAAAGAATATTAAAAGTTGTCACTGAGCTTTAAATGATTTGATGATAAGTAAAGAAGGCTTTATTATGTTTAGTAGCACTTTGAGGTTTTAGGAGAATTCTGTTGCCTGGTTGGTTTGAGTCAGAAGGTAATTTATTCTAGGCCAGGTGCTACATATGAAGGATATGTTCACATCCCCAACCAATTACACCATTTATATACACACATGTTAGGAATACACACTGCAAGTCTCCAAGGTAGCCCACCTTTGAGAAAAAGTTCCTTGACACAGGCAGCACCTGTGGCTCAAAGGAGTAGGGCAGCAGCCACCTATGCCGGAGGTGGCAGGTTCAAACCCAGCCCCAGCCAAAAACTGCCAAAAATAAATAAATAAATAAATAAAGTTCCTCGACACCTCTGCATGGAACCACTTGGCTTTGGTTCAGGCTTAGAAATGAGTGGGCTGACGAGGTAACCTAATGAGCCTGCAAGATACAGTCTAAGTTCTATATAGTGAAAGTGATGACTGGGAGTGTCAGGTTACAGTCTGGGATTCAAAACAAGTATTTCAGAAAATATCCTATTACCTTTCATAAGTTGTAAAATAAAACTGTCTCTTTTGGAAAGTCCCCTTTTCCCCTGAAAGAAAAAAAAAGCAACAGGAGACTCTTGGGTGAGACTCATACTTGGGTGATGAAGGCAAAGAAATCACCCTGGAGCGGGCCAGGAAATACTTTGTTGGTGTTGGTTTGGTTCAAGCACACTGTGTCCTCCAGCAACGGGGGTGAGTCTTGGGATGAGGGAAGGGTAAGGAGCATGAAAAAGCCACTCAAAGTGTTCTCCACAAGAGCTGAAAGCAAGTGTCCTTGACACACATCAACTTTCTCTCCCAAATAGGGCTGACATGGCCTTTTAGTATCAACTAGATATTCCCAAAGAGTGCCTATAATACTCTGGAGGTCGTTGTTTTCTTATGTCAATATTTTATTATCATCAAAGATCTCACTATTCAGAAAGCTTAAAAGTTGAATGGTGTTGAGCCTCAGAGTAGCCCATTCTGATTTTATTTCATAAGACTCTGTTTTCCAAATCTTATATGATGTTATATCTTGGAAATGTATGAAACATAAGTGCTTGAATTCTAAATTCCCACTTAGGCATCCAGGGGTCCTTCAAACTTTTTAAACAGGGGGCCAGTTCACTGTCCCTCAGACCATTGGAGGGCCGGACTATAGTTTAAAAGGACAGGCAGCGGCAGCAAAAACACCCAGCGGGCCGGATAAATGTCCTCGGAGGATTACGTGTGGTCCATAGTATGAGGACGCCTGATACGAAATACACTGTGCAATTGATTTAATGATACCCACGCTAAGCAGGTAGTCTTGCTAACAAGAGCTTTTCCCCCAAGACCTAAGAGTTAGCTCTCTACCCAGGACTAAGCAGTTAAACCAAAGGAGAACATTGACGTTCCGAGATTTAAAGAGCAGCTCCTGTAGCTGCTGTGCTATCCCTCCTAACTGGTCTCTAGTACTGTGACTATACCACACCTGGAGGGAACTTTTGCAAAACTTGACTTGCTTTTTGCTCAGCTTCTTCAGAGGAAGACCAAGGCCCTGCATGTGTCTATAAGAGAATGTAAAAATTATCTCTTGTAGTATTTAACAGAGCATATTCTCCACTCTCAAGGAGGCAGAGTCCCAGAGCAAGTGATGACATAAGGAAGGAGAATCCAGTGAGTCGAGGAAGGACAATCAACAAACCGAATAGCAAGTGATGTTCTCCTGGCAAAGTGCTAGGAATTGTAGAAAGAGACGGACATGAACCCAGGTAGTTCATGCACAGTGAACTGAATTTTCTCAGCACTGTATTGGTGACAACTGAATAGTGCCTCCATTGCCTGAGCGTTTCCAAGAGTGGAGTGGTGGGGGAAGCACAGCTCTAGAGCCAGGCAGATTGAGTTTGAATCCCAATTCCATTACTTACTAGGTAAGTAACCTAGTACTGGTTGCCTAATTTCTCAGAATCTCCATTTTCTTATCTATAAAATGGACATTCATCCATTACTTTAGCATCTATTCAATACTTATTATCTGGCAAGAATTGCTCTAGGTCCAAAGTAATACACCAATGAATAAAACAGTCTTCTAGTGAGTTCTAATTTAAATAAAATAATGTATGTAAAGCATCTAGTCCAGAGACTGTACATTAGAGATACTCAAGAATTATTATTTCCTGTCCCCCCTCTTTTTTTTTTTTTTTTTTTTGCCTTTTAAGGCATGTAGGAGTAGCTTAATCTCAAAAAACACTTGCTTTAATTAAAAGATAAATTATGTCATCTCTATCTCCAACACAAAGAAGGCTTCAGTCCATGGACTGACGCTTCTTAGGAGAATTTAGTGTCTTGTGTGTTAGGCCCTTTCCCTGGAGTTCCAGACGAAGGAATTTTTAAGACTGTGGTTCCCAAATCCCAGGAGGCAGACCTCTTTCAGTCAGCAGCCTGCTAGGAGCTGGGCCGTACGGCACGAGGCAAGTGGTGGGTGAGTGACGGAAGAGTCGTCTGTATTTATAGCCACTCCTTGTCACTCACTGCTCACATCACTGCCTGAGCTCTGCCTCTTGTTAGATCAGCAGGGGTATTAGATCTCATAGGAAACCCTACTGTAAACTGCGCATGTAAGGGATCTCGGTTGCACGCTCCTTATGAGAATCTAATGCTTGAGGATCTAAGGTAAAGATGTAATGGACTTGAATCATCCCCAAACCGTGACCCCCCCAACCCCTGTCTGTGGAAAAATTGTCCTCCATGATATCAGTCTCTGGTGTTGAAAAGGTTGGATACTGCTATTCTGAGGGCTCCTCATGATCCATCTGCCCTGACCATTCATTTCCCCAGGTCTGGCCCTGCTTGGACCAGCAGCCCTATGGTGTAGGGGAGAGAGCACAGAAGGCAGAGGATGTGCTGGGTCACTTCCCTGAGCCACTAATTAACTACGTGACAGAGGCAAGTCATTAAACCAAAGATGATAATAGCCATCGCCTACTGAATTCCATAAAACTGCCCCCACTAAACTGAAAATTCCTTGAGATAAGGACTGGCTTATTTGTGCCCCACCAAAGGCTCTCCAAAAACATCTGTTGAATGTAAAATTGGGATCATTCTGTCTTGCCCACATTGTAGGGTTTCTATGAGGCTCAAATGAGGTCATTGTTATAAAAACTCTTTGGGGTTTTATATGCAGATGTGAAGAAATTAATACCTGCATGTTTCAGGTCTGAGAAGGAAGTAAAGAAAAGAAGAAATGGGAAAGATAAAAGACAGCTGGAAGTAGGACAGGCAGTTGGATTTGAAAGCAATCTGAAGCCACTCTGAGTCTTTAAGACCTGATCTTCAAGACCTGATCAAAGATATTCTGTCCTAGGACTAGCTTTAGGGTATTGGGGAAAAGAATAATGCCAGCCACAGCATACAAGGAAATACCACGTAGTCTTTCAAAGGTGGTGCTCGAGAAAGACTGTTAATAATATGAAAAATGTTGGGCAGTGCCTGTGGCACAACAAGGTAGAGTGCTGCTCCCATATGCCGGAGGTGGCGGGTTCAAACCCAGGCCCGGCCAAACCCTGCAAAAAAAAAAAATAGTAATAATAATATGGGAGATGCACAAATTGACTAATTTAAAAAATAAAGCAGTAGGATCCTAATTTTGTAAAATAAATTAAATAAAGCACATAGAAACAAGGATAAAAGACTGAGAGGATATAGCAATAATTAACAGAAATACATTATAACTAATTTTCATTGTCTTATTTCTACTTATGCATATCTTATATAACCTTCAGTGAGGAAGCGTAACATGTATAATTGTAAACACAACTCTGTGTGCATGCACATATTCTCCTCTTCACTGGTCTGCCCAGTAACCAAAGCGGATCTGAATCTATCATTCAAGGAACCAAATCATCAGGAGCAAAATCAGAACTAATCAGCTTGACCCGAGTCAGATATTCCATCTGAGTCTCCATTGGCAAGAATGAGGCTGGTAATTCAGTGTTTTCATTCTGTCGGCTGTAAAGCTAGATTAGACCCTTTCCCTTCCACCCTGGAGGTCAGACGCCTGACTCCAGCCAGGGTTCTGCCTCTGATCGCTGTGTGCCCTCAGACACATCCCTGCACTCTCTGGGCCTTCCTCTTCCTCTGTCAAATGATGGGGCTGGACTCCAAGACCCAGGCCTCCTGGGCAGTTACTGTGCCATTCACTACCTTCTCCTGGTTCTTTTCCTCTGTGCTCAGATCAGTTCCATTTCACTCCCCCTTATAATCCTTCCTGAGGAAAAGAATAAAATGCAAATGAGTCTTTTTGCAGGGGGTGGGGAGGTTGTTGACACTTCTAATTGCAGGTTGGAAGACTTGGGTTGGGGGCTTTGGCCCTGGCTGACTAGGCTGAGTTCCTTGGGGAGTCAGGCAAAGCTGGTCTTGTTTCTTTGCTCCCTAATCAGAGCCCTGGCTGTAGAACTCTGGGTTGGCATCAGAACAGCAGCCAACATTTGGTTGACATGGGACATAATTTTTAATCAGGGAAAGACAGAAAAAGTACAAAGGGCCTCTTTTCTCCATGCAGATTTGAGTATCTGCTTTTGGGTTATATCTGTCTGCATTTGGCAGGGCTGGTCTTGAGGAAAGTCTGGCATTTGTGACCAGAAGGTCAATCTCTTTCCTTCTCCAGGATGGAAGCGGCACAAATTGTTCTGATCAGTGAGCAATAACACCCCACAACCCCCATGGCTCCCCAACAGGCTGAGGAGCACCCCGACTCAGCAGCCCATGGCCCACTGGGCCCCTGGGGGTCGCATGCCTCACGTTTCCCCAGTTCCAGCCTCCTTTCAAAGGCCCTTTATTAAACCACCAACTATTTGCTGTCGAGACATTTAGGATGAAATCATTGTGTTAAACAAATAAACGCAGCTTCGTCCAGATTTCTGCTCTGGGAGCAGAGTAAGAAAATAATTTCTGTCTGCTCACCACAAAAGCGGCTGGAAAGGCCCAAAGAAAAATATTATTTTTACTCCATTGTGTGAAATATTGTCCTGGAGGATCTGACGGGCTGAGCGTTTGAAGAGTTTGTGCTGGCAGGTTTCAAGGGTCCCCTGGGTCGGCCCCCTGGGATTGTTTTCTGCATTAATAAACTTAGCATGATGTGTGTTAAAAGGAACATTCTGTTTGCTTTGTAAATAAGGGATGTCAAACAAGAAGCAGAAGCCTTACAGACACTAGGTGATGTGTTCTCAGAGAGGGGAGAGGGAGGCGGGGAGGGAGAGGCACCCTGGAAAAACCGGGCATCACTGGGGCTCCCTGAACTGAGCTAAGGCCTTGTTGGGAAAACAAATCAGTCTGTTTGAGTCCAAACCAGGCCGTTTCCTCACTGATCCTGGTGGGAAAGCTGCACACTTTGCCCTGAACCAGCAGGATACAGGCTTGGGAAGGAAAGTTCTCAAGTATCTGTCAGCTGTGTGGTGGAGGAGAAATGGTGGCCCGGCAATGGCCCTCCCCCACTCACGGCCTCCCCTCTGGCTTGGAGAACGTTCTTGGCTTGTCAGGGTCTGCCAGAGCTGGCAGGCAGGAGGGGGCAGGGGTCAAAGCCATATCTTTGGGAATGATGATCTGCCTATGGTCCTCTCTATCTCTCTCATACGCCTTTCTCAGATGTCACAAGCAGTCCCTGTGCTTGTTCCCCTGTCAAATTCCTGAGGGGCCCTTGGGACACTGACATCGTGGGAGACACGTCACCCTGGCCCTGTGATCCTTTCTCTGCAGGAAACCTGCAGGAGCTAGGGCAGGATGTGTACCGTCTCTGGCTCAGGGATTTGCTATTTTCACAGGTGCCTCCCTTGGCCCCACAGGCCCTTGCTGTCCGCAGTCCACCCCGTGTTATTGAAGCCTCCCCAGACCTCCCAGGCGCTTTCATTTCCACCCGCTGCCCCGCTGCCCTGCTGCCTCTTCCTTCTCTCCCTACATTCTCCATTCCCGTCTGCGATCCTGGGAGGACTCCCATGCCGCCCATTTCTATTCCAGAAAGTCTCAGTTCTTTCCCTGCCCATAAGTTCATACTGTTTCTTGAGGCTTTGGGAGAAGGTGATGACAGGCAATGTGAAGTTCCATTCGGTGAAAGTCACAGACATCAGAGCCACCAGGGTTTTATCACCAAGACCAGGGGGGTGTCCCCTGGGCACCATTAGAATCTACTGGAGAGGTTTATGATTTCTGTTTTCTGAGCCCACACCTGAGCAGTTCTGCTTCAGTTACCTTGCAGTGATGCTCAAACTTCAAAACTTTTTACAGTTTTGGTGACTGTAATCGTGAGTGGTTCCAATGCAACAACCAAACACCCAAATCAAAACTAGATTGCACCCCATGAGCTAATTTCATAGAGGAGTAACTGATGTGTCCACAGTGTATTAGTCTCCTGCGACTGCTGTAATAAAGTACCACAAACAATAGAAATTTACAGTTAATTCACTTACAGTTCTGAAGATCAGAAACCCAAGATCAAGGTGTTAGCAGAGCCATGCTCCCTGTAGATATTCTGGGAAAGGATTCTTCCTTACCTATCCAGCTTCTGGTGGCTGCTGGCTTTCCTTGGCTTGTGGCTACATCTCTTTTTGCTCTGTCTTCACATTGACTTCTCCTCTGTGTAGCTGTCTTCTCTTCTGTCTATTATCTCCTTTTGTCTCTTTCTCAAGACACTTACAGTGGCATTTTGATTTAACCTGGATAAACCATAATAAACTCCTCCTCTCAAAATCTTAAACACATCTTTTGCCATGTGAGGTCATGTTCACTCTTTTACCGTATAAAGTGATATTCACACGTTCTGGCGATTAGGACACTGGCACATCTGGGGGTGGGGCACCTTTTAGCCCACTGTAGTTTCTCAGTCAGTGGCAGAGACAGAATAAGAACCTGGGTCCTTTGATTTCCCCTGGAGTACACCTGCTGCTGTATCAGGCCCCCTCTCTGAGAGCAGCCTGGGCCACAAGCTTCCTTTAGAAGCAATCTTATCTCAAACTTGTATGCAGCACTCTGCTCTGCATTTAGCAAACCTGAGTTCACATCCCAGTGCTTACTCCTTTTGCCACTGTTTCCTTATCTGTAAATCAGGGATAATCACATAGACTTGTTTAAAGGATTAAATGAAACAATGTGTGTAAAGCACTTAGCAGGATCAAGGGTAAAGTGTGAGGATAGGCTTCGTATCAGTCTGCTAGGGCTGCCATAACTAAGTACCACAGTCTAAACAACCAGTCTAGGTGAAATTTATTCTCAACATTCTAGAGGCTGGAGATTGTGAGTTTTGTTTCTCCTGAGGCCTCTCTCCTGGCCTTGCAGCTGACTGCTTCTTGCTGGGTCTGCACATGGCCTTTCTTTGTACACGTGCACTCCTGGTACCTTTTCTCTTCCTTGCAAGGACATCAGTCCTGTTGGATTGGGACCTACCATTTTGACCTCCATTAGGCTTAATTTCCCCTTTAAAGGCTCTACTTCTAAATACACAGTCATAGTGGGGGGTCAGGGTTTTAACACAATAAATTTCAAGGGAACACAATTCAGTCTGTAACAAAGTTCAATGTTGGGGTATTATATTATTCATCAAGTATGGGTTAAATATTTTATCATTAAAAAATATGAAAGCCCACACACTCTCGATCCTCAAAAATAAGGAATAAATGAAATATGCACCAAATATATTGCTAATACAACAATAGCAACATATACGCTAGACTGAAATTGATCAGATAGTGAAGGTGCAGGAAGCCTCTGGGGAGGTAGGGAGCAGGTGGGCCACAGTGGGAAAAGGGCCAAGACTACATGGGGTGACAGACTGAGTGGAGCAATTTCAAAAAGCTGTGCACAGCACCTTTTCCTGGGCTTCTAGCTAAGTGGTCTCTAGGGAGCTGCCACCTGCTTGCACCCTGGCAAGGCTTGGCAGGAGCCCCCCAGGCTGCTAACCCTCATCCCCTGATAAATCCCTCATCTCTGTCTCTGTCTTTCTCTCTCCATATCTATATAAATGTTTATAGCAGCTTTATTCATATCAACAAAAACTAGGAAAAATGTCCTTCTACTGGTAAAAAAATAAATTATATATGTAATGGAACTATACTCAAAAATAAGAAAGAACAAATTATGATATCCCAATGACATGCATGAACCTCAATGCATTGTGTTGAAAGCAGCCAGACTCTAAAGACTAAAAACTGTATAATTTTATTTACATGATGTTCTAGAAAAGGCAGCAGTTACCAGGGCCTGGAGGTGGGAAAAGAGATTGACTATAAAGAGATATAGAAATAGTTGATGAGAGAATCACGTAACTATTTAATTTTTTCTTTTTTGAGACAGAGTTTCATTTTATTGCCTTCGATAGAGTGCTGTGGTGTCACAGCTCACAGCAACCTCAAACTCTTGACCTTAAGCAATTCTCTTGCCTTAGCCTCTGGAGCAGCTGGGATTACAGGTGCCCACTACAACACCTGGCTATTTTTAGAGGCAAGGTCTCACTCTTGCTCAGGCTGGTCTTGAACCTGTGGACTCAGGCAACCTACCTACCTTGGCCTCCCAGAGTGCTAGATTACAGGGTTGAGCCATCCCACTCTGCCCTGTTTAATATTTTGATTGTGTATGTGTTTTAATGACTGTATGTATTTGTCAAAATATGCAGAACTATACAATTAAAATGGTAAACTTTATTACATGTAATTTATACTCTAATTTAAAAGTAAATAAAGCTAGAAGTATAATGGAAAACAGAAAGAAGTTCTACTACTCTCTGCAAATAGGAAATCTTGAATCCTGAGGTTCTGGCCATCTTTTGGGCCATTTCCTCCCTGAAGGCACCTACTTGGATCTAATCCCCAACCTTTTCTTTGTTTAATTTACAACTATAGATTCTCAGATATCTCAGTTTAAAAGAATGTTAGAACTGGTCTAGTTTAACTGATGGCTTTGTACTGGAATCATCTCTTCCTAAGAACTTTTTTTGACTAACAATCCTATCCTCCATGTGTATTAGGGACAAGAACCCAAGAGAATGCTGCAGCTATTGTTAGACACTGAATGACACTTGAGCATTATTTTAAATCTCATGGAAACACTGTCACCACATCACGATTCTAACTCTACTCAGCTGGAGCTAATTTAAATTGCCATTACTCTCTCAGTGGGCAAGGCTTGGTTATGCTCTAGGGCCTACACAGAGATCACAATGCAAAAAGGATGGGCCAGAAGCGCCATTAAAGGTAGCTGCACAGAGATGTGTAGGATGTAGTATAGAAACTGTTGAGTCTTCCTCTTTTTCCCCTATAGATCTTAAAGACCCCTTCCTACCATAGTATAAATGCTCAGTTGGCTACAACCTTGAAATTTATATGAAAAGACAACCAGCTGAAGAGAGATTTGGAACAGGAAGAGAAATGCATTAACCAATAGGAAAATGGACATGTATTAAACATAGTAGTGGGGAAAGCTTTCATTCTGTTCTGATTACACTATCTCACAGGACATGCCTTCTTCAGCATGGGTTTTTAGCTTGAGCTGCCTTCCAGTATGAAGCTCTGGCAAGATGATGGGGCCATCCTGGCTTCATCTCAGTAGGAAGCCATGTGGAGTGATCTAACAGTCAGGCATCTTACTGTGTTGAACTTTCCTTCAGAGCAAGATTAAGATTTCTGGTCACTCAGTGCCCATATAGCAAGATAAGAAGAAATCCCTGGGAAACAGAGGTGGGGGTGGAAAAGCTGCAGGTGAATTCCTGAGCTATCTGAAACTGAGGTATATATTAACCAGTGTGATGTAAGTGTTCCTAATTCTATATGAAATCAGCACCTTGTACCCTGTAAATGCATTAATGTATACATGTGTGTTTATGATTTAATAAAAAATAAATAAAACTGCTTTCTCCTCCTTGCTTGGCTTATTCAGTTGGGAGGGGAGGTCCCCATGGAAGGGGAAGTGGAGGTATTTGGGGAGTCTGCTCATAGTCCTCTGTCTCAGGGAAGCTGTGTTCTGCAGCTCTTGAAGTTCCCCCTGGACCAGTGGAGCTACACAGTAGGAATGTCAGAGGAGAGGTAAGGTCCTGAATAAGTCACTTTAAAAATAGATCTTTCAGCACAATGGTGCTGCCTGTTAAAAAGCAATATGATGGGGAAGGTCAGGAACTCCAGGAAGCTGAGACATTGCATGCTCTGAGCTTGGATCAGGGAGCGGGTGAATGTATAGATGGGGGCGGGGGATCAGGGATTTTATAAAAGTAACATGAAATATTTAAAAACCTCCAGATGATATAGTCATTCATTTCTGACAATTCTCAGGGTGCTTTCAGGTTCCCTAACTTTCTTTGGCATATCCTACTCAGTCAGGTAGATAATACTCAAATAGATGAGGAGTGAGAAGTCTCATGATATGCCTCTGCAAGCTAGAAAATCAGGAAAATGATAACATGGCTTAGTCTAAGTCTGAAGACCTGACAACCAGCGGAGCCACTAATATAAATCCTAGAGTCCAAAAACTGGCAAATCTAGAGTTCTGAAATCTAAGGAAGAGAAAATGGGTATTAAGCTCCAAAAGAAAGAGATAATAATTCACTTTTCCTATGCATTTTTTGCTTTATCCAGGCCCTCAGAAGATTGAGTGCCTGCTCACATTGGGTAAAAGTGGTTCTTTCTTACTCAGCCTACTGTTTCAAATGCCAGCATCTCCAGAAACACCCTCACAGACATAGAAATAATGTTGTACCAGTTATCTAGGATACTCCTTAATTTAGTCAGGTTGATACCTAAATTAATCATTATAAGACTCAATAGCAGATTTCAGATAGCAGAAGAATTATCAAACTGAAATCAAACAGTCTGAGGAGCAAAAACAAAAAAGAATAAAAACACACAAATAGAGCTTCAGAGAACTGCAGGATACCATCGAGCATACCACTATACATATCATGGGAGCCTTAGAAGGAGAAGAGAGAGAGAAAAAACAAAAAGAATATTTGAACAAATAATAGTTGGAACTGTTTCAATTTTGATGAGAAGTGAATCTGCACATTCAAAAAGTTTAAAAACTTCAAAGTAGGATAAACAGTGAGTTCCACACCTAAACACATCATAGTCAAATCATCAAAATACAAAGACAAAGGGAGAATTTTGAAAGCAGCAAGAGAGAAGAAATTCATTCATAAAATGCATGTTCAATAAGATTAATAACTGGCTTCTTATTAGAAATAATGAAGGCCAGAAGACAGTGGGATGACATATTTAAAGTGCTGAAAGAAAAAGGTTGTCAACCAAGAATTACATATCCAGCATAACTATACTTAAAAACTAAAGAAGAAATTAGAACATTCTCACATCCACAGAAATGGAGAGAACTCATTCCTAGCAGACCTGACCTTTAGGTGGAAATTAAAGGACACTGGAGAGTAACTGAAATCCATATGAAGAAATAAGGTAAAGGTAAATCCATTGGTAAATATAAAAGACAAAACAAATGTATTTTTGTTTGTAACTCTCTTCTCCCATTTGATTTAAAAGACAACACATAAAGTAACAACTATAAAATTGTTGATGGGCTTATAATGATAAATATGTAATTTGTATGATAGCAATAGATCAAAGGATGGGAAAGAAACAGAGCTATATTAAAGCAAAATTATTTTATACTATTGAAAGTAAGTTGGCATTAATCCAAACTAGATTGCTCTAAGTTAAGATATATATATTATTGAAATATAATTATATTTATATTATTGAAAGTAATTTGGCATTAATCCAAATGAGATTGCTCTAAATTAAGATGATAACTCCAGGGAAACCACTAAGAAACTAACTAAAAATTGTACAGCAAAAGATTAAAATGATATGCTAGAAAATATTCACCTGATACCAAAAGAGCAGTGATGGATATATAAAGGAACAAAAAGGGAAAACACACATGGACCAAAAAATAAATAAGCAAATAAATCCTACCCTACCTGTCATTACATTAAATGTAAATGAATAAAACAGTCTAATAAAAGGCAGAGATTGGTATAAAAAATAAAAACACAAAAACATGATCTAACTATAGTTTTACCACAAGAGACACATTAGGCTTAAAAACATAAACAGGGCAAAAAAAAAAAAAATGAATGTAAAAAGATACAATGAAAGGGTGGCGCCTGTGGCTCAAAGGAGTAGGGCACCAACCCCATATATCAGAGGTGGCAGGGTCAAATCCAGTCCCAGCCAAAAACTGCAAAAAAAAAAAGATACAATGCAAACTACACCAAAGGAGAACTGGAGTGACTACACTATCAGAAAAAAATATAACAAAGAAAGATTAAAAGTCCCCAAAAGATAATTCTGGAAAAAAATTCAAAAAAATTATTTAAAGGACATTTATATTTTAAAGGGGGATTTATTTGAGAAATATATTAAAAAAGCAAACAAACAGGACACTCCATAGGACACTTTCCACAACATAACAGGCAATAATAACATACATGGTTTTGTAAGCATAAATAGGTATAAACCTAGCATAAATAGGTAATAACAGTTGCATAGGTATAACATTTATGAGCAGATGAAGCATATTGATAAAGAAACAGGTCAGGAATGGAATATATAAACACATATCACTATTGTTGATAAAGTATGCACCCCGCTTTATAATGGTGACCATCTGAAATATTGTGACAGGAGACCTAAGTCTTTCAACAAGATTGATCAAAAACCATGATGAGTCATACTCCATATCAAAGAGCTGAGATCTCAAAAAATTTTATCTTGAGATAAAATGTGTATGCACAAAAAGGACCTCTCTTTGTTATTGTGAAGGTTTTGATGTTTTTATGAATGCACATGATGCTTACACCCAAAGTCAATGTTGTGCTAAAACACTTTCATGCTGTTAAATTTGCAAAAGAGAAATGCATAAAACAACTTAAAAATCTATAAAAGTTTTTTCACATGGTTTATACCTTCAGTATGGGAAATACTACAAAAATGAAATTCATAGCATAGCAAATTGGAAGTATTGTGAAGGGACAGAAGTTGTATATGACCAAATAATTTGGGAGGGGAGATTTCTTATATTTTTCATGTGCATTATGATGTCTATAATCTTTAAAACACTCACTGCACTTGTATTTGGAGAATGGTTGTGATCTACAAATTTTGTAAGTATATGCTGTTCATTTGGAAGTCTGGTTATTATTTGGCCATTGCAATCAAGTGATTTTCTGCTTCTATAGCACCAATAAAAATCTAGTTTTAAATTTTTATCTTTCACCCTTAAGAAGACTCGCACACTTATCACAGCCTTTTCGTGAGGGAACAATTACCCAGATTTCTTCCATTGTGTTATAAAGAATACATTAGGAAGGAATACTATTCATATTTCCCAATACTAAGTCTGTATTAGTCTGGATTCTTCAGAAAGACAGAATCGATAAGATATGTATATAGATATATGAGAGGGGATACTTTTAGGGGAATTGCCTCATGTGATTATGGTAGCCAGGAAGTCCCACTTCTGCAAGCTGAAGACCCTGGGATGCCAGTAACATGGCTCAGTCAAAGTCTAAAGACCTGAGCCTAGGGACGCCCTTGATGTAACTATCGGTCTAAGGCTAAAACCCTCAGGACCTAGAAGCCCTGTGGCGTAAGTTCTGGAGCTCAAAGGCTGGCAACCCTGTAGCTCTAACATCCAAGGCAGCAGAAAAAATGTCTGTTCTAGCTCTCAAAGAGAGACACCAATTGGTTTTCTGTATTTGCTCTCTCTAGGCCCCCAGCTGATTGAATGGAGCCCATCAACATTGAAGGAAAATCTTTCCTAACTAGTTCACCCAGACTCAACACTGATCTTCTCTGGAAACACCCTCAAAACACACTAAAAATAATGGTTTACCAAGTTTCTAGGCATTCCTTGACCCAGTCAAGTTGACACCTAAAATTAAATCCAAAAATTTACCTTTTGTCAATTTGGCACCTATAGGTATCCCTTTAAGTCATTCTTAATTTCCAAATACAGACAATAACAACATAAGACTTCTGCCTAACATTATGCAGCTATCATGGATACAACCCCAAACGGACTGATCCCTTCCCCAGAATTTGGCTTTCAGGATTTCATCATTTGTGATTTTAATCTTTTGGGATTGTCATTTTCAGGATTTTAGACATAAAGGATTTTATGGATTTTAGAGTTTAAAGATTTTGATATTTAGGGCTGTGGATCTTTTGGGATTTCAACATTTAAGATTATAGTGTTGGACATTGTATATTTTGGGATTATGATCAGGACCACCTAGCAAGACAACTTTTGAAAGTGACTCAAGAAGAAATAAAAGGTCTCTATAGACCTGTAACAAATAAAGTGATTGAATTAGTAAACAAACAACTTTCTGCAAAGAAAAGCCTAGGCCCAAAGGGGTTCAAGGATGAATTCTACCAAATGTTCAAAAAAAGAAGTAACAATCTTTCACAAACTCTTCTAAAAAATCAAGTGGGAATTTCTCCCAACTCATTTTATGAAGGCAGTATTACGCTGACACCAAACCAGAAACATTGCAAGAAAACTACAGACCAATATCCCTTGTTAATATAAATGAAAATATCCTCAAAAAAATACCATCCAACTGAATTCAGAAACATACAAAAAGGACTACATCCAGTGGCCAAGATTTTTCTTAGAAATGCAAGGTTACGGCTCGGCACCTGTGGCTCAAGCGGCTAAGGCGCCAGCCACATACACCTAAGGTGGCGGGTTCGAATCCCCAGCCCAGGCCCAAACAACAATGATGGCTGCAACCAAAAAATGGCCAGGCGTTGTGGCGGGTGCCTGTAGTCTCAGCTACTTGGGAGGCGGAGGCAGGAGACTCGCTTGAGCCCAGGAGTTGGAGGTTGCTGTGAGCGCAATGCCATGGCACTCTACCCAGGGGGATAGCTTGAGGCTCCATCTCAAAAAAAAAGAAAAAAAAAGAAATACAAGGTTACTACAACATGAAAAATCAGTGTAATATACCATATTAATAATGGACAAATACCACATGATTATCCCAATGTATACAGAAATAACATTTGGTAAAATTTAACACCTTCTCATGATAAGAACACTCAATAAACTAGGAATAGAAGGATGTCTCCTCAACCTGATACATGTCATCTAATTGAAAACCTAGAGCTAATATCATACGAAATAGTCAAGACTGAATTCTTTCTCCTCAAGATCAGGAATAAGACAAAGATATCCATTCTTGCCACTTTTATTCAGAAGTTTACCAGAAGTAGACTAGCCAGGGCAATTAGGTAAGAAAAAAATAAAAAGCATACAGATTAGAAAAGAAAAAGTAAACTATATTCACCGACACACATCTTGTATATAGAAAATATAAAGGAATTCTACTTCTAGAGGTAATGAGTTCACCAAAGTTGCAGGGAACAAGATAGTATATAAAAATCAAATGTATTTCTCTACACTAACAATGAACAATCCAAAAATGGAATTAAGAAAACATCCATTTTCTTTGGTATCAGAAAGAATAAAATATTTAGAAATAAATTTAGGAAAAGAGCAAGACATTTGGAAACTGCAAAACATTGTCAAAAAAATTAAAGAAGACCTAAATAAATGGAAAGATACCCTGTGTTTGTGGACAGGAAGACTTAATAATGTTAAGGTGGCAACACTTTCCAAATTGATCTACAGGACCAATGCAATTTCTATCAAAATCAAGGCTTCCAGAGAGGCAGCGGGTGAGGATTTCTTAGGCAAGCGCATGTAATCTGCAGCCATCCGTCCTTTGCACGGTGGCGGCTGACCTGGGTGGCCTCCGAATAACAGCTAGGGAGGGGGACTGGAATTGGTTTTGATCTTTTTTCTCCTTAACTTAAAGGCCCCCGTGAAGCAGAGGGATGGAGGATCAGGGGATTTGGGGACTCAGAAAGGAGAGCTGACGGGAGGGATCATGTGAAGATCAGAGTTAAGTCAGGCAGTGTTATTTCCTAGAGAGTGGTCTCCTAAGACAAAATGAAGTTCAATCCCTTTGTGACTTCGGACCGAAGCAAGAACCACAAAAGACATTTCAATGCACCTTCCCACATTTGCAGGAAGATTATGTCTTCCCCTCTTTCCAAAGAGCTGAGACAGAAGTACAATGTTTGATCCATGCCCATCTGGAAGGATGATGAAGTTCAGGTTGTCCGGGCGCACTATAAAGGTCAGCAGATTGGGAAAGTAGTCCAGGTTTACAGGAAGAAACATGTCATCTACAGTGAGCGGGTACAGTGAGAAAAGGCTAATGGCACAACTGTCCACGTGGGCATTCACCCCAGCAAGGTGGTTCTTACTAGGCTTAAACTGGACAAAGACCGCAAAAAGATCCTTGAACAAAAAGCCAAATCTCGCCAAGTAGGAAAGGAAAAGGGTAAGTACAAGGAAGAAACAATTGAGAAGATGCAGGAATAAAATAATCTTATATGCAACTTCCATTAAACACTGCTTAAATGAAGAAAAAAAATCAAGGCTTCCTCTTTTGCAGAAATTGACAAACTAATCCTAAAATTCACATGAAAATGCCAAGGGATGTTGAATAGCTGAAACAATTGAAAAAGAACAAAGATGGATAACTCCTACTTCCTGATTTTAAAACTTTCTACAAAGCCACAGTAATCAAGGTAGTGTAGTAATGGATAAAGATGAGATCAATAGACTAGAATTAAGTGTTCAGAAAGAAACCGATATATTTATGGCCAATTAAATTTTTACAAGAATGCCCAGGCCATTCACTGAGGGAATAAGTATCTTTTAATAAATCATGTGGATGCAACCAGATGTCCACATCCCCTTATTTCATGCAACGTACAAACTTAACTCAAAAGATATCAGAGATTTTGCAAATGTAAGAACTAAACCTATAAAATTCTTAGAGGGAAACATAGGAATAAATTTCATGGCCTTGAATTAGACAACGGTTTCTTAAATATGGTACAAAAAACATAAGGGATAAAAGAAAAAAACAGATGAACTAAAGTTCACCAAAATTAAAATTTTTGTATTTCAAAGGACATCATCAAGAAAGTGAAAAGGCAATCCACAGAACAGGATAAACTATTTGGAAAACATGTATCTTACAAGGAACTTGTATATAGAATGCAGAAGGAACTCTTGCAAGTCAATAAGAAAATAATCACAAACGACCCAATTAAGAACCGAGCATAGGATTTGAATAGACATTTCTTCAAAAAATATAAATAACCAATAAGTACATGGAAAGATATTTGACATCATTAGTCATCAGAGAAATAGAAATCAGTCCACCATGAGCTATCACTTCATATCCACCAGGATGGCTACAATCAACAACCAAAAAATAGTAAGGGTTGGTGAGGATGTGGAAAACTTGCAACCCTCATACATTACTGGTAGGAATGTAAAATGGTATGGTCACTTTGGAAAATACTTTTATAAGTTCCTCAAAATATTAAACTTAGAGTTTTACCTTATAACTCAGAAATTCCTACTCCTAGGCATATACTCAAAAGAATTGAAAATATATGTTCACACAAAAACTTCAACCTTAAGTGTTCATAGCAGCATTACTCGTAACAGCCAAAGAGTGGAAACAATCCAAATATTCATCAACTGATAAATGGTAAACAAAATGTGGCGTATCCATACAGTGAAATATTATTCTGAAATTAAAAGGCAGCGTCTATGGTTCAGTGAGTAGATCGCCGGCCCCATAAACTGAGGGTGGTAGGTTCGAACCTGGCCCCGGCCAAACTGCAACAAAAAATAGCTGAGCACTGTGGTGGGCACCTGTAGTCCCAGCTACTCAGGAGGCTGAGGCAAGAGAATCACCTAAGCCTAAGAGCTAGAGGTTGCTGTGAGCTGTGACACTCCCTAGCACTCTACTGAGGGCGACAAAGTGAGACTCTGTCTCCAAAAAATAAATAAAATAAAAGGAATGAAGTTCTGAAACATTTTACAATTGGGAGTAAACTTTGAAAATATTATGCAAAGTGAAATAGCCAGGCAGAAATGTCACTTATTTTAGGATTCCATTTATAGAAAATGCTCTGAATAAGCAAATCCACAGAACAAGAAAGTAGACTAGAGCTGTAAGGAGCAAGAGGGAAGGGAAAATGAGGACTGACTGATAACAGGTGTGGAATTTCTTTGGGTGGAGTATTGAAAAACTTTGGGAATTTTACTATAGAAACAATTGCATAGCTTTGTGAATAAACTAAAAACTACTGAAATTATATCTATCAAAGGATAGACTTTATGCTTTGTGGATTATATCTCAATAAATCTGCTATTAAAAAAGTGGAAACAATCCCAATATGTGTGTCAATGGCCTGCTTGGGGGAAAGGCAGGGAGAGGGAGGTATACGGTGCAAGAACCAAACTTGGGGATGAAAGACCCAACTTTGCCATTTATTTGCTCTATGACCTGGAGTCACTTAACCACTCTGAGGCTTGGTGTCCATATTTGAAAAAGTAGGAAAAATTGTATAGCCCTGAAAGCTTTTGTGTGGGTTAGATAAGATAGTGTTTGTGAAAACATCTTAATACCTGTATCTCTACTTAAGGGTTAGCTATAATCCTAACATCCTGCATTGTCCTCTGCAGCAGCAACTCTTCCTGTAACATTTAAGCTGCTAAAGAGTGATCTAGGCACTTTCATAGAGTCTGTCCCTTACCCCTGGCGCTCAGTGCTTCACATAGCATTCAGCATCGCAGATACTCTTGCAGGCATCCTCAAACTACAGCCCCCGGGTCACATGCGGCCCGCCAAGGACATTTATCCAGCCTGTCGGGTGTTTTTGCTGCCGCTGCCAGTCCTGCTTAGCAGCCGACTCATCCCGGGGCCCACAGTCCGGCCCTCCAACGGTCTGAGGGACAGTGAACTCGCCCCCTATTTAAAAAGTTTAAGGACCCTGCTCTATAGCATAAACTTATTTAACAGTGGAGCACAAGGGCAGGCCTGAGGCTCTATACGTCATGAGATTTGATAGTAAGCTTCAGGTAAGTGAAATATGGTGTTGTGGGAGACACAGACCGAAATTTATAAGTACAGTAGAACCTCTGTAAGTTGACCCCCCAAGGGACTGTTACAAACTGGTCAACATACAAAGGTGGTCAGCACAAGGAACTAGGCCTGCTGTAGTTATACATACGCATGGTGCATATCTGGTCTGTGAAAACTAGGTCACCTTAAAGAGGTGGTCAACATGGGGAGGTCAACTATGGAGGTTCTACTAGACTTATAAGTACAGTCCTTGTGATTACAAGCATGTAATTACGATGAGATGAGCAGATAATCACGTGTACACATCTGTGCTTTTCAGATGTGTTTTTTTGAGCTACAAGATGGGGACTTTTGGGGTGAGCTGTTGGGTCTCCCACCAATGGTATTCTGCATACTTCTAACAAGGCTGAACGAGGTTCAAAAAGATTTCTAAAGATTTATGATGTTGGCTATTTAAGGAGATAAAAGCACCACTAACATGTGATTGCTCACAGAATGGGAACGTGAAAAACATCATATTTCTACAGTGAGGGCCATTCTTAGCTCACACCCTTTCTTGGTAACCTCTTGATTACTTTGTCTTAAGAACCCTAATAAAAACACCATGTCATTCCCTCCGACACTGTGTTCAAAGAGTGGTTTCAGAGGGCAGACCAGCCCAGGCACT
Organism: Otolemur garnettii; assembly: GCF_000181295.1. Taxonomy (NCBI): domain Eukaryota; kingdom Metazoa; phylum Chordata; class Mammalia; order Primates; family Galagidae; genus Otolemur; species Otolemur garnettii. The sequence continues at coordinate 7,762,679 of NW_003852412.1, forward strand.
TTGTAAGTTATTTACAGAGCTAATGCCCCACAAGGGAGGCATTAGATGGACCTAATTCTATTAGGTCATATGTTGTTCATAAAGGTTCCTGGAAATCCAGTTGTCTTTTCCTAGGACTCCAGGATGTCACGACCGAAAACATACATTTTCAAACCTCCCCATCACCAAAGTCCTGCTCAAAAGAAGCTTTTTATTCTTAATCTTAAAATGTTTCCATTGATGATTATTTGGCCTAACACATTTCAAAAGCCTTGGTATTTGGAATAGCTTGCTAATGTTTTCTTAAATTACATCCTCTTGTGGTCCATAAAATCCCAAAGTTATTACAAATAAATAAATGGAGTTTCTCTTCACGATGTAAAGCAGCTTTCAATGAAGTCATTGAGGGGAAGTTTGGTTTGGGCAGGAGCAGTGCCTGCCCAGGGCAAAGCCAGGGACTCTGGTCAGCAGATGCCCTAAGTCAACCGAATGAAGCCACCCCTGCTGCTCTCATGTCTTGTTTTGACTTCCAGAGGGAAACACAATACTTCTAAAGTCCTCTGCATGTGGGGACCAGGGCCCAGCCTCCTTGTAGCTGGCTGGGGAGAGGTTGGCGTCAGTGCCCATCACAACTCCACCAGCAAAGTGGACCAGGCTGGAAGCATTGGGACAATGGGACAGCTCCTTGGCACTCCCAAGGATGGCGTGCCTTGCCCTGAGCCATGAAGCTTTGGCCCAGGGAAAACAGGCACCATGGAAAACACACTATTCAGGATGAAAGAAAGTTGGGATGCAAAGGCTCACTGCCAGGAGAGAAGCAGGCTGGGTGTGCCTAGTCGCGGGTGCCTTCCAGGTGGCAGCTTCTGGGGCCCGCGCTGGGGGGGAGCAGCTCTTGTGGATCTGTCATGGAGAGTGTTAGACAGACAGCCTCCCGGGTACCTGCAGGGGGGCCCTTCACCTGCCCAAGATTGCAGCGCGGAACCCAGAATCTGTGTGGAAGTAATTACCTCTCACATACACAGTTTTCCTGGCTGAACAGTTTCTTCTTCTGTTTCCTCAAATATAACACAAACCAGGTTCCCCTCTGTGCAGGGCCTCTCTTTCCTAACTCTCCCCAACAAAAATAATTTTCCTGTGCTCATATTAATGTAGTTTTCAAATGACATAGGACAGGGGCATCATTTGGAGCCAGAATTATGAGAGTGCTGACACTTAATTTTTTAAAATTGTAGTAAAAACACACAACAGAACACCAAATGCTAGCTAAGATGTGGGGCAACAGGAATTCTGCATTGCTGGCAGGAATGCAAAATGGCAAGGCAATTTGGAAGACAATTCTTTTCTTTTTCCTTTCCTTTCCTGTTTTTCAGATTAATCTATGGGTACAAATACATAGGTTACATTTCTCATTTCTAAGATAAAGTTCAAGTTGTACTTGAGCCCTTCACCCCAGGGACAAGCTGAACACCCTCACATTGTGCATATTAAGTGAGATCCCACCAATCACAGACGGCTGGTTTCTTACAAAACCAAACACTCTCATCACACAATCAAGCAATTGCTCTCCTTGGTATTTACCTGAATGAGCTTAAAACTTATGTTCTCATGAAAACTTATATGTAGATGATTACAGCAGTTGTATTTACAATTCTTAAAACTTGGAAGCAACAAAGATGCCCTTCAGTAGGTGAATGAATAAATCAACTGGTATATCCAGACAATGAAATGTTATTCAGGGCTAAAAAGAACTGTTATCAAGCCATGAGAAGATATAGAGGAAACTTAAATGCGTATCACTAAGTGAAAGGAGGCAATTGAAAAGGCTGTAGACTGTATGATTCCAACTAATGACATTGTGAAAAAGGCAAAACTATGGAGACAGAAGATCAGTGGTTGCCAGAGGCTGGGGGTAGGGGAGCGAGTACATGGAACGTATTTTTCGGGCAGTGAAAACTCTCTGGATCCTGTCATAATGGTAGCTACAAGCCTTATACATTTGTCCAAACCCAGAGGGTGTTGAACACCAAGAGTGAACCCTGATGTAAACTTGGACTTCAGGGGGTTATATGTATCAATGTTGGTTCACCCCTTGTAATAGACGTACAATTTGGGGTCTGTTGGTAATGGGGAGGCAGCATATCAGAGCAGCAGGCATAAAGGGAATCTCTGCACCTTCCTCTCAATTTTACTGTGAACCTAAAACTGTTTTAAAAAAATAAGAATTTTTTAAAAATACACCTAATATAAAATATACAAAAGGTTAAGATGTATATCTTATATACATTTTCAATCGTATACTTCAGTAGTGTTAAATATATCCACGTTGTTGCACAACTGATCTCCAGAGCTTTTTCATCTTGTCAAACTGAAATTTTGTGCCTGTTAAACAACTCCTCTCTTCCTACCTCCCAAAGGGGTTCTTTCCACTAATGCTAAAATGCTGTGATTTTTATGTTGTTATGTTAAAGCTTGAGAAATGGTAAGATTCATATATTAACAGAGACATGAAAGTACTTTCCCCTTGGATCTACTACAGAGGAATATATTAGGTCACAGGCATACACGGACTCTATTTCAATGTTTGATTTTACAAAGAATCCGTCCTAAGCCAGGCACAGTGACTCATGCCTATAATCCTAGCACTCTGGGAGGTTGAGGCAGGAGGATTGCTTGAGCTGAGGTGTTCGAGACCAGTCTGAGCAAAGCAAAGACCCCATCTCTACTAAAAATGAAACAAATACTCCATCCTAGATTGTGTTTAACAAGCTATAATTAAGAGATTGAATTGTCTAGAACTCTGAAATATTACTTTCACATTTTCCCATTTTTAAAAAAAAGCTATGTTATTTCAATCTTATTTATATTAATACCGATTTTAAGTCTGTTAAGAGAATTTTACCAACTCATATTAAAATGCCTGGCTATATTTTAATGAAGGATTCCAAAAATACCAGAGAAGCCCCACTTAGTTGGACTTAATTCAATGTACCCATTCCGCAAAGCCAAATTTTGGGGAATGGGTATGCAGAAACTCAACAATGAATCTTATACTTTAGTTCTTTATCGTTAGTAATACTTCTCACAAACTGATTTCTAGTTAAATCTAATCCAATTAAATCATGAATCTTTAGCATCACATCATGATCTCCATTTTAGAAGCCTTTTTTTTTTAAAGAAGCAATCCTAATCCTTTTCTAAGAATTCCTTAAAAACTAACGTAACAATTGTTTCCTTGCCATGACAAAAATATGTTTCTACTTATCTTTCCCTAGAAGCCTTTCAGCAAATGCAACCATTATTATTCAACATTCCCAATAGCCAGTAAAATATTGCCCAAGCACTTTGTTACTAAAATTACACACAGAAGGCATGGAGGACATTACCTGTAGTTTATCCAAGAGTCCTGTCCTAACGGGATACCTATTACAGCCACAAAAGCATCCTGAGTACTACAGAGACATTCAGCCTTCCTTTCTCCTAAAACTTTGCTGAATTCCTCTGCAAAGTGAAAAGTTGAGTCACTTCTCTGAAGAGCAACTCTGGGAGGCCGGCTGTGTCCTATACACTGGCATCCTCTATCCAGTGAGGCTTTCCCCGGACAGGGAGTCCTATCTGGTCCTTCCCCCTGGAGACAGGGAGCAGATTGTGCCTTGGCAATTGTGCTTTTGTTCATTCCAATTCCCCCGAAGTCATGACATGCTTCTGAACCTAGGGCCTTCGGCTCCTGTTTAGAAACTTGTTGTTAAATCTTTCAAGGCTGCTGCGATATTTGTGAGCTCTTCTCCCACCATATCAAAGGACTTCCACCAATCCCTAACTGCCTGCTAAACTTTACCCTGTGTTTGTTCAACCATATCCTCAAAGGAGCACAAGCTGCTGGAAAACTTACAATGTCCTCCAACATGATCTTCTGCCACCGCTCTAGCACCATCACAATAGACGTTTTTCAGCCATCAGGGTCCAACGCTGTTTGCCAGAACAAAATATAAATGACAGCAGAGGCCAAAGCATTACCTCACATTCTCCACTGGGGATAATGTGCAGGACTCTCATTGGCTGACAGTACGAGCGAGATAATGGGCTCCTGCTCATTGGCTACCATGCTGCTCTCATCGGCTAATAGCCTATGTGCATGGGAAATACACACACACATGTGTGCATTGTAAATGCTAATAAATTACATAAAGTTATATGAGAATCTATGCTGTGATTCTTTGTTGATCCCTCTCAGAACCTGAAGTGTTAATTACCTATTAAATTTTTTAATAAAAAACTGCAAACGAATACAACCTTTTTGGAAGGAAGAATAAAGAAACCTTAAAGAACTCAACCTAGACCTCCCATTCGATTCTGCAATTTTATTACTGGGCATCTATCCAGGAGGAAAAAAAAAACCTTTTATTATAAAGACACTTGTACAAGGCTATTTATTACAGCCCAATTTACAATTGCTAAAATATAGAAACAGCCTAAATGTCCTTCAACCCAGCAATGATTGGTAAGCTGAGGTATATGTATACCATGGAATATTATTCAGCCATCAAAAACAATGGAGATTTTACAGCACTTATATTAACCTGGATGGAGGTGGAACACATTATTCTTAGTAAAGCATCACAGGAATGGAGAAGAAAGAATCCTATGTATTCAACTTTGATATAAAGACAATTAATGACATGGTGGGGCATGGGGGAAGGGGATACTGGACAGAGAAGGAGGGAGGGGGTGTGGGCAAGGAAAAAAAATAAGAAAGAAATTAGTGACTAATTCTTATATAAATTGTATTTAATTTGGACCAAAGTATAACACTTAAACATTAATTTTTAATTCAACATGTTAATATGTTGTTTATCATATTGCATCTTCATTTATACGTGAAATATGTTTGTAATTTTCCCCTTATAATAACATATTTTCTCCAATTTTAATATCAGGTGTATCCAGATTAAGTAGAATGATTTTGAAGTATTTCTTTTTCTATTGTCTATAAGATTTGGCATGATCTGTTTTTTTGAAATTATCTGTTACTTTCATTTATAAATATTAGTTGTCTATTTTTTTGAGACTTTGGAAAAAACAAAATACGAAGAAGAAGTTAACTGATCAAAGTATTCTATAATAGATATATTCTATCTGACAATGTGAATGTTACTTTCTTTGCATTATTACTATTATTATTGCTTAATATTCTGCTGCAGCAATCGTCTGATTTCTTTTCTGAATGTATTTATCTTCATTCGTTCTTTATGAGGTTCTTGTTCCCAGTCCTTATGTTAAATATTGTTACTGTCATTAAATTTAGCCTTTTTAATTCTGTAAAGGCAAAAGTGGAAACCTAATATACACATGTATAAGTAAGTAAAATTAATAAAAAATAAATAAATAAATAAATAAATAAATAAATTTTTAATAAGGAAAAAATAGCTGAAGGCCTCAACAGGGTAAGTTTATTCACAGAGTAAGTTTATTTACCCCACAGGGTAACTTCACATACCTAATTTGACTCATATTTACAGTATAAATGTTCCATATTCTAGCTCACTTTGGCTCCACTGAAACTCAAGTCTGCGTACCCAAACCAAGCAGGAGAGCTGGTAACTTGTCTCGGAAACTTATTTTAGCTCATGTCCAGATGTCACCCTCACCAGAATTCCCCACATCAAGGAATCGTAAACATTGAATCATTTCACGACAGATAATCAGACACCTCCATTCCGAGAAGAGCTGTCATTCAATTTAGTTTGTTTCAAGTTTGTTTCTGTACTTTGAATGAAAGAAAGAATGATTAGTTCTTGTCCACTTAGTATCTGTTCCCTCTTCCTAATCAGCAGCCCAGTTTCTTTGGGGGGAATTACTTCTTCCCTTATGTATAGTTTCAGTGGAACTATACCTGCCTTCTGTCACAGAAACTGACAGATTAGATCCTCTTCCTTCTCAGCATGTTAATATAGTCACTGCTGTACTGGTGGTAAGAACTCAACCAATTGGAAACCCCCTCAAAACTTTGAATCTGGAGACACCCAAAGGTACTGCAGTTCTGACAGTGTTTCTGCCATGCTGTGGTTTGTACAGTACAGACCTCCTCACTCTGAAGCAGTCTTGGTTTCTGCCTGTCCTTGAACTTGGCTGTTCAGGCTTCCTGTCCATCTGTGAATAGCCGATAGCTGCAGTACAGTCTCCCTTACTTGGCTCATCCAGAACTTGTGGTCTGTTGCTTATACCACAGCACCAAATGAATGAAAGAATGAATTTATTGAGCACCTTATAGGTGATAAGCATTGCTGTAGTCCTGACCTACCAAAACATTTGAGGAAATCAGACTTCTGACTTCATACACAATCTGCAGGAGATAAGCCCAGTAAGCTACTAATTTTTAGGGCTACCACGTACTTATCTTTTCATTCAGTCTGAAGGTAAATGATCAGACATGGATAGAGCCTTGTTCTGCCAGCAGTCCTTTTGGGCTAAACAATGGCTAATGTTCTGATGTAAATGCCTTGAATAGTTTTCAACCCAATTGACTATTCTAGGCTTTATTCATCATTTAAAAAAATAAACCCAGAGCCTGTGATTCTATTAAGCCAGCTCAAATTTTTGTGGCCCAGTTGAGACAGCACTACATCAGTCACCTCACATCTCAGCATGCCTGCCTGAAGGCCCCTGGGTTGTAACTTCCTTTGCTTCTCAGAACTGGGGTGATATAAAGTTTGCCATTTTATGTGTCCTTCAGAATCATCACCCAGGGTGGCAGGCAATGCCCCTGGTTGTGTGATCTGAAATGAGTGATCTGGAAGGGAGGGCTGGAAATGCCTGGATTGAGGCACCTGTGACAGGGATGAGAGAGATCCCAGTGCCCCACTTGAAGAGCAGAGCAGATCTGTGGGGGAGATGGACAGGGAGGGGACCAGTGAGCAGGCACAGCAGATGCCTGGGCTGCCATTTTGATGAGGTTCAAACCTGAGAAACCCTCACACTTGTAGCCAAAGGACATGTGGATTCCACGTGGTGGCCTGAGGGCAGTGTCTGTGATGGCACCTGCAGAGGAGAGGGACAGACAGACCAAGAGCAAATGGAGGTATCCTCAGGATCCCCATGACAGAAGTATGTCTTTACTCCAAGACTTTGTCTTGTGACAGCAGAAATGACAGCAGTCAAAAGGAATAGAGAGCTTGAGGTGGCTTTTTGCCAAGTCTTGTTTTTCTGTCAGTTTTCTAAACCAGCTTGCCTGCTGCTTTCCAGTAATTGAGGAGGAATTCATCTTTGACGGGAGCAGCGGACCTGGACACAGGTAGGTGATTCAAGGACTCTATCTAGAACACTCAAGCCCACAAGACACATAGTGCAGCACTAAAAGAAAGCTTTGAGGCTTTGAGGCTTGAAGGATGCTCACTGAGCTGGAGAGATGTGTCTGCAGGCAGGAGAAAAGGTGGGAGAGCCAAAACAGATGAGTCCAAAACGCAGGTCTGGGGTGCACAAGTGTTTGACCGAGGTTCCAGCTTAGTTCATAGGGGACAGAGAAAGGGAAAGAGGGCTGCTGCTTCCCACTGACTCACTTCATTATTTCTTTTTTTTTGAAATTGCATTTTCTTTTTTTTTGAGACGGAGCCTCAAGCTATCGCCCTGGGTAGAGTGTGCTATGGCATCACAGCTCACAGCAACCTCCAACTTCTGGGCTCAAGCGATTCTCCTGCCTCTACCTCCCAAGTAGCTGGGACTACAGGCACCTGCCACAAAGCCCGGCTATTTTTTTGGGTTGCAGCCGTCATTGTTGTTTGGCGGGCCAGGTTGGATTCGAACCTGCCACCTTAGGTGTATGTGGCTGGCACTTTAGCTGCTTGAGCCATAGGCGCTGAGCCCGAAATTGCATTTTTAATTGAGAAAATTCACATAACACAAAGCTCACCATTGTAAAATGTGAGATTCACTGATTTTTCAGTGTAGATGTGTATTCACTATGCTGTGCAACCATCACCATTGTAATTCCAGAACATTTCCATCAACCCTAAAAAGAAGCCCCTACCCCATCTGCAGGTTACTCTCACTCTCTCCTGCCCCTCACTGCTGACAACCACTAATCTACTTTCTGTCTCTACAGATTTGCCTATATGGACATTTCATAGGAATGAAATCATACAATGTGTGGCCTTTTTTTGTCTGGTTTCTCTCACTTAGCATAATGTTTTCAAGGTTCGTCCGTGTTGTGGCATGTATCAGCGTTGGGATCCTTGTTAGAGCTGAATGGAGTCCCATCGTAGGCACGTTCTGTATTGTTTTAGCCATCATCAGCTGAGGACACGTGGATTGCTTCCTGGCTATTGCGAATAACGCTTTATGAGCATTCATGTGCAAGTCTTTGTGTGAAGATATGTTTTCCGTTCTCTTGGGTATAGACTTGGGGGTGGAATTACTGGGTTGTAGACTTTATCACTTCTTGAAATTCTGGTCCTTGCTGCAGATGTATGGGGGGAAATGACCACAGTGCTGTCCTGCTGCCATGCTCTTGGGTGTGAAGCTCTAGCACAGAGATGCCATGTCACAGCTTGACATGAGGCCTTAGTGCTGGTGGCAATGTGGTCGGGACCACCGTGGAAGTAGAAGGAGGTGTGGCAAAGGAAGCCAGGCCAGAGCCAAAGGACCTTGTAGGGACTCCCCACTGCTGCTGCTTCATCTCAGCATCTCCTATGTGTGAGCCTAGGGTCCCATCCACAGTCCACCACTGTCGTCCGTTCAGAAGCACCAAAACACTGGGCAGGCAGTCAGGTGAATAGTTACAAAGAGGAGAGGAGATTTTTTTTTTAAGTACTGCCTGGGAACTTTGTTTGTTTATTTATTTTTTAATTTTTTTGTTATTATTTTGTTATTTTTATTTTTGTTTTGTCTTTATTTATTTACTTATTTATTTTTATTGTTATTTCCTTTCATTTTTTGTTGCATCTCTCCCCATGCCATAAGTTTTTGTTTCTTCCATTTCTTCCGGGATATCCTTTTCTTCTGTGCTACCTCCTCTTCTGGTTTGGGAACAATTTGTTCCTTTTCAGTAAGGATCATCTCCTTGTGGCAGGGGGAGCCCATGGATAGGTGATGTGACCATGAGCTGCGTAAGTTCGGCAATGCATCTTGGGTGCTTTGCTCACTTGGATACGTTCAACAACCAAAGAATCTACATCTAAACCCTTAAGTTCAGTGTTACTTTCTGTATATTTACGCATGTGCAGCACCAACTTAGTACTCTTTTGGGGCCACTGACCCTGTGTCCAGCCCCACTGTTTGGCCCGGGCACACATACCAACTCCACCATTGTAACATCGGAATGGTACACACTGTTTCTTTAAAGTGACATCCTTCAGATACCTGGTGGCTTTTCGTATATGCATACCCTTGATGGCCTGGGCAGTTTCACGTGTATTCTTCCAGTGAACGTGAAGATTTGAGCCTCTCAACTTGCATGACTTTCTGGGGTTTTCTGGGTCAAGTAAATAGCGAACCATTTTCACAGATCACCTCAGGACACTTAGGGGAAAGGAAGAGCAGTAGCTTCTGGGATAATTCACTTTATTTTTTAATAATTCTTTATCCCTTTACCCATGTGTTCTGTGACCAAAGTCAGAGAATAAGGCTGGATCTCTTGTAAGCAACCCTCCTCAGCCCAGTCTCACCCCCAGGTATTCCCTCAGAGACAAGAGGGGTTTAGTGAAGGTGTTTGTAGCTTCTGGAATAATGCACATTATGACATTTCTGAACATGCGTCATACTTCCTCTTCATTCTTTCTGTACACTGTTACCCTGGCCAAATGGCCAGAGAGATGGCAGAGCTTCCTTCTAAGTTTTTCTTCCTCTTACCCCCCAGGCTGTTTCATGTTCCTCTCACCACATCAATCCCACAGTACTGTTGCAAGGATTCAAATGGATCCTCACCCCAAAAGTGAGCTGTGGAAACCCATGGGATGATGATGAAGGCTGTTTTTCCTTTTTTGTGTGGTTAAGGTTAAAATGTTAATTTAAGAAAAATTTTAAGAAGAGTCTTCCTAACACTAGGCACTAAATAGACAGCTGAGGGAAATATGTCTTAATTTGCGCCCTGCTCCTGTGGGGACCTAGCCCAGCTGACCCACACTGACCTCAGGTAAGAAGGCCCTGTGCCTGCTCCAGGAGAACCCAATCTAATCACCGTTTTTCTTTCTTTTCATTAAGCAATCTTATCTTATTTTTAAATGTCAGATTAATATAAAGGTATATATGATCAGGTCATATTGTTTGCATTTATAAGGCAAATTCCAGGTTGTAGCTGTGTCCTTCACCCAGGAAGTGTGCTCTCCACCTGTGCATCCTACCCACTGAGTGGAAAGCTACCATAATCACCACTTTTCACTGCCTACTTTACGCAGTAGTGGGTGCTCTGCTAAGAGAAAAGTTGAAGGTTTATGGGGAAAGGAAGGACAGAAGCAGACATGGGATCGTTTCTTCGCTGGATCCCCTGAAACCTGAAAGCCAGCAAACCACTCTGTGGCTATTCCTTCCACTGGGCCAAGGAGGGGGGATTGGGGGAGTAGGTCTTTGGAACTAATGAGTCCACTTGGGCTGTTCCTTGTGGACTTAAGTCAGCAGAGAGTCTCCTTTCCAGACACTCCTGAGACTGCAGACTTTAGATAATCCTTACGAAGGAATTATTCACTTGGAAAGCAAAAACGATGTCAGGCTCCTGCTCCAGAAAAGTTACATTAGCACTGCTTCTTTCAGAAATGTGTATATTTTTGTAATTACTTAAATCAAGTTCATTCCTATACTCTACAGTAAATACTTTCCCCTCCGATTCTAAGGGCATTCGCAACCCAAATATTGACACTAATAAACTTATTCAAGGAGGGTGGGGGCTGGAGTAGAAACAGCTACAAAAGCTGCTGTACCCTAAAGCGCAGGGCCAGGGCGGCAGGGGTTACCCCGCACACTGCAGTCTGCAGAGGTTTCTTCCGCAAGGTACTGGGATCCAGCAAATTTTTCAGATACTCATCAAGTGCTCCAAAGAATTTTTAGTCACATAGCTGTATCTGGAGTCAGCACTAGTGAAACCAGCCGTGACCTGGGAGATGTGTACGATTATAAGGACTGGTTATCTGGGAAAGGGTGCTTCCTTAAGGATGTCACTTAGTTATTGTGTCTTTGGAGAAATGTATTGTATCCTTCAAAGCCCTTCATCTAAAACTGCCTTGTAAACACGAACCTTGTCGCTGCAGCTCTGAGCATCCCTGTTTAAGGGAAGTGAAGGACTTCTCCCAGCCTCTGAGGGCGGACTTGAGAAGCAGGGCTGCACACGCACCCCTGCCCAGCTTGCTTCACCCCATCTTCCCCTTGGAAGGCAGGAGGGCTGGGGCAGCACCCCCCGCGGGCTTTTGGTGCTTAAACTGTTAACTCACGTTTTTCCAAAATGTGTTTCTGGTTAGTTTAAAGAAGGATAAACAAAGATTTAATAGCTGGCAATGAATCACATTTTTTCTCCCTAAACGCTATTTGGATCCACTCAAACGCCTGTCATTCTACTTCTGTACAAATAAATAAACCTCTTTTTCTTTTGTGCATTTTTCTCGGTCCTGCATTTCCTAAAATACAATTTGTTTGACGGATGAGTTAAGCGGTTCCGAGGTTTGTTTTTGGCTCTCTAGGCAACTGGATTGTTTTCTCATCTTAATTCAATGGGACAAGGTTATCACCCTCACAAACACTAACACCTCATTTAGAACCAGAAGCACACACACCCCGCAAAAGAGAGCAATTGCTCATGTTCTCTCTGCAAGTTTCAGTTGTTACATATGAAAGTTCTTGGTGTCACATCTCCATCCTGCCCCCTCCCTGCTGGGTTTTAGTTATGCTCGGTACCCACAGACATTCCAAGGTGGAATTATAGGCAGATGGAAAGCAAACTTCAAAGGACAGACAGAGGCTGGCCCATCATCCTCTTAGGCTTGGGGCACTACAACCAATAATCTAACAAGCGGAGAAAAACCTCACTATCTTCTGAAAGCAAAATTAACCCAGAGAGTATTTTTTTTTTCTGAAACCACATAATCACAGATTTAAAACAACAACAACAATAAAAATACAAAGACCTGTGAAGTAGTTGAACCAAAATTAAACCTATGCATTTTCCAAAGTAATTGTACTAGAACAAAACGGAAGTGTTCTTTGTATCATTTCATTTGGTTTCCAGTTCCTGGTGAAAGAGGGAGGCATCTTTTAAATAATTTCCCATCACAATAAACAAGGAGGCAGGGCTTAGTTAGAAAACATTAAGTCGAAGATCTTATTTAAAGCTTCCGATCATGCAGAGCCTCTGTGAGCCTGCTCCAAATGCTCTATTGATGCCTCTTGTAATCAGAAATGCTTCTGCTGAAGAGAGGGACAAACTCAGGACCCAGAAGCGAGCTTGTGTTTCTGCTGGTCCTCAACTGGGTGGTTTGGACAAGAAGATGAGGAGCAGGTTTCCACCTGAGCTGACTCCCATACCATATCTTCCCATCCCAACCACTCAAGTTCAACCACAAAGCCTTGAAGCAATTGCATAGTCTGGAGACTTCCCCTTCTCCCCCAGTATTTTAGAAAAAAATTTTTTAGCTGGACATGGTGGCTCATGCCTATAATCCTAGCACTCTGGGAGGCCAAGGTGGGCAAATCACCTGAGCTCAGGAGTTCGAGACCAACTTGAGCAAGAGCAAGTCCTCATCTCTACTAAAAAGAGAAAAACTAACCAGGTGTTTTGGCTGGTGCCTGTAGTCCCAGCTACTTGGGAGGCTGAGGCAAGAGAATCGCTTGAACTCAAAGAGTTTTGATGTTGCTGTGAGCTATGAAGCTACAGCACTTTACCCAGGGTGACAGAGTGAGACTCTGTCTCAAAAAACATAATAAATAAATAGAATAATTTTTTCTATCATAGTAGTTTTTAAATCTGCCTTTCAGTACTTATCATATCATAATGTAATAACCTGTTTGCAAGCCTATAATTAGGCACTTCACCATCTTTGGCTATCCCAGCATCTAGCACAGGACATGATAGAGAACCAATAAATGACCAAAGGAGTGATCACATGACTGAAAAAGTTACCAAATATCATTATTAATAATCGATTTCCTTTACCAGTTTTTATTTATCAGCCACACTGAATAAGATATGTAATTTTTAAAAATAACATTTAAAGTACAATTTTAACTAACTTCTATGAAATTTTGGAAAGAGCTTAAAGGGCTTCACCATTATGTCTGCTGGGCCCCATGGTCCAGGAAACCCAGACTGGGCAGTATTGGCCTAGGCTAGTGGTTCTCAATTGTTAGAATGGAACAGTGGGCCCCATCCCTGCAAGTGCTGATCCAGGAGATTTGGGGTGATGCTGATGTTACTCGTTTGGGGGCCACACTTTGAGAAACAATGGCCAAAGTGAAGGAGCAGGGCTGGTGGATGACGAATCTGTGGTTCTTTAGTTGGCTCTGCCACCAACCAACCTGTGTGACCTTCAACAGACCATTTATCCATCTCATAATGCCCCGTGGAGATGCAGAATGACAATGGCCCCTTCGATGTCCACAGAGTACGTCAGACCACACATTCTGGATGGCTTACATGCGTACACTTTTCTTAACCTTCTTCATAAGCTTGTAAGATAAAAGAAATAGATGTGACAGTGCTTTGGAAATCAGACATTGTCATAGAGACGTGCTATGGTATCGTCACACTCTTTTTGCTCTTCTCTTCTTGGCCCTTTTCCCTCCCAACTAGGCAGATCCTAACTCTGTAATGGGCTTGTCCCCCTGGGCTCTTCCTGGGTTGGACTTCTTAGTGTAAAATACTAATGATAATTTAAGGAAACAATCTCCTGGATTAGGGAATGTGAAAAACAGCTGAAACATTTTATGTCTGGGGATTTACATCCTGGAGGATTTTCTGGGCATTCTACTGAGCTGACAGAGAAGGACTGATGCCTGCTCAGTATCTGTGCATATGTCTCTACCCACTGATGCCACAACCACCAGGCTCGCTTCCTGGAGATCTGCTCATTCCCATGGCCTCGCTGCTGGCAGTGCCGATTCCAGCATTAATCAACTTGACATCTGGAAGCAACCTGCGGCTCCTCCCGTCTGATTGCCACAGATGCCTTTACTTTCAGCTGTCAGCAAAGAGATTATTCAGTTTAAGGTTCCAGGTCTACACCACACCGTCTGCATGAAGGACTGAGCAGCGTATTAATAAAAAAGCAGAATAATCTGGGAGTGTGGGCGAGACAAAAATTCCTCTCAGTCATCTGTCAACTCAAACCTACCCCAGGAAGGCATTTTGTCTGCTGCAGCAAAATTACTGTGGTTGAGTGGACCTGGCTAGATTATGTTCTACATATCCTTGGAGTGCATATTTTGCCCATTTTTGCAAATCACAATCCTCCTTGAGCTAACACAGCAACAGCAACCAGTACTATTGAAACCCTTTGGCTCCCATTGGTCTGCTGTGGCCAAGGCCCCGTTCTTTAGTGGGGCTGGGGAAGATGTTGAAACTTCTCCGTTGGTGCGTTTCAAAGCAGCTTGGGCACTGCTCCATGATTGTCACCATCGTGACAGCACCACGGGACTGGCACGGTGGGCACAGTGCCAATAACATCCCTTTTCATTTTAGCACTTTATGTATTCTAATGTGGAAAAATAAGTCCTGGGACATTATCCAGAACAGTCACTTGTTAGGAATTGTTCTGGGATGTGTTAGGATGAAGCAGGCAATAAAGAATCAAACTTCATCTCATTAAGGAAAAAAAAAAATCAGTAGATAACATTGTAAATCAACCAGGAGTCGAATGTCTGCCTGGACTGTCACCCACCATTCCCGGGCATTGATTTCTCAAAGCCTAAACCCATAAAAAACCCAAACCAGAGCGGAAGAGTGTCCTGGCCCCCCATGTTCACTGATTTAATTTTCCTCTCCGAACACACGCAGTTCCATAATTAGAACATTCACCAGCCATAAATACAATTTAAACTCTCTACATGTGTGTCTAGATGTGTGGAGAAGCTTGAGCTGAGATATGGTTTCAATGAAAACAGTCCTTCTGCGCTGATTAGAATGTGTAAAGAGGAAATCTGTTTATACCACAATCTACTCAAAACTTGGGTTGGCAGCAACACTCTAGGCTAATAAATGTCAATGGCAAAGCTACATGGAGGGTATGAATTAAACTACTCACCATCTGGAGAGTCAGAGCTCAGTCTAAAATGGTATGTCCAACTCATTGTGCTATGTCCAATCATGAACAAATGTCACAAGGTCTCATCCAAATCTCAGACTAGTAAAGGGGATGTGTTTAGTGATACTCTTCCTTCTGTTGAATTCAAGTCCACTCCCAGAAGGAGGAGTTTTTAAAGGAAACTGCAGAGTTCTGCAATGTTTGGGAAAGGGGCACTAGTATTTATTTATTCTCCATCTCTGAAAATAACAGTGGTACTATTCTGGATCTATAGGAGCATGAAGAATAAGATTATTGGATTAATTAAACACCAACAGGGTATCTAATTTTTTTCATGCTCCACTTTTGATTTTCTGTTGATTTTATAAACATCAGAAATCGAGTGCTGTCCATCCACCCACCCATTCATCCAGCAGCCCTGGTGCCCTGGTCTGACCAGTGCAAGGCCTCCTGATGGTCTTCAGGACTCAGAATTCTTGGCCACACTCAGGAAGGAAGAGGAAGAACACAAGTAGAAGAGCTGAAGATGGGAAAAAATCTCGAGTGAGAAATGGAGACTGTATCCAAAGGCAGAGTGAGGGTGTGGCTGGGATGGCCTCCTAGGAGGGGCTAACAAATGTCATGGACGGAGGCTTACTGGAGATAGATTTTGAGTCAATGTAGGCGTGACCAGTGGTACCAGTGAGAGTTGTGGAGGGGTCTCTGGGTAACGTACAAGTATGGTGTTCTTCAGGTGGACTGTGGGATAATCCACACTTACTGAGCTTGCAACAACAATGATAACAGCAGATCTGTGCTATCTGCCACTGTTCCACTTCACATTTACTAACGCATTTCATCATAACAACCACCGCCCTAGGAAGTACCTTAGTACCGTGCCCATTTTCCAGATGAAGAAACTGAGGCATAGAGGTGTGGGGACTTCTCAGGACGACACAGCAATAAACGGTAATGGCAGACTCAGGCAGCTCACTTGGAGCCAGTTCCTTTAGCATGATTCTCTGCTGGCTCTCTGAACTCCCCAGCCCAGTGAGTACTCTTCGAGGCACTCTGCACCCGCGCTACCATGCTGTGGGGCCGTACTACTATTCTCCCCATGCTGCAGATGTGGGCCCCATGCCCTGAGAGGCAGGTAAGCGTCACTGGTGAGAACAGCAGGGGGGCAGGCCCCAGAGCCACTGTTTATAACCAACATTGCATCCTGCCTCTTGACTCACCTGGCAAAGGCCACCTGTGCACACCTATGTCCCCTCTTTGCCCCATTTCACTATCTCTAATTCCAGGCTCTGCTGGAACCCCTGTTGCACTCCCTAGTGACAAGTTTTTATTTCTCATCAGTTGGGGGGCAACACGGTGCCCCACCCTTGGATCAGACTGTCCTTCCTATCTCAGGGTTACTCGGGTGTTCACTTGAATTTGATTCAAGTTAGTGAAGGCTGTGTGCATCTAACAACAATAAGGGGAGAGCCCAGGCAATTCTTTCTGATAATTCAGACTCAAGGAAAGCTCCAGAGAGCAGTGTAGTTCCTCACAGAGCTGGGCATTCTATTAATCAGTGCTTTCACATGTGTACTTTTATTTAATTCTCACCAATGGAGCAGCCATTGGTGTCTCTGATTGTAGTGAGGGAAATGTGGAAGATTCCAGAAAAGCTAACCCACTTGCCCAAGATTGCACTTCTAGTAAAAGGCATGGCTGGGACTCAAAATCCATGACTATATAGGGATGCTACAGCACCAAACACCAGTTTTTCCTTCAGTCCCTTACAAATAACCACTGGCTTTTAAAATAATAATAATTGCTGCCCTCAGCTTGTGGAATAAGAGGGGTTATTGGCTCAAACAGACCACACTGTGTCAATTCCTCCTGGCAGCCACAGTCTCCATGCTAGGTAGAATAGACTCCACCAGGCTGCATCGTGACTTCCACCTCTCCTCTCGAATGAGATCAGTCTCTGCACTCCACCCTCGAGTGCATTTCTGGAGAGCTGGAAGCACAAGCCTTCCATAAAGGTCCCTCCTCAGTAAAATATCATTCCTCTTGTTCTCCTGAGAGCCCTCATTAGCTGACCTTTCAGGCACAGTGAAAGATAGCTCATTTTGGCTTATTTTCCTCAGATAGTTGAGGGAATGTCATTCTGGGCTGGCGTTCATTGGGTTTGTGATGGTGTTTGCTATGGTGGTATTATAGTATCTTGCAAAGTTTTCTGAGCCATTACCCATGCAGCCAGGGGTAACTATTAAAATGAGGGAGACATTTTTATAAATCACAAATATAAATAAATGTATAAAAGCACAGTTAATAAAATGGGCAAAGCTAACTCAGCTAAAGAAACAATTTAGAAGTTTTTCAGAATCTAGAAGCAGTTTCACATCCAAAAAGAAGTCCGTAAAATAAAAATTCTATACATGTTAAAGAAGAAAATAATTCTGAATGAATGGTGTGATAATAAATTCTGGCTTTGGTTTCGTATTTTATCTATTCAGATGGAAGTATTCAGATGGAAGAAATGCAGCTAGGAAAAATTAAGCATATACGGATTGAAAATGATGATAATATCTTATTTATGTATAACTATTATTTTACTGGAATCAAAACATGCTTGATGACTTTTTCTTGCCTTGAAAAACCACGGTGGCTCTTTTTGTTATTTTCCACTTATGTCTATGATCTTTACCATATCTAAAGTCCTGCCCAGCATAAGAGGTCAAAATTAGAGCCTGCTAATAAACGCCAGAAGCTGGAACCTCTGGATCCCTTGGCTATGCCACCTCCCTGTCCCTCTCATCCTATCTAGTGCTCTGCCAGGAGCATGGTCTCTACTAGTTGGGAGCCCCCCAACTAGTGCATAAACTTAATTCTAGGCTCCCTGGTCATCCCTGAAAACTCATAAAGGTGGCTTTCCAAAAGGGCTGAAACTGACTACCAAATGTTCTGTGTGCTAGGAAAAATTTCAATGAATAAATGAATACATACATGGAAAAAATATAATTTAAGTGCTTCATAATGGGTGAAAATTCAACTGTTTAGAGTTGAAGAGGTTGACAAAGTTTCAAATGTTAATTTTCAGATATTTTTATTTTCACTAATGAAAGACATATCATTTCCTTCTCCTCCTTCTTTTTCTTTTCTTTTCTTTCTTTCTTTCTTTTTTTTTTTTTT
>NW_003852412.1:7781051-7815728 GCF_000181295.1 Otolemur garnettii
TTTTTTTTTTTTTTTTTTGAGACAGTCTGACTTTGTTGACCTGTACAGTGGTGTCATCATAGTTTACAGCCACCTCAAACTCCTGGGTTCAAGAATATCTCTGCCTCAGCTTACTCAGAAGCTGGGACTACAGGCCCACTCCACCATGCCTGGCTAATATTTCTATTTTTTGCTGAGATGAGCTCTCATTATTCCTCAGGCTGGTTTCAAACTCCTGGCCTCAAACAATCCTCCCACTTCAGCCTCCCACAGTGCTAGGATTATAGGAGTAAGCCACTGCCTGGCCTATTTCAGGTATTTTAGGGGTAGGTAGGACTTTTGACCTTCAGATAAGGAGAAAGAGACAGGGTTGAAGGTGGAGTTTATCTGCAGTGCTCTTCCTGGCTCCCTTGACAGTGGTGCTGATCCTGGCCTGAGTTCCATCCTCTCACATCAGGACCCACACAGATGCGGTAGTGTGAGTTCATTGTGGATGATCACAGTTATAGACGTTGGGCAAGATATGAAGTAAGCAGACCAAGTGGATTTAAACTGGCTATGTTTTAAATGAAAAGCCACGTCCCACATTATTAAGGGAGAAGGGAACCTCTTTCTACAGTGAAATGCTATGAAGAAGTAGTCAAAGACCAACTCCTCTGCCAACGCTAGAATCGGTAAGCCTATGACCTATTATGGAAATTTCGAACCAAACAGAAAGTATGTGCTTGGGGGTGGGGAAGGTGGAATCAAAGCAGCAACTGTATCCCAAACTGTTTTTAACTGTCTCAAACTCCTTGAAGCAACAGAATCAAACATTTTTATCAAGCAGAAGAAACTATCTGCTTTCTAACACCAAGCAGGTAAAAATGGTCTAAAAAAATGATCAGAAGCGCAGCAGGCCTTCCACTGCCATTATTCCTCCTAATCAAATACAAAGTTTCAAGTGTTTTCTGTAAAGGAAATTAAGCCCTTTACATTCATCCTATGATGGTGGCAATCTTGTTGGGTGGTGTTTGTCCTAGAACAGCTGTTGAGATCCTAGCAGGAAAAAACAAAAAGCCACATGATTCTTTAGCTCATACTGCAGTTAGTTTATTTTCCTGAGAATACATTTGGGCATCATTATTCATGCAAATAGTGAGACTAATGCCCTGAGTCAGTAGCCAGAACATAGAGCTCCCTAGAGCTCCTTGGTAGAGAACAACCAAGACCAGGAATCCCACATTTGCCTTATGGTTATTTTCTACTATCTACTTCAGGGTCAGAGAGGCTAGAAAAGGAAGCCCAGAGCTGAGCTGTGCTCCATCTGGCTGCCAGTTTCCTGGGCTCCTCATCTTGTTTTCTCTCCTGTAAGGCCTAAAAACCACTTGAGTTTTCTGCAAAAGATTCCTGTGACCTGTACTGTTCCTCAAGCTCTAACCATGCTGCCAAGAAGCTGGCAGCGTCCTCACTGTGTTCCCTTACCAGTATTATAAAGGGCCTTCTTACTCCAAGGAATGATCTAAGTCTTCTGAATCTTTTTGCCACAAGTGAATTAGAAGGTCCTAAGGAACAGGAGACACATCTTCCCACCCTTCATTACTGCTGGCACAGTGCTATGCAAACAGCAGGCTCATGACAGGCCCTCAGAAACAAACTGTGTGAGGAGTCTCACTGGTGTGTGCATTTTGGTCAGTTGCACTAGATGGGTAAAAAGGAGAAAAAAGGACAAAGGAAAACAAACATTAGGAAGGACAATTAGCAAAGCAAAGTCTGCATCTGCTAAGAAACCTTGTTTGGCTAAAACTCTGTTTTTTATGATTGGCCCAGATATGTAAGCGCCATACTCTGAGATAATCCCCTTGTTATCTTTCCTCAAGCTTTGTGGCTATTCTGAAAAGGGGGGGTGTGTGTAGAATCTTAACCTTAAAACCATTGCTTTTCAGTACAAACCTTCTAGCTCATCCTGACTAGTGGACTAAACCTAGCTTCTAGAGCTAGGGACATTTCAAATCCTCTGGGGATTTGTTTTTAGTGGATAGTACTGAAAATGTCACAAATTAAAATGCCCAAAGATCTGAAAAAAGAGATCATCTCTTATAGGTCAGACCTATATTCAAGTAGTTAGATAAATCAAAATTCTTATTTCTTTTCAGGGAGATAAGCTAATGGATTATTTTGCTTTGGGATTTTGAGAGGTGGTGTAGTTTTCAAAGTTTTTGCCCCCCCCCCCCGATATTCTGTTTTTTAAAGTTACTGTATCTGTTGAAGTCCAATGAAATAGGGAATTGAGAGTGGTAGAGAGAATCCAGGGCTGGCCAGTTTGAGGGAGTATATGAAGCTTATTATCGTCTACCTTTGGGAAAGATGAGTGTTTTATCCATGGGGACTCCGATTCTGGTTAGATCTTTGTTTTCCTGCACACGCCCAGCAACAGGCCTCCATTCTGATGGAGTTAGCAAAGGTCACTTCTCTGATCCTAAGGCTAAAATGTGGTTCTTCCTTTGTAGAGGAGTCCTTTACTAATTTTATAGACTTTCACAGAAGATTTACTATTTTTAGGATAGAAGTTTAAATGAATAACTGACGATTGTTCCCTTTGTGTCTTCACCATCTTCCAAGACCGCCTTGCTCGCGGTTTGCAATGGTTCTGGTTTTCTTCTCTACCAACTTTTTTCCTCCTAAAAAGAGAGAGACAGAAAGAGCAAGTTAGACTGGGATACAGAGAAAATGGCTAATTTCTGTCCAGACACTGGGACTATGATCCTGCATTTAGGCAACAGCACGACTGTGAATAGCTTCATTTTCACATTTGTCCGCCAACCATCCCCAATCCTTGGGCCAAAGAAGCCCCAGCATCAGATGCACACCAACCCACCTGGGGACAGGCTCGGCTTCCCTGGACCAGGAGAAGCCAGGCGGTGAGAGGTGAGTCTGCCACCAATTCCTGAGAGGTGAGCTTGCCACCAACCTCAGGATCTTCACCGCCTTGCCCCTGGATGAGGTAATACCCGCAAAATCAGCATTTGCACACATGCCAAGGGCTGATTACAGGCCTCTCAGCCAGGGCAGCCAACGCAATTTGGCACAATGTCTCCAATTACGCCGCCAGCGGACCGCCTGGGGCGTGCCCAGCCAAGGACGAAACCCTGGGCTCCCCACCCCCGCCGGCCTTGCCCGCGCCTTCCGCGGGACAAAGGGACACTTCCACCCCTGAACACTGCGTCTGGCCGGCGCTGAACACCCTCACTGACCTGGCCACTTTCTGCACCCCCTGCCCTCCAGTAGGAGACTTGTTCCCAGGGGAATACCGAACCGTCTGAGTCCTCCTCCCCCAGACCACCAGATGGCTCCTGTGCCACCAGTGACCTCCCCAGCCTCAATCTGTGAAAACATGCCTGGTCAGCCAGCTTCTAGTCCCTGTCCCGTGCCCACTTCCCGGTGGTTTTGCTACCTGTCACTTGGAGAGCGCTGGTCCCCACTCAGGATCGCGGCGGAGAGACATGAACGTAGGTCTATGAGGCTGCGGGAGGAAGCTGCAGGGGCCGCCCGGTGCGGCTCGCTTGCCTTACAGAGGGCCAGACGTGTTCGCTTTTGCCTTCTGGACGCGATTGCTCCTGGGCCTCTTGGCCATCTCCCCAGACCCGCGTATCCGCGTCTCCCGCCATCAACAGAGACCAATTGGTTTACAAATAGTTATGACAAACCTAAGGTCCTAATTTCCTTTATGGGACCTACCGTGGGGCTGTGCAAATGTCTCCTGACAGACGTAATGAAGGGTTATTAGCAGTACAAAGCCTGTCGGACTGTAGCATCAGTTCAAGGGAATACTTTGGTGTCGCACCGAAATTGCTGCGCATGTAAACCAATTTCCCCGACAGAAGGGTAAACACAGACTCGTTTGAACCTGGAGATGAAAACAGATGGGATATGGCAAACAGTTCCCCAAAATACAACAGACTTCTGGGCCAATTACACATGGTTTGCTCTGAATGGCAGAGGAAATAGTTTTCTTTGCTGCTAAATATCACAAAAGTCACCGAAAGGCACAGAAGGAGGCCGCTTTGTTTTTTTGAAACTTGCTAAAATTAATCTGTGCGGGAGCCACTTGTAAAAAGCAGAACAGTCTCTCATCCCCACCCCGCCCCCGGCCGCCACCGGGTTTCAGGCCTTTGTGAAAGAACCGGAGGGCTGGGGACCTGGGCATTACTAGGGCTTCGAAGTCTGAGCCCGCCGGTCGTGGGAAGGGGAAGAGAAAGAAAACGCAGCGGGCGCTCCCCAGCGCGAGGACAGTCGGGGAAGCGCGGGGGGTCAGGCCGGCCGCCCGCGCCGCCTGGTGCGGGACAGCCCCTCTACGCGCTCGGCGCCATCGCCTCTCCTCCTCGCGCCCGAGGTGCGTGTCCCTCTCCCTGCGCGCCGCCTCCTCATCAGGAATGCCCAGAAAACATCCCGAGTGGCCGGGGGACGAGGCCACAGGGCTGCTGAGCCCCAGGCCTGGCTTGGAGCGGGCTGGGGCCGTGAGGCTGCGCGCCGCACCCGCGCCCGCTGTGCGCGCTGCGCTCCCGGCCAGCGCGGTGCCTCTGGCTGGTGCGGGGCCGCGGGCCTCGCCCGCCCGAGCCGTCCCGGCTGATGCCAGGGCGCGAGCAGGGGAGAGAGGGCCGGTCGTGGCCGCGCTCCGGACGCCGGAAGCTGCGCTGGCGGGGCCGCAGGAGGGAGGCTGCTGGGACCCCGGCCGTCCCCGTCCGGCCGGAGGAAGCAGCCCAGGCCGCGTGCAGGGTTCAGCCGTGTTTCGGTTGCCCTCTGACCTGACCCCGGCCGCACAAAGGCCTCCCGGGTGCGTCGCCATGGCCCAGCCTTCCAGTCGCTGCCAAATTAATGAGCCCACGTCAGGTTGGGTTTACAGCTCGGCCGGGAAGCAGCCGAGTGGAAAATGAGCCCGGGGCCGCCCCGGAGGCTCCCGTACGAGTGCGGACACAGCCCGCGTCCCCGGCGTAGCCCAGGAGGCCGGGGGAGTCGAGGCCGGCGCGGTTCTGCCCTTGGCTGCGACTCTAGCGCTGCCTTCCGAGGGAGCAGGCCTGGTTTCGCGAAACCTGCTGGTATGTGAGAAATGTGTCTGTCCTGCTTTAAACACCACAAACCCCACATTCAACATCCCAGCTGCAGCAGGCGAGGCGTGCTTGACACGGGTCGTTAGGTTGAGGGCTTGGCGACCTTCGGTGAATTGCAGTGCCTTGCTTTGCTCTGGCCTCCTCGGATTGGGGGGGGGGGGGGCTCAAGCTCCGGTTCCTCCTGGCCACAACATGCAGGGGGCCCCCAATAGTGTGCACCCCAGGGGAGCAGGGAACAACCGATTCACTCCTTCCAGTGGCCGGTCCGGAAGGCCCACACCCCGAGAGGACATTGTCAATGTGCTGCTGGGTGCCAGGTTTGAAAGCCAAGGATAACTTGAAATAGAATTTGGTGTGTGTTTTGAATAAAAGTCGACCTGTTAGTTCATCCATCCTAAAGTCTAGGAAACTGGCTCCCTGTGCTGTCAGCTCTGCTTTCTTATTGCTCTTTAAAACTGTGGGGAATTCAGTTCAAGAAAAATGACCAAACTTGAAGCTGATAAAGCTTAAGGCATTGACTTATAATTATTCTTTCCAGATTTTTCAAATTTATTAAAAGAAAGCACTTCCATTTAAAAACACTCAAAAGTTCAGAAGAGCAATGCTCTGAAGAAGCCCTGGTTCCCTGCAGCTTTGTTTGCTGTTGAGAACCAAGAAGGTTAAGAACCAGGAGGACCTGGGGTGACTGTAGACTGAATCATGTATCACTCCTACAACATCTCCACCCTTGCACCAAGACTGCTGCCTTTCAGGAGGGGAGGGCCAGGTATTCACACACACACACACACACACACACACACCATTCTTCCGGTGATCTAAGTAAAGACAGAACTATGTCACCTCTCATAATTTTCTACCCTTACTCATCAGTTTCCCCCATCTAGATTCCACAGAAGCCCTCTGCCACTCTATGGGCATTTCCAACCCTTGCAGACCTGGCTGGCCTCTCTGAGTACACAATTCCTGTGAAATCTCAGCATACACAGAAAATCAAATTGCCTTTGTGATGTCAAGCAGTCATGACCTTTAAGGTGCTACATTATCTCAAGGAGTGCATGCAAGTGAATTAAAATGTACTCAACTAAAACTTAAGTTCTTGGGGACGATGATGAAGACTAATTACCTCTGTTGTCTAGGCACAATGCCAGATCAAGAAATGTTGTCTAATTTGAGTCCACTGCAATGCAAGTTTCCTCTAAAATGCAAATAACTAGAAGAACTTTGGGGGAAGACGCCAACTCTTGTCATTATTTCCTGCTTCCTTCTAAATTATGCCAATGGATATTTTCTTCTGAAATCAAATTGAGAAAGAGTAAGAGAAAAAGAGAGGAGGGCCAATGCTAAAGATTAGTTTCATCTATTAAACATCCGTATAGTATTGTGGCTAAATGCTCAAGTTCACCACACTCTGGCTATATGTCGCTGGACAGGTTACATAGGCCTCAGTTTCCTCATCTAGAAAATGGGGATAGTAATAATATTTTTATCACAGAGTTAGACCCTGGGCATTCCTTCTTGCTCGAATAGTACAACTTACTTTATTGGTAGGTAGTAAGGTGAGGAAGAGTGCTTTTTTCACTGAAATATGAGAACATGAATAAGATTTACAGACATTTAAAGAAAACTCTTTAATTTAACAAGAGTTTTTTAATTAAACCCTTTAATTTAACAAGAGACAAAAATCCAAATAAAAAAAAGCAACTGGAAGAAAATAGAGAAAAATTTAAAAACATACACATACAAATACACAAACAAATAAATCCTCTAAGTAAAATCTTTGGGAAGATGAGAAACCGCATGCATTCATTAAATAAGAGACGGATGCCTTAAAAAAGAAACATGAAGAGAATAAGAAAGAAATTTGGGAAATTAAAAATATGGTAGAAGAAATAAATTCAGTAAAAGTCAGGATAAAATTGAAGAAATATTTCAGAAAAGAACGAAACAACGGAAAATAGAAAAAGATAAGAAAAGCTGAAGAGGCCTCACATTCCAATCAAATTCCAAGAAAAAAGTACAAAAGTACTAAAACTAAAGTTCAATTTTTTCAATGAAATGGTACCAAAAAAATTTCCAGAACTTATTGGGAAGAGTTTCCAGACTAGAGGGGTCAATTGGGAACCCAACCCAACCCAACCCAAGAATGAAAAACATATTTATAACAAAGCACATAATGGTGAAATTTCAGAAATGTATGAATAAATGGAAACTTCAAAATACTTCTAGAAAGAAAAAACAATTCATGTACCAAAAATAAGGAATCAAAAATCCACTAGACTTCTTAAAAGTAACATTGGAAACCTTCACAATTCTGAGGAAAAATCATTTCCAGTCTAGAATTAATTCCAGTTAATATACCCAGCTAAACTACCTACAAGTGTGCAAACAAGCACAATTTTCACAATTTTATCCCCATGTGCCCTGAAACAGACTCTGGTTGGCTCACCCAACAGCCATCCATGCCCTCCTTTTATATTGTTTTTTCAATATAAAAAGGCATCACATAGCCATGATAGTGCTAGAAAGCCACACCTCTGTTCCAGGGAGTAGCTTGAATTAATCTAAGCCAATAACTGATAATGCCTTACCCCTGCCAATGATTGGTTTAGAAATGGACACATAGTACAATTTAGATAAATTAAATCAGAGGAAAAGTCTTTTTAGAGGTATGGGAAGATTTCCTTCACTTTTCAAAGGAGCACACACAAGGAGGGGCCGTACTCTTTCAGCCTGTAGATGTAGGTTGTATGAGGACACGATGCTCCAAGTTGCTAAAGTTATCTGATGACCCCAGAAGGTGATTCCAAATTCCAGGGATGGCAGAGAAGAGAGATGAAAACAACCTGGGTATGTGCATGGTGATACTACTGAACCACTGCATTAATTACACCTGAAACTGGCCAACAGGCACTCCTGTTATGAGAGTGCCAGGAAGTGAACTCTGTGTACTTGTTTTCATCCCTCACACAGCCGAATTGTATGGTAAAAGCAATAATAGACATAATTAGTAAAAACATCTACCATTAGTTGAGGAGTTAGATACTGCTCTATGGTCTCTTAATTAATGGCTAAAATATGCCTATGAAGTAAGTATATTTTTCCATTTTGCAAAGGAGGAAATATAAGCTCAAACAAGTAGGTGAATGAACCAGATTTATATCTATCACTTTCTGATTCCAATGACTGTTTAACGTGAATTCGACATCAGGGCTGATGAGGTAGTATTCAGACACATGATAGGCACCCATGTACATAGGACATAGGAAAATGTTTGGAAACAAAATATGCTGAGGCTCAAACATGCACTTGATAACCACTGTTCATTCACTTAGTTATTTGTTAACACAGTTCCGATTTGCAGTAACCAACTTCCAAGACTGGTCCCAATGATTCTTTTTCCTTGTACTGACAATTTTGTGTTATCCACTTACATGTTAAATAGAGGTGACTTGGATGACCAATAGGATATTATGGAAATGATAACATGTGACTCCTAAGGCTAAGTCATAAAAGACTTCGTCGTGGCATCTCCCTGGCTTTCTCTTGGATCACTCACTTTGGGGGAAACTAGTTGCTGTGTTGTGCATAAGGAAGAAGCCCTTCGGGGAGGCCCAGTGCCAAGAAACTAGAATCTCCTGCCCACATCCATGTGAGTGTGCCATCCTGGAAGTGGATCCTCCAGTCCCAGTCAAACCTGCAGGTGACCACAGCCCGGCCAACACTTGAACAGTCTACCATCTACCTAAGTCACTCCTGAATTCCTGACTCACAGAAATGATGAAATAACAAATGTTTGTTCTTTGAAGTTTCTTAATTTGGGGTTGGATTGTAACGCAGCAATACATAACTTAATGTGATATATTAACTTAGTAAACCAATAATAATGTAACTCAGTTGTGCTGAGTAATCAAATAAGCCTCCACTTAACTTTATGCTTTTCAAAAGAAAATGTGTGGTCCTCACCATAACTTGGTGAAATTAATAGAGAAAATGTGTTTTCAGAAAACTAGTTGTCACTCAGATTTGCTCAAGGTATTCGAGGGCCAAAATTAATAGAAAAGCATTCAGGGGGTGGGGTGTGATGGTTCACACCTGTAATCCTAGCACTCTCAGGATAAGGCAGGTAGATTGCCAGTGCTCAGGAGCTTGAGACCAGCATGAGCAGAAGTGAGACCCTGTCTCTACTAAAAACAGAAAAAAAAAAAAATCCCAAAAAACTAGCTGAACATTGTGGCGGGTGTCTGTAATCCCAGCTAATCAGGAGGCTGAGGCAAGAGGATCGCCTGAGCCCAAGAGTGTGAAGTTGCTGTGAGCTATAATGACAAGGCACTGTACCGGGGGGGAAAGAGTGAGACTGTCCAAAAGAAAGAGAGGGAAGGAAGGAAGGAAGGCATGCATGCACTTAGGGGCCTTTTGCAAGGCTTTCTAGTACCCTCTTAGAAAGTTAGCTTAGGCAGAAAAACCTTGAGAATTGATACAAAATAAAACAAAACTGAAAACAAAAAAAATCCGAAGGACTCCCTAACTTAACAGTTTCCTCAGAGGCAGGGTTATAGAAGGCTCCTGTTCCTCCAATCCTCCTGGTCCCTTCTGGTCCTCATAGCTCACAAAGGTTTATGGTCTTGGAGCTGGCCCCAAATCGTAAATAGTCATTTTGAGTACATTCATATATTCTGAACAGTGAAACTGTTAATGGTTATGGTGTTTATAGCCTGGGTTTAAATAGGAAACTAATAAAGATAAAATCTCTTGATAAGGTGTCCAAACCTCAGCCAGTGGGGGGTTTTCCTGTTGCACAGCAAGGCTCTGCCTGCATCCTTAGGCCCTGGGTCCATTCTCAGAACACAGGTTCCGGGGAAGTGAAAACTAACAGCGCTAATGTGTTTCTCACAGAGCCAGTATCAAGATGGTAAGTGCTGCTCACAGACAATCATGGATAAGTGAGTGAGTACGTGGGTGAGTGGCTGAGTCTGCTTTTTGTGAGACATAGTTCTATAGAGTTTGTTTTGGTTTCCTGTTTACTTTGAAAGAACAAGCAGAATCTCTGGGGCCAAAACTGCTCTGACAGAAACCTCAGTTGATGACCTTGGCTTGAATTGGGCCAAACCCTTGCATATGAGGCCCTCTCTTTGCACCAGGGGCCGTGAAGTTATAATGTATCTGGCCTTTCAGGAATAGTCCTCTATCTGCAGCAGGGAACTTGGCAGAGAGGCAGCCTGAGTTTGTTTCTTAGAAGTAATATGCATTAAAGGCTAGAATGGACCGCAGAGCACATACCCATCTGCACGCAATGTTGCTACAGGTGTAGGATGTTGTGGTTTCTAACATTTTACATGTGTTCTCTAAACAATACCTCAAGTGTCTTTTTTGTTTCTGGCCTGTGTGGTTTCCTGCATTTCCGGCAGCTGATCCTACGTAGAAAAGCAGCTGCCTGCAAAGTATTACTGAAAATTATGTATGAAGACACAACATGCAGGGAATGGTGCTGGCTCTGAAAGAGCTCACCCTGAGCTGGGGGCAGGATGGAGCCTGCAGCACTTGTCTGAGGAGCTGGAATACGCACAGTGTTATTGACAGCCAGGCCCCAGCAGCTTCCCAGCTGCCCTAAGCAGGAATTCCTCCCGTCCTTGAGCTTTGCCACAGACCAGGTAATCTGAATTAGAAATAGGGAGTATCTGCAGGACTGGGTTTGAAAAAAAAGAAACGAAAAAAAAAAAAATAGGAGCAGCCGGAGGGTTAAGAGAAGGTCCCCATTACATAAGAGCTCTTGTTGGACTCCATAGCAAGCAGGGAGTGTTGAGCGGGTTTTTTGTGTGAATTATCCTTGAGCCTGAGTTGTCACGGGGACACAACAAAGTAACAAGTGCCCAGGGCATGGAGCTTAAGATGCTAGATGGCCAGGTGGTACTTTAAAAAGCAAGTGCATAGACTACCCAAAGGACTATCTACATACTGTCATTTTGGGTGTTTTGACACAGAGTATCACCCTGTCACCCTCAGTAAAGTGTTGTGGCATCACAGCTCACAGCAACCTCAAACTCTTGGGCTCAAGAGATTCTTTTGCTTCAGCCTGCCAAGCAACCAGGACTATGACTATAGGTACCCACCGCAATGCCTGGCCTTTTTTTTTTTTTTCTTTTTTAGAGACAGGGTCTTATTCTTGCTCAGGCTGGTCTGGAACTCCCCCTGAGCTCAGGCAATCCACCCATCTCAGTCTCCCAAAGTGGATTATAGTTGTGAGCCACCATGCCTGACCCCTACAGTCATTTATGAAGATGTTCATCTCATGCCTATCAGACTAAGGGTCCTCCCTGACCCCCTCCCACAAACACCCTGTTGAGACTATACAGGATTCTTTCCTGTTTGTGACATTTGTTGAGGCCTCATTTTCCCTACATAAAAGCATTGAGGGGTGTGCGTATATATAAGCAGGTAATTAGAAAACTCTTCGTGCAGACCCCCCTAATAATTGACCCTGTTGGGAGGTCTTAGCTTTTAAAATTTAAAAATCATCTCTTTTTCTTTTTCCCCTTCTAAAAAAAAGTGATGGAAATGGGAGATGGATTAAAGTGATTCCTTGTAGGGATGCATTTATCCACTTGGCTTCTGAGTAAAGTGACCTGGCAGAATTCTAGTCCCTGTCCCCACAGGCCAGGCCGTCCTTAGTGGACCAATGAAGTATGTGCTTCCCCCTTGCATCCCAGTGTTGGGAAGAAGACCAGGGAAAGAAGAGGTCAGAAAGGGATGTTTGGAGGGACAATCCCGTGCCTGTGCCATGGGGCAGGGAGTGGGCTTCTCGGAGTTTCGTGCCCTCCTCTTCCATCTAAATGGGGCCTTTTTGTAGCATCTTCATTACTACTCAGCAATCAGTTGCAGGTGAATAGGGTGAAGTGACAAGGTGAGAGGCTGAAATGCTCCCTAAAACTCGGGTTGGGAGCATAGGCCTAAGGGCATAGGATTTCGATTCCATTAGAACTTTGAGCCATAATATGGCAGTCGTATGAATCAAGAACTCAACCTCCAGGTACAATATTACAGCGATATTATTCTCCTTTTAATTTAGCAACTTATAGTGGACCCTAGACTCAATGCATTTTCTCTGTAGAACCTTAGTTCTATTTTGTTTCTTTAGAAAAACATTAAATAATTTCGTGTATGTCCGGTTAAAGATAGCTGGTTATATACACATATTTACCTACACTCCCTCCAGAAAAGTCACTGAAGTGATAACCAAGGGATTAAACAAACAAAAAACAAAAGGTATACAAAGAGAAGAGGAGGAACAGTCACATGTTTGAAGTTAAAAGACATTTGGAAGAATTGTCATGACTTAGCAGACCTAAGAAAATAGGAAAAGCTAAGAGGCAATCTGAGCTATAGCACAGAATCCCCAAAAGGGCCAGGAATTGGCAACACCGGTTACCTCTAAAAGGTGGGCATTGATTGAAACTGAGCCAGGCATAGGGGCTCACATCCTAGCACTCTGGGAGGCCGAGGTGGGGGGAGTGCTTGAGGCCAAGAGTTGGAGACCAGTCTGTGACCCTGTCTAAAAAAAATAGAAAAATTAGTTAGGTGTGGTGGCATATGCCTGTACCTCCAGCTACTAGCGAGGCTGCAGCAGGAAGATCACTTGAGCTCAGGAGTTTGAGGTTGCAGTGAGGTATGATGATGCCACTGCACTCTAGCCAGGGTGACAGAATGAAACTCTGTCTCAAGAAAAAAAGAGAGAGAGAAAATAGATATATACGAAAACACTTAGAGGACCAGCCCAGGACATCCCTCATCTGAAGAGCAAAAGTTCTAGAAAAAAACAAAGAAAACAAATGGGAGCGATTATTAAATAGCTTATTAAAGTCAAAAGAACTGAAGGCCCCACCAGATGCAAGCCACACTGGATAAAAATAGAGCTACACCTAGGCTCATCGTTGTGAAATTTTACCACTTTAATTATCACAATAGCATCTTACTTCTCAACCGTAATACTACAAAATAGGAGGGCCAAGAAGAAATGTTGTCCCATCTTGAGGGGAAATTATTTCCAACCTAGAACTCCATGCCCCAGCCCCAACACTAAGCAGGTGGAGGCCTAGAAATGCAAGTTCTCAAAATATTTACCACCATCTACCCTGTCTCAGAAAGGTACCAGAGGATGAGTTCTACCAAAATAAGTGAACACATCAAGGAAGAGAAAAACACGAGGTCCAGGAATCCTGGACAGGGAATTCTACACAAGACAGGGGCTAAGATAACCCTCACGATGATGGTGAAGGGAAATTCCAAGACAGAAATGTGTGCTAGGCTAGGGATCAAATAAGCAAGGTCAGGGCAGCTCAGAAGGCCTCAGTAACTCTGACAAGATACCTTCACGTGTTGGAGCGTATCGAGAGGGTACATTTCCATAGATGGGAGAAAGTTTAGAGTTTATTCATTAATAAATATATGGAAAACCAAGCAAACCAAGACACAAGAGGTAAAGGTTTAGGAAAAAAAGGACAATTATTAATACTGGGGAAAATGGTTTAATTTGTATAGAAAAGGAAAAGCAATCTTACCACAAAGCTCAGATGTCAGTAGCTCTTTTTTTTTTTTTTTTTTTTTTAAGACAGAGTCTCACTTTGTCACCCTCAGTAGAGTGCTATGGCTTCATAGCTCACAGCAACCTCCAACTCTTGGGCTTAAGCGATTCTCTTGCCTCAGCCTCCCAAGTAGCTGGGACTACAGGCGCCCACCACAACGTCTGGCTATTTTCTGTTGCAATTCTCATTGCTGTTTTAGCTGGAAGGGGCTGGGTTCGAACCCGCCACCCTCAGTACAGGGACTGCCCCTGTAAGTAGCTTTTAAATGGCCACAAAATGGGAACACATACATCATTCTAACTAAAAGTATGTAAACCTATTTGGGAGTGTGAAGTCAAAGGGTGATATAAGTGTGAGTGTTGGAGGGGAGGAGAAAGAATGTCAAATCCTTATCTTCCCTAGTCACATGGGTTGGTGGGATCTTTCAAAGTGAGAAGTCTCAGGAGGCTGAGACAAGAGAATCACCTAAGCCCAGGAGTTGGAGGTTGCTGTGAGCTGTGACACCACAGCACTCTACCAATGGGTGATAAAGTGAGAGTCTGTCTCTACAAAAAAAAAAAAAAAAAAAAAAAGTGAGAAGTCAAGAGACAATGTTTATTTTATTTTATTTTTATATTTATTTATTTATGTATTTTTTGCAGTTTTGGCTGGGGCCAAGCTTGAACCCACCATCCCCCGTATATGGGGTCGGCACCCAACTCCTTAAGCCACAGGTGCCGCCCAAGAGATAATGTTTAAAAGTGAAAATTCAGGAAGTAACAAAAAAAAGCATGTGATTTAGAGATATGAATATAAGCACCAAGATAATTGCTTGGAAAAGTCAATAGATTTGCCTTCAGAGAATAAGAAGTAGCAAAGGCAAGGCTAGAGACTTCTGTCATACCAGCCGTATAGAACTGTCCCTTTATGTACTCGCACATAACACTTTGATAAAAGTAAAAATTATGTCAAACGTTGCATCATCACAGGGCTTCTGCTTGGCACACACTTGAAGACTACTTGGTATTATGCACAGCTCAATACACGCTGCTTTCCAAAGGCCTTGGTGGTCCCATGTGTCTGTTTGTTTTAGTTCTAGTGTGAAACCCATGTGATGTTTGTGATTTTCTGATTCATTATGATGCTTCTCCCAACCCTCTGCAAGACAAGAATAATTACTTAGAGGTAAAGCTGGAAGGTACAACATGCGATCTGTTTTCAGGATGATGAGGAGGTAGCCGAAACAAAGGCCTCTTCAGCAAAAGACAAAAGGCAAAACAAACAAACAACAACAACAACAAAAGCTGCAGCAATGCAGCTTCCAGTTTCACAATCTGAAAGGTTAGGAACTCTTACTTGCCACATTTACTGATCTCACCCTCAAAGCCATACTAACAATTTGGACTGTTTTTGACTTTTTCAATCATTTTCAACTGATTTCAGGATTCCAACATGGTTCCCTCGAAAGCACAGTCCCTATGACGTTTTCTGGTGTGAGTTACAGTCCAACTCAGACGTAAAACAGTCCGGATGACCATGTGGTGAAGTCCTCCAGAAGGGATGTTCCAGACTTATTTCTGGTTCTTCTGGGAGAAGCAGGTACTGAAAAGTTTTCCCAAGGACACGAGCTTCTCCAGGAAGTGGCAGAAGCAGGACACCCAAAGAAGTATCCCAATTTAGGAAGAAGGACTTGGGGTAAGTTGAGGAAGGATTTTCTTTTTCCTTGAAAGAGAAAAGATTAAAGAGAAGACACAGAAGAGAACCAGAAGAAAAACTTACCTTTCTGTTAAGAGATTTTGAAGGTGAGGTGGGAGGATTGCTTGACCTCAGCAAATTTGAGACCATCTTGAGCAAGAGTGAGACCCCATCTCTACTAAAAATAGAAAAACTATCTGGGTGTCATGGTGGGCACCTGTAGTCCCAGTTGCTCAGGAGACTGAGGTGATTGCTTGAGCCCAAGAGTTTGAGGTTGCTGTGAGCTATGATGTCTCCATAGCACTCTACCCAGGGCTATAGAGTGAGACTATCTCAAAAAAGAAAAAAGACAGGTGGTGCCTGTGGTTTAGGGAATAGGGCACTGGCCCCATATACCAGAGGTGGCAGGTTCAAACCCAGCCCTGGCCAAAAAAGAAAAAGAAAAAAAGAGAAAAGACTTTGAAGATAAACTTCAGAGGTAAACTTCATTTTATTTTTCAAACAAATTTAGATCCTGCCTTCTCCCTGGAATCTTCTTGATACCAATTTTTTTCAAGACAGTGTGCTATAGAGGATATAAAAATGAATTAGAAAGGGATTCACCTAAGAATTATACCAGACCTGGAAGTCCTATAACTACTTATCTCTAAGAATAGATTTTCTCTCAATGTATATTTTAGGTAATTACTCTCTCATTGTGTGTACTTTGTACAAGCTTCTCCATCACAGTTGTCTTCTCTGGGCTGTAAAATTCGGTCTGATACTGGGAACACTGGCGACTATTATTAGGTTAGACTACTGGTGATTTTGGAGATGATGACAATGACTAGAGTAATGAAAGATGATATTCCCTCATGTACTAAATAAACATATAAAGTTGTTATTTTTTCAACTCTCCCCATATGATATTCTTGATCCGTTTAAACTAGCACAGAGTTCTGTAGGATCATTTCTATGGACTAGATTAATTTCTCCTTTTGTTCTTATCAAGGTGACCGTGCGATGTTACATGGTTGGAAGAATTTAGATGATCACTTTAAGTCAGAAGGCTATGGGATGATTCCCTCTCTCTGTTAAAATGAATTTTCACATATTTATTTTTTAATCAAGTGGTTAGATAATCACTAAGAAATATAAGTCCGACGTGTAAATAAACCTAAAACTAACTATTCTGTAGTTGATGGTCCAAACTATGGGGACACAACACAGTAGTGTGCTATCTCAGAATCTAATGCACAAAAGCAAAACCTATGACCCTGTGGATCAGATTTTCCTGCACGTTTATCTTCCCAAGACTTCTCTAATTTTGCACCCTTATTGGCAGCAGTGTAGAGTGAAAGTACCTGAGCTCATCTGTCTACAAACGCCAAGTAAAATCACAAGCAGAAACCAGGGCTGGGATATTACCAGTAAAACCACATTAGTGCAGGGGAAAGAAGGGTTTCCTTTGTGTGCTGGTGAAGGAATGTCAGTCTGTCCATCTCCAATGAATGCTGTGCTCATCCCTGGTATTGTCAGTGCAGACTTGATCTGCCCCACGTCCAAGTTATAAATGCAGTATTACTACACCAGTGGGCTTAGAGCTCAGCCTGAGGCCTCAGCTTGCAGGCCCCAGTCCAAGCTGGGGTTTTAAATTACAAGAGACCAGGAGAATTCTTTGTCCTGTCCTCTATGCAGGGTTCTAACATAGGCTTTTTTCTACTTGAATCCAGATGAGTATTACTCTGAAATTTTCAGACAAAATTTGTCAAGTTACTTATATTTTTAATTCACACAATAAAGGTTTCCACTACAAATTATGGGAGCTAGAAAAAAACCTAAGCAAATAGCATCTGTGCTTGCAAATAATTCAGCATTAATTCTAATTTAAGACTTTAAGCTGTTCCTTCAAGTCTCTAGTCTCTGACTTCATTTGTTCATTAGTCTGAGAGATACTCTAATGTTCCTGACTTCCAGGGCTATATCTGAAGGATTGGACATGTTGTTTTCACAGTTTCTTGGGAGGTGGCTACGAAAGTAAGCTAGGTTTTGTACTCTCCCCAGAGTTGATGCGCTAGGGGCTCACTTGCACTCAGCAAGGAGCCCTGGGTGAGATATTCTGCTGACATGTAGAATAATCTGATGTTAAAGTTTAACAGCTACCAGAAAAAAAGTTTTATTGAGTGTTAACAGCAGGGCTGTGGGGTTGTACCCTCAGAAAGGAATTTTTTTAAAACACACAGTAGGAAGCTCACAGGAAGTTCTTCAGCTGGATCCAGCAGTAGGAACACTGACTTGGTCAGGAAACAGGCAGAGGCATCCAGAACAGGGCTCCGAGGAGTGCCCACAGCAACACGGCCACACAGCATGGCTGGTCTGGCTTAGGAAAAGCTCCTGAAAATCCACAGTTAATATTTAAGTGAACTTGTGTTACTTGATGATGGAAGCGTTTTTGCACAGGTGTTATTTCTCCTAGTCGCACCCAACCTGGCACTTCCCAGACAAGCTGAGGAGTTGGAGAAGACCATTGACCTTTCCATTCCATTTCAAATGCAAACCAAAGTTATCAAACTGTTAGGAGACATTGTCTGAAGTTGTCCTTCATCTCCCTTACTTCAGGGTCTGCTTCTCAGGCATGCAATCATTCACTCTGCAAGTCTCTGTTATATTCCAGACTCCATTCCAGGACTGGGCATCCAGTAGACATCTAAACACACTCAAACTCCTGCCCTTGTGGTGTTCATTAGTCTGGTGGCATGGATTCAGAGAATATCAGAGCTACAGCCCATGGCATTCAGAAGTCACAAACTCAAATGGCCACAGAGGCCAGGGTGGGAGT
This sequence comes from Otolemur garnettii, assembly GCF_000181295.1. Taxonomy (NCBI): domain Eukaryota; kingdom Metazoa; phylum Chordata; class Mammalia; order Primates; family Galagidae; genus Otolemur; species Otolemur garnettii. The sequence continues at coordinate 7,799,186 of NW_003852412.1, forward strand.
GAAAACACACAAAGGTTTTAGGAAGGCGTTTAGGCCAAAGGTGTTGTTTGCACTGATGGTGGTAACTGTCAAAAGCCAGAGAGTGTGAGTCCCCAAAGGCATCCAAATATAGTTTTTTCTAGAACACTGTGCAGTAAAAAGCAAACATCTTTGAGTGCCAGAGCACTCATGCCAGAGCACTCCCATGGCTGCTATTCAACTCTCAAATGTCCTCAGACCAGAATTCAAGGCCCAGAACAGACCTGTGCCTTGCTCAATATACCCAGACAGAGGACAAGCTAAAGCTAGAACTCAGCTGTCCTGGCCCTGACCCTCTGCTTTTTTACTGTGCTGTACTCCCTATGGTCAGTTCCTTGAGGCATCTCAGAAAGTTATGAGTGTTTGACATGATCTTGGTGAACAACCCATTCATTCTCTCAACAATTATTTATAAAGCTCTATCATGTGCCAAACACTGAGGAAAGCTTAACTGTATTGAACAAGTCCAACGTCAGAAATGGGCCTTAACCTCCCGGAGCTTAAGAGCAGATTGCTTGAGCAATCTAGATGTATAATTAGTAGGAAACAATAAATTCCTTTTTTCCCTCTTGAGTACTTCCCGGGCAGTAGTTAGGACTCTCCTAGATCCAGAAACACACGTGTGCTCAACATGGACAACAAATAAACTTAACGTTACATAATTAATGTCATGTGTCCTTTAAAATTAACCCAGCCGGACAACTGATAAAAAAGGATTACTGTGGAATAGTGACTGGGTACACAGAAGGTGCTCCATACATCGCTGTTGGCTGAGTGTCCACGCATTATGCAATCTCGGTTGTTGGGCAAATGCATGACTTTCTTCTACATTTGGCTACGTTGAAAAAGGCTCAGGAGTGGTATAGTCTAGTGCCAGGACTGGCCATTCATTGCACAAATATTGCTTGAGTGCCTATTCACCATGCGGGAGACTCTGCTGGAGTGTACGCAGAAGTGGCATGGCATTCAAGAATCAGTGTTTATGAACTGAAGGTAAATTGAAAGCTATTTTTTCTAAGTATTTCCCAGAAGCATAGTAGAACCTTTTGAAAAGTAGCCCAACTTAGGTCTCCTACATCAACAATTCAGTTTGTATTCCCTGCCACAGCTGGAGGGAGAAATGACCAAAGGTGTTATCAACACTGATTCATGCCTTGTGGCTAATGGTTGGCTGGATGGTCAGGGACATGGAAGGAATACAATTGGAAAACTGGCGCCAAGGACATCTGGGTAAGAGGTATGTGGATAAACTTCTCTGAGTGGGCATAGAGTGTAAAGATATTTGTAGTCCACGTGAATGCCCACAGAAGAGTAACCGTAGGTGGATATGATGGCCATTCTGTGGGCCTTCTATATCCACTCTTCTCATTGCCTAAGGGGCTTGTGAATTGGGTGGCTATGGTTACAGTGATGGAGGTTATGCATGGGCTCAGCACCATGGACTTCACTCATCAATCCTATTAATCAGCTGTTACCACTACTGAGTTTGTAATCTGCCAACAGCCCTTGAGCCCCTAAAGGTGTTTGGCACAGTTCCCAGAGAGATAAGCCAGGTACTTGTGGACAAGATGATTCTATTGGGCTATTTCCATAATGGAAGGAGCAGCACTTTGTTGTTACCAGAATGAACAATTATTCTTTCTGTCTTCCTTGCCATTGGTGTTTCCACCTAAACTGTCATGTATGAACTTATAGAATGCCTTATCCACCGTCATGGTATTCTACATAGCATTGTTTCTAACCAAGGAATTCATTTCATAGCAAATGAAGTTGCAGCAATGGCCCATGCTCATGGAATTCACTGGTCTTACCATGATCTCCCATCATTTTGAAGCACCTGATTTGATGGAATAGTGGAAATGCCTTTCAAAGGCGATTATGGTGACAGTTAAGTAATAATCCCTTTCAGTGTATACAGGACACAGCATATAATAATATGTGCTCTAAACCAATGCCTAATATATAGGACTTTTCTCTCATTGCCAATATTCATATGTCTGGGAATGAAAGGGGAGAAATGGGAGATGTGCTTCACAATATCATGCTTAGTTATTTGTTAGCAAAATTTTTATTCTCATCCTTGCAATGTTGGGCTCTGTTGGTTTAGAAGGTTTTTGTTTCAAAAGGAATAAAAGGTAGAAATTGCTTCCACCAAAGTACACAAAAATGATTGTACTGAACTGCCTGGCAGACATGGGGAAGTTGGAATTACTATACAGTAGGGCTAAGAAATAATACGTCTGAGATGTACCAGGTCCTCTAGGGCACCTCTTACTGTCCCTATGTGCTAAGATTAAAGTCAATGGAAAGGGCAGCGCTTGTGGCTCAAAGGAGTGCACTGGCCCCATATGCCAGAGGTGGTGGGTTCAAACCCAGCCCCAGCCAAAAACTGAAATAATAATAATAATAATAAAGTCAATGGAAAATTACAATAACCCAATTCAGGCAGGACTGCCAATGACCCAAACCTCTCAGGGAACCGTGAGCAGCTACATTGCTTGCTTAGGGCACAGGGAATATGAAATGGGTAGTGGAAGAAAGTAATAACAAATATCAGAAGTGACAGTGTGGCCACCGTGTACATGAGGATTCTAGTAATTGAGTGTTTCTTCCCTTTTTTAGTGTTTATATAATGGTACCAGGGTGCCAAAAAATGTATACACATTTCGAGACGTCATCTATGTATTAATTTTTGAAGTTGAATTCAGTTCTAGTAGCAATACGTAGTACAACATTCACTCAAAAGATGGCATTAATCAAATAAATGTGAGTGTCACCATGAAACAGGCAAGACAGTTGAAGAAAATGGCAGAAGCAAAGTTGTTGTTTAAGGAGCACAAGACCATTTGGAAATGGCATTTGAAATTCTAGAACAGTGTGGAAGTACAATGGCAACATGAGTCTACCTCCAACACACCTAACAACTGCACACATTCGTGATCAGTGTGAGACGCACAATGCTGCGTGTGATGTGCACCAGGGAAGATCCAGAGGCCGCGCACAGCAACAAGTCCTGGGCTTCTGCTGTGGTCTTGGAGCAGTTTACATACTCATCACAAAAGTCTACCAAACAGTGTGCACATGACAGGAGTCAACAGAGCAAGTGCACAACATATTCTTAAAACAGCAAAATAGAAAGTTTTCATCCCAAGATCATGACTTGCACCAAGACGTGAGAGCTGACCTCCATGAGAATTTGCCAGGACAGCAGATAGGATGAAGAGGTGCAGCTGAGTCTCCCCCACCTTCTCCTGACTTCCCTAGAATCCCACCCATGGAGAACCTTACAGGAAGAGGCATACCGTAGAAAGCCGGCTGTACGGGCAGTACTTCCGGAAGAAATTGAAACAGCATGCACAGTGATACAGGTGGACACTTTGATCAGTGCTGCTCAGACAGTAGGTGGCCATGATCAGAAGTGCCTGGATGCTGATGGTGACCACTCTGAACACATCTTGCAGTTGCACATGTGACTTGTATTCCTCTTTTGTTATCAGTAGACTATATATTGAGTATTACAATGTTAATACAATTATTTCCTTTCTTAAAATGTGTATACATTTTTGGGACCCTCTGTATATATATTAAACAAATATTTTTTGTTTTTTCCTCGGATATTTTAAGAAGATTGTAAATCAACAAGAAGTAGAATTGACATCACCAAATATAAACAAGAGCCTTGGTATCTTCTTCTGGAGAAAGGGTTAGTGTGTTTGTGGTTGTGTGTGTGATGGTTGTACCGTGTCAGAGGAAGCATGCTTTTGTTATGGTTTTTATTTGGAGATAAAATATGGCTTGAGGAGCTGTGTATAGTGTAAGTAGACAAGGGGTTAACTGTGGTGGCTTTGTAATGTGTCAACTTGGTTAACTGAATTATGTTTCCTGGAATTTCATTCCCTATATGATTCCAGCTAGGATGGGTCACAAGAGAGATTCTTGCATGAGATTTGGAACACCAGAGAGAAGCAGCAGCCATCAGTTTTGGTTCTCTGGTTCACCCTATTGATGTGCTGCAGCAGCCAGGCCTGCAACTGCCCCACCTGGATCCTCCTGCAGCTTCTCTAACTCCTGGGCCAGGGATGTGGCCAAGATCTGTGATGAAGGATGTTAACTTCTGCCATCACTCATGCCACCAATTCAGAAGCAGCCCAAACTACCACCTGCTGCTTTGGGGTACCACCTTATCCTTGCTCTACCCCACTTGGTACCCACTTTCTCTTCCTACCTTGCAAGCTTCAAACTATCTGCCTGCAGACTTCAAATTCTGCATCAGTCACCAAGACAACAGAGACTACTTAGCCAGCCTCCACAATGGCTTAAAATCAAAGCTCTATAACAAATCCCTTATCCTATAGATGCCCTCTTATACTCTTGCTTCTCTGCTTGAACCCTGACTGACACAGTGGCCTAAAGAATCAGGAAATTTACTTCCCTCACGTAAATCAGTTCAAAGACAATCAATCTGGTAGGAAGGATGGCTCAGCTCCATATGGACATTCAGGGATGCACATTCCTTTCATTGTGTTGTGCCACTACCCTGGGGCGTTGTCATCACCTACATGGTCCAAGCTGAGTCTCCACATCTAAATTCCAGACAGCAGGAATGGGCAAGAGGGAATGGAGGAAATACACCCAACATCTAAGGCCCAGCCCGGGAAGGGACACATGACGCTTCTATTCCCATTCTGTATGTGAGAACCTCATCACACGGCCTCATCCAACTCCAAGAAAACTGGGAAACCAGTGCTAGTGAGGCAGCCACTACCTATGTGTGGTAAAGGTACCACCCCTACCACGTGCAGATAGGCTGGGTTGGATAGTGTGAACATTTTGTATATAGTACAAATGTTATATAACTATGTATATTTCTATTTATAGAATAATAGTTATACAAGTATAGTTAAATAATAACATTATCATAATTACATTTATATAATATTGACATTACATAATACTATTCACATTATTAAAACTAGTCTATGTGTGTGATATATAACTATATATTATATGTAACACACATATTAGCATATATAACTATACATAATCATATACAATACATATAATATTATATAATATAAGACTAACTCCAGGCCCCCCAAATAGCATCCAAGGCCACTAAAAATTAGCTGAGTTACTCTGTAAACTGAAGCCAGGAGCAGCCTAGTGCTATGAAAAATTGAATTGAATGCTTCCAGATTTGAGAGTTGTTGTGCCAATAAATAAATAAATAAACCACTACTGTAACAACAAACTCCAGGAACTTTCCCAACTAAAAATCATAATTGATTACAAGCTGTTGCCTCTAGTATTGAGTTACATTTTGCCTTCTCAACTAAATGCCTCAGTAGTTAAAATGATTTTGTTTGAGATTCACACGGATTAAATAGCCTAGAACACATCCACCCTAGACTTAATCTAAAAGAGAGGAGATTTGGTTCAAATGTTCCTTCTCAGCATGTCAGGAAATGTTTTCTCCAATTAAGTAATCTTATTTTAGAGTTAACTCTGTGCCAAGAAAATAAACAATATATCTTTCATGAACACATCCACTCTGTTGTATAAAAACTTTTATTTTCTGGGAGGCTGCTCTTGGAATTTATACATATAATGAGATCAGAGCTGGAAAAATCCTGTTTTCTTTAGCATTTAATGGCTTTAGAAACTATAAGGGAGCCTTGTGACACAGTATAATGACAGAGCTCTATGAACACGTGAATATCAAAGATCTACAGATAATCTCTTTCTCCCCCCACACCCCCCAAAATACAGTTTTACAAGAATACTGCATTAAGTATAGTGGGATGTTTCCACTCAGTCTTGAGCTGCGTAAAAATGAGCTGCAAGAGAATCTGTTGCCGATCACAGACCAAAAGCTGTTCTGCTTTCAACACATTTTAAGGGATTAGGCATTATGGATATATACTTGCAAGATCAAGTTGCAGAAAGGGAAGTCAGGAAAAACACTTAGGATCCAAGGGCCTGGCTGTCTGAAGGGCGGCACTGGAGAAGGTGGGATGCTACAGGACTCCTTGGAGGTCTCTGTCCCCCACCCCAGAGGACAGCTCTGGATGGAGGCCTGGAGCAGCAGCAGTTGAGTTCTCCTGCCCTTTCTCCTTTATCCCAGCACCCCTCTCATGCTCCAGCAGGACGCAGTGACTCCATTTCCTCAGGCCTTCAATGCCGTCTGTCTCCTTCACCCTGTTCTAGACGCCGTTTTGCACTGTGGACACCCTTTGTTGTTCCTCAAGACCCAACTCCAGCAGCACTTCTTCCACGAAACACAGTAAATTACTCTCTTCTCCTATTTTTGTTCCTCACTGTCTCCCCCATTGGTGAGCTTTTTAAAAACAAGAACCCTTATTGATATTGGGTATCTTACATTCCTGTAGCCTAACGCAAATTCAGGCTCCTGGTGGGTACATCCCATGTGTTTATGAAATGAACAGCGGATGTTAAATCTAAAAACAGTAGGACCTGAAATCTTACTGATTAGCCAACTTGAGGCTCCCTTGCTGACACAGGAAAGAGCCAGCCCCATAGTGACTGGGAAAAGAGGGAAGAGAATGTTCTGATTTCCTTTCTCATTCTCTCTCCAATCTGGTAATGAGCTTCCAGTTGCCAAAAGAGCTGCGCCCCTTGTTTTTCCTTGATTGCCGTGGAATGCGCTGATGGACATCCGCTAGTAGAAGTTACAGCTGCTCCACCTGTAGATGCACAGTGGTACATTCCCCTCAGGCACTTAGAAGCATACCTGGGCAAACACCTGGGTGATGGAGCAGCACAGAAGAAGACTTTCCCAGGCCTGCCTGGAAGATCTTCAATGGCTTTAGAAGTAGGAGTTGGCTTTGCTCTGCCTTGCTTTTGCAAGCCTGGACTGTAGGCAGGAAACTGGGACAGAAGGTTCCAGCCATAACAGACTCATATGCCCAGTTCCATCACTCCCAGCAGTGGTTCCACAGGCCTCTCCAAGAGGCAGTGAGCAATATGAAGAGCCACGAGCCCTGCGGCAGGGGTCAGCAGAACTGCATCTGAGTCCTGGCTCTGCCCATTTCTTTGACCTTCCACCATCCTATTCATTTCCTTATTCCTCAGTTTTTCTACCTTTTGATGGGGGTTACAATACCCACCCAATCATTTTTAAAAAGTCAGTCTCCATAAAATTGTTTATAAATTTAAAAGTGCCATACCTAGGCAATGCTCAGGGGCTCACGCCTGTACTCCTAGCACTCTGGGAGGCCAAGGCGGGTGGATCACTTGAGCTCAGGAGTTCAAGACCAGCCTGAGCGAGGGTAAGAACCCGTCTCAAAAACTAGCTGGGTGTTGTGGCGGGCGCCTGTAGCTACTGGGGAAGGTAAGGCAAGAGAATTGCTTAAGTCCAAGAGTTTGAGGTTGTTGTGAGCTGTGATGCCACAGTACTCTACCTAGGGTGACAAAGTGAGACTCTGCTTCAAAAAAATAAATAAAAATTATAAAGTAACAAAAAAATAAAAGTGCCATACCAACACCTGGCTTGGCTGCCTCTACTCCCACCTGGACTTTTCACTAGTGCACAAACAGGCCCGGTCACCCATGAAGCAATCTCCCCCATTAACGTTCTGGCGTCTTGGTTCGGTCAGCAGTGATGTTATGTGGATATCAGGTAGCGCGGATGTGGTGCAAGGAGGTGGGCACATCTCCGTGATGTTCTTCCCCAAACCAAATCTCAGTCTAACCATGAGGAGAAACATTGGACAAACCCAAACTGGGAGACCTCCCGTGCCATATCTGGCCAGTACTTCTCAAGACTGTCAAGGTCATGACAACAAGCAACGTCTGAGACACTGTCACAGATCAGAGGACTCTGGGGAGACATAACAACTAAACATAACTTGTTTGCCTAAACTGGATCCTGGAACAGAACAGAAATTTTTCCACATTAACGGAAAAATTGGTGTCGTCCAAAAACACAGGGAGCCCAGGTGACAGTAACTTGCCAACGTGGGTTTCTTAGCTTTGGCAAACGCACCATGGAAACGTAAGACACAAAGGTAAAGCAAGTGAGGGGTGTGTGGGAGTCCTCTCTACTATTTTTGCAACTTTCTGTACATCTATACTTATTCCCCCCAAAATTATTTTAAAATATTCTACTTCCCTTTCGAGCCTTATCCAAATACCACCTCCCGTCGTGAGGCCTTATTGAACCCAGCTCCTAGCTCTGACCCCTCTTTCTTCCCAACCCTCACAGCCCTTTGCTTCCTCCTTATACGGCATCTGCATGTTATAATTATTTGTGTACTGTCCAGCCCCCACCTTCATAGCCTGATATGTGAGCAACTTGAAGGTGATTGCTTTTTTAATCTCTAGGGCCTATCAGAGTTCCTGACACATGATAAATATTTCATACGTGTTTATGAATGGATGGATGGATGGATGAATTGCAGCAGCCAGCACTGTCAAAGCGTAGGATTACTGCGGCCTGTTTATTCTATCCAGGCTTAGCTAGACATTTTCCCAAAATAGAATTTATTCTGTAGGCGAAGGCGATGTCTGCTACTGAAGGCATAGCTGCATATTTGTAAAACACCTTCCATTCTGGACTTTTTAAGCTATTTAGAAACCACAACTTATTAATCTTCATACCCCCCTCACATGAAATGCATTTGGCATAATTTAATAATCCAAACTGTACATACCACAGGGGATTTGAAAAGTACCTAATTAAAGATACAGGGCTGTGCTCACCTTATCCTGGGCTTAAAGCCACTGAAATTAGTGAGCATTTGGGCTGAGAGGAGGAAGAATTGAGACATTTTTATAGCTGTGGATTTCAAGGGATTTGGGGCATCAGTGCACTAGGCTTGAATGAGAAAAACAGGTTAAAAATCAGGGATAAATAAGGTAGGTAGAAGCCAAATAGGGTGTCAGAATTAAGAAAGAAAATTGGAAAATAATGAGAGTATTACACTGAACTGCTAAATCAAGGCTGTGGAAGAGGCCAACACAGGAGGGCAAAGCTGGAAAAGGTATAAGAAATGTTATTTTCTTTGCCTAATTTCCTCCAAAAAGCAGAGCTTGAGACATGGGTCTGCACGTAAGTGTTTTACTTTTAGAAAGTGAACTCAAATAGCAGGAGTAGAGAACTGAGAAGCCTGGGCCTGGCTGGCCGAGGTCCTCATTGCGGGAAAAATGAAATTTTGAATATAACGTATAGTAACTGGGAATGCTTGTGATAAATTGCTAGTGTATTAATGCAAATGGTAGCAAATAATGGTGGTTTAGGTACATTTTATATGTTTTAAGGAAAACATTTCAAAAGCAACTTTTCTAGATTTGGGAATCCTCTGACAATGAGCAGATGGTAAACCCCTTGTGCAATGAACTCCTCCAGGTTACTAAGTGCTTTATCAACCAGCAAGTCCAGATGCAGTAGTGGTGTTACAACTGGTGTTGTATAACTGGCACTGCCATCTTTCCCCTTCATCGTCTGCTTTGCAGTCATGATGTGGAGCAATTTGAAAAATATGCCTGGAAGGGTTCTCCATAGCTCCTGTAGCAGTCAAAATCCAAGCTAGCTCAGAAACACACACTTTGGGCCACCAATTCACCAGAAATTAATGTCAGCCAGGCATGATGGTTTGTGCCTATAATCCTATAGCACTGTGGGAGGCCAAGGCAAGTGGATAGCTTGAGATCAGGAGTTTAAGACCTGCCTGAGTAAAAGCAAGACCCCCGTCTCTACTAAAAATAGAAGAACTAGCTGGGCATGGTGGCAAATGTCTACAGTCCCTCCTATTAAGGAAGCTGAAGCAAGAGGATTGCTCAAGCCCAGGAATTGGAGAGTGCTGTGAGCTATGACGCCACAGCATTCTACCCAAGGCAACAGAGTGAGACTGTCTCAAAAAAAAAAAAAAGGAAGTTAATGTCACCATGTCTCAATGTTTGACAAAAACCAACTTCCTCCCCCCTTAGCACCTACCCAGAAGGCACATGACGTGAAAGAAGACTGCTCTTGGGGCTTGGGGGCCCAGTTGTTTGCAGCTGGCCAAGTGGCCTCAGGTAATTTGCCATCTCCTCAGACCTCAGTTTCCTCATCTGTGAAATGCGAGTGGAGGATTAGAGTGTTTTCAGCTCCAAAATGTTATGCTGTAAAACTCCTGCCAAGATAAATCTCTTAAGTTTGTTTTCTTGTATTTCCACATTTCCCTTCTCTAGACTTGACCTGCACATGGAAAGTATCTGATGCCTCACCCTTCCGCGCCCTCACCAGACACTTGAGAAAGTCCGGAATGTTTCTTTTATAAAAGAGTTTGGGCTGTGTTTTCTACATCCTTGGTTGTGCCAGTAAAGTCCCTGCCAGCTCTTCAAATCATGGTGAGTAAGCAACACGTCAAGGGGTAGCGAATTCTCCTCAGGTTCCCGGAGTCTGGAAACAAATGTGGTTATTTCAAACATCTTTTTTTTCTATAAACCAGCTGATACCAGTCTTTCTACTCTTTTCTGGTTTACACTGAGGGAATTTTAAGTAGGATGTTTCTCACGAAAAAAAAAAATGTGATTTGAGAATTCCTTGGCCTATTCTGGCCTAACAGAATTTCAGTTGCCACTCCCTGGGGAGAGCTGCAAACCCACCTTTTTGACATCTACCTGTTAGATGTAGTTTATCATCAGAAAGTTGTGGAGCATTGACTGGCAGGTGCCTGGCAGTTGTTACAATCTTTAAAAGAAGTTAAAAATCAACTACCTACTAGAGCTTGCCTCGTCTAGAATCTAAAAGTATTAATTCTGAGAGCAAGGTCAGCTGACGATACAGAACTCCACAATGCTGAGGACATTTTCCAGCCTCCTGAGGCTGCTCCTCAGTCATTTGCTTTCAGTTGGATCCTTTTGGAATTTGTAGACAACAGCTTGCTACCATGTGACGCTCAGATCCCATGTGTTGGGCTCTTTGTTGTGTTCCTGGCCTGCAGGAAGAGAAGTGCGCCATCATTAAACTGGATCCACGTCACTGGGACAGCACCAGTCATAAAGGTGCATGGAGCAGGACAGTCAGTGCCACACTGCGTCAGGACAGTGATTAGCTTGATACTGTGCTTCGACGTCCTGACAACACAGCCTTCTGGATTAGAAGGCAGTGAGTGCAGGCCGGGGTCCCCTGGCTTCAGGGGGCGATGTGAGGGCCTATGCTAAGGGAGGAGAATCATTATGGCAGGACATGTTTTTTAGAAGTGACTTGTAAAATCATTGTGAGGTCCTCCTCATATCAAATCCTATTCAGACCTTTCTTCCTTTTGCATTCTTTAAATGTTTTCTTTGGCTTAGTCATGATGCATGAAGAAGTTTCTTTTCAATATGCGGGTGAAAGCACTTCTCTTTGGCTAGACACTTTAAACATGAATTCATTTGCAGTTTGACCCGGAGGAGCTGGGCCTCTGTTCCTGGCAAGTGATTTCTCTTCTCTGGATCTAATTCTCTCATAAAACAAGCAAACAAACAAATGACAACAATCCAAAAAAACAAAAACAACCAAAACCCACAAGGGGTTGAGAATAGAGCCCCTTTTGTAGGACTGGATACATATCTTGCCAGTCTGGTACAAAATCAAATTAAAAAATGATTAAGAACTTCACGGCACGACAATCGAGCATTAAACAAACTGGGGGGCCCATCTGGGCACAAGGTCCTTCCTGCTCAGTGGCACAGGCCACTCACACACGTTGCACACTGGACTTGATGTCTTCCATGCCTTGTCCACCACCAAACTTCTCTGATACCATAGCCTTTTCTTCCGTCTCCACATGCCCAGTCCTCATGCAAACAAACAAACACACACATGCACACAAATACAAAAAGGTTTTAGTTGCATTTTTTGCTTGAAAGCTACCTCACTTTTACTTTTCACGTCCCTTTGACCTTAAGTTGTACTTCCGCCCTTCATGACTTCATTTTATTCTCCAAGATGGATTTTCTTCTTTCCTGCCTAAAACATCCAAATGACCTTTGCTTTGGACTTTTTCTAAATCACCATATGTTAGATAATTGCGCCCAAAGGAATTACTTCCAGAGTGGCCTAAACAGAAAAGAAAAACACACAGCCAACTTTTTCTCTAGAAAAGTGCAAACATTTCCTTAAACCTAAGTGTCTCAAGAGGAAAATTGATAGAATAAACCTTTCACCCAGCGAGTCCACTCTCTGTGGTACTTGTACTGAATACCTCTTGAATTTTTACATCCCTGATTTATCTACTGTTTTGCCAATAAAAGCAGTCCAGTTCTTTGATTTAGGTTTTTTTACAATGGAAAAATGACTCAGAGAAAATGACTCAGTTGAGTGTTTTATTAACAGAAAGAAATGATATGCCAGAAACAAGCCAAGTCCTCTGCCCCTTCTCTATCACACTGCACTATCACACAGCACCTACCTGGGAAGCAGGAGATGGCAAATTAAACGCTGAAGAGCAAGGGCTTTCCAGATGTTAGGGCCACTAAAAAGTGCACAACCAAAGCACATAGGAATTTTCAGCACTGAGAAGTGAAATTTATTAGTATAATTTAACAATTACAACGGGTGGGGAGATTCTCCTAACACGCCTTATAAGAAAATAAGTTTAATATCTTGTATGAGTTTTTCTTTCTTTTTTTTTTTTTTTTTGAGACAGAGTCTCACTATGTTGCCCTGGGTAGAGTGCCATGGTATTACAGCTCACACCAACCTCAAACTCTTGGGCTTAAGTGATTCTCTTGCTTCAGACTCCCAAGTAACTGGGACTACAGGCGTCTGCCACAACACCTGGCTATTTTTTGGTTGTAGTTGTCATTGTTGTTTGGCAGACTGGGACTGGGTTCAAACCCGCCAGCTCTGGTGTATATGGCTGGTGCCCTAGCCGCTGAGCTACAGGCACTGAGGCATGAGTTTTTCTTATATGCCTAAGTTATTGAAGTTTCATTCAAGTGGATAACCTGTCTATACAAAATTTCACCATCATCGCAAATTGGTGTAAAAATCAGATTTATTCTTGAAATTAACTCTAGAATTTTAAGAGGAGAAAGTGGCTTTAAATCTATCCATGATTGACCACTCAGCCTCAATAGGAAACTTTCTGTATGAAAGTTTAGAGTGTTTAGCTTATTTTTTTTAAGTGCATTTCCTTCTTTTTTCTTTTTTTTCTTTTTCTTTCTTTCTTTTTTTTTTTAATTTGTTTTTTTGAGACAGAGTCTTGCTTTGTCACCCTCAGTAGAGTGCTGTGGCATCATAGCTCACGGCAACCTCAAACTCTTGGGCTCAAGCAATTCTCTTGCCTCAGCCTCCCAAGTAGCTGGGACTACAGGCTCCCACCATACACCTGGCTAGTTTTTTTAGAGACAGGATCTCGCTCTTACTCAGGCTAGTCTCAAACTCCTGAGCTCAAGCTAGCTACCAGCCTCAGCCTCCCAGAGTGCTAGGATTACAGGCATGAGCCAACGCACACAGCCAGCATTTACTTCTTTAATCTTATAAAAAAGCAAAAGCCCACTTATCTCAAATATTCAAGACCATATATGTTCAGTATTAAGGGCAAGTTTAGGGCAAGAATGTCATAATACTGATACATTACTATTACTTTGTGACAATTACAAATATTTAAATACCTAGACCGTTAAGAATATGAGCAAACAAGCCTACGTGAAAACAATAAACACCTATATTGAGTGCTCCTCTACGTCTCTTTCTAGTGTCAGGATTATCAATATACCAAAACATCCTGTATTCATTTCCTAAGCTTGCCATAAAAAAGTAGCCCAAGATGGGTGGCTTCAAACAACAGAAATTTATTCTCTCACAGTTCTGAAGGCTAAAGGGCCGACATCAGGGTGTCAGCAGGGCCATGTTCTCTCTGAAGGCTTTCTCGGAGGATTCTTCTTTGCCTCTTCCTAGGCTTTCGTGGCTCCCGGGAATCCCTGGCATTCCTTAGTTTATGGACACATCACTCTAATCTCTGCCTCTGTTGTCACATGGCATTCTCCCTGTGCCTCTGACCCTCTCTTTATATGGACACCAGGCATTTTGGATTAGGACTTATCCTACTCCAGTATGGCCTCATCTTAGCTAATTACAACCGCAATGACCCAATTTCCAAATAAGGTCACATTCTGAGCTTCTGGGGAGGATATGAATTTGGGGGGGATACTATTCAACTTCGTACACCCCCCTGAACAGTATAAGCTCTCTTGTATTTAAGCGGAATGAAATAAAACAAAAATAACTTTATGAAGCATTCTAGAAAAGAAAAGCTCAATTATTTCCCAAAGAATCCATTCCATTCTGCCATCCACCCAGTGGTTCCCAAAGTGTAATTCAATGACAATCCATCTCAATTCAATTTCAGGGAGTGGGGGATTATTGAAAATGTAGATTCATAGGCTCCACCCCAAACCCATCAAGTCATAACTGCTAGGTGTAGAGGCCAGGAACCTACATTCTAAACAAGCTTGTTTGGGGTGGGGGGGATCATATAAACCAAAATTTGAGAGCCACTAATTCACAGTGTCAGAAAAGTCTGCCTCACATTCGCCGTGGTGCTTCTTAAATTCATTCCTGATTTTTCCTCTCTGTTCAGGTGAAATTGAGAACAGCTGGTCAACAGATTTCCTTATATTTGAACACCATCATAAGGGTACTCCTCATTTCTTATTTCCCTCCAGACCAAATAATATAAATTCAAGTAATATTAATTCCTTTCTCTTGATAGAATGCATTTTCTAATCATTAAATTATTTATAACTCTGTGCTCGCTTCAGCAGCACATATACTAAAATTGGAACGATACAGAGAAGATGAGCATGGCCCCTGCGCAAGGATGACATGCAAATTCGTGAAGCGTTTCATATTTTTAAAAAAATTATTTACAACTCTGACCAAATTCTTTTCATTTCCTAACAACCCAGTGTACCTAGCACATATTTTTAAAAAATTCTTTGAGTCTCCAGAATTAAAAATAGTACCTTTTGGCCATAGGAAGAGATATCACTTTTTCATATTTCAGGCTAGAAAAATCTGAAGCTGGGTGGCACCCATAGCTCACTGGGTAGGGCACCAGCCACACACACCGAGGCTGGTGGGTTCAAACCCAGCCTGGGCTAGCTAAACAACAATGACAACTACAACAAAAAAGTAGCCAGGTGTTGTGGTGGGCACCTGTAGTCCCAGCTATGTGAGAGGCTGAGGCAAGAGGATAATTTAAGCCCAAGAGTTTGAGGTTGCTGTGGGCTATGATGCCACTGCACTCTACCAAGGGTGACGTAGTGAGACTCTGTCTCAAAAAAAAAAAAGAAAGAAAGAAAAGAAAAGAAAAATCTGAAGCCTAGAGAAGTCAAACTAACACCATTATTATGGTTTTCCACAGAAACAGAACCAGTAGGAGATACAAAGAGCTAATATATATATACATATGTAAAAGATATCTAAAAGGGTGGTCATAAAGTTCATGTGTAATCTTGGGCAATCTTGCACACAAACTTTATGGCCACCCTGTGCGTGCATGTGTGTGTGTGTGTGTGTGTGTGTGTAAACACTACAATAGCCAAAAGGTTTGAAAAATGTAGTGCTGATACCTGCTACTTCTCAGCCTTTAATTTCACTCTTCCCTTGAAACAGCTCTGCTGATCAAGCATTCACACATGTATTCATCAAACGGGAGTCAACATTCCTTGAGCATGCAGAGTCTGGCAGACAAGGTAGGCATGTAAAACCAGAGTTACAAAAAGCATTAGAAATAAGAGTTTTGATAAGTTAGAAAAGGGAGAAAGTAGACAGTGCTATTCAGGTCACTAATCAAGTGAGCGGAAATGACTCAAGGGAGCCCCTTCGTCTGCATGCCAGAGAGAGAGTTGGGCCACCTGAGCTATCACCGTTCATACTTTTTAATCGTAGAAAAAGTACTAGTTCTTGCACTATTTGGCTGGTAGGTATTCACACATATCCCTGTCTAGAGATAATTGTGAAATTTTACTTTTTTAAACCAGACCAGGAAAGCTAATAATTCTAATGGACTTTTTCAAGTCAGAAAGCATTTATTAAGTACCCATTTAGAGCAGAACCTTTTTTTTTTTTTTTTTGAGACAGAATCTCACTATGTCACCCTTGGTAGAGTGCGGTGGCATCATAGCTCACAGCAACCTCTAATTCTTGGGCTTAAATGATCCTCTTGCCTCAGCCTCCCATATAGCTGGGACTACAGGTGCCCACCACAATACCTGGCTACTTTTTTGTTGTAGTTGTCATTGTTGTTTAGTAGGCCTAGGCCAGGTTCAAACTCACTAGCCCCAGTGTATGTGGCCAGCACCCTAGCCACTGAGCTATAGGCACCAAGCCCAGAACCTTTTCCAAATTAAGAATTGCTTAAGTAATTAGAAGATGCAGCTCTTGAAGATTTTATAATTTACTTAAGCAATAAGATACTTGTATTATTAGAAAATGTCACAGGAATTCAAGTTAAAAATTCAGTTTCCTGGCTTGGCGCCTGTGGCTCAATCAGCTAAGGCGCCAGCCACATACGCCTAAGGTGGCAGG
>NW_003852412.1:7815748-7849698 GCF_000181295.1 Otolemur garnettii
TCCCCAGCCTGGACCCGCCAAACAACAATGACGGCTGCAACAAAAAATAGCCGGGCGTTGTGGCGGGGGCCTGTAGTCCCAGCTACTTGGGAGGCTGAGGCAGGAGACTCTCTTGAGCCTAGGAGTTGGAGGTTGCTGTGAGCTGTGAGGCCATGGCACTCTACCCAGGGGAATAGCTTGAGGTTCTGTCTCAAAAAGAAAAAAAAAATTCAGTTTCCTATAAAGTGAGATGATTGATCAGGGGAATTATAATGAGGAAGAGAGTCTTGAATGGAATGAAGGGTGGCATCAACAGAGGAAGAAGGTTTACGAGGGAGGGCAGACAACACCAAGTGCAGGCACAGCAGGAAGATTCAGGAAGGTGCAGGGAAGTCTGTATGAAGTCTATATGGACAGACTGAATAAAGGGATCATTTAGTAGAACTGGAGCCGTAAATAGAAGGTGAACCCAAGTGCCGGAATTCTTTAAATTCAACCCCAATATTAGATTAACCATATGAAACTGCCACTTTTGTAAACCAGTATGTCAATTATTAGAAAATTCATGAATCCATGTGTGGTGGCTCACGCCCTATAATCCTAGCACTCTGGGAGTCTGAGACAGGTGGATTGCTGGAGGTCAGGAGTTCAAGACCAGCCAGAGCAAGAGCAAACCCCATCTCTAAAAACTAGCTGGGCATAGTGGTGGGTGCCTGTAGTCCTAACTACTTGGAAGGCTGAGACAAGAGGATTACTTAAGCCCAGGAGCTGGAGGTTGCTGTGAGCTATGATGCCATGGTACTCTACCCAGGGCAACATAGTGAAACTCTGTATCAAAAAAAAAGGAAAAAGGAAATTCATATGGTGCAACTGGAGTTATGGAGTTCCTGTTCATGATATGACAAAGTAAAGAAATTGATGTTTGAGGAAGAATTATCTTGTAGTGGCTAGGCTGGGACTTTGCTAGATTAGAGACATGGAGACAATTAAGAATCCATCTAGTAACTTGGACATCAGAAGGTCAGAACATGGATGAGGGCTGGCTGGAGATGGAAAGGAAGAGTCAAACGTCATAGGCACTATAAAGAAAAAATTCACCAAGGCTTGATGACTAATTGGACATGGGCAAAGAAGAACAGAAGAGTCCGAAAGGAATGCAACATTTGTTGTTGTCTGGGGGACTAGAAGGGTAGCAATGCCACAGAAAACAGAACTACACTTTGATTGATGCAATAAATACTTTCTTAAAAATGTGTGTAGCATAAAATTTTATACATCAGGTTAGGATATTGGTGTGCTACTTTAACAAAGATCAAATGATAGTGGCTTAAATAAAATAGATTTGTTTGTCTCTTATATAAATATCTGAGCTGATAGAAAGTATACAAGGTAGGGAGGGTAGTGCTGCCGAACGGTCTCAAGTTTCTTCTGTTGCTCCATCGTTATGATGCTACCCTCATCTGCATGACCAAAACAGGCTCACTACAACCTGTTCTTCTGCCAGGCTGAAGGTAAAAGAAAGAATGTTGAGGATGCTATCTTCTATGTAAGATATGACCAGAGTTGTATGTCACTTCCTCTCATATCCTGTTGGCCAGATCTTGGTCACATGGACATATCTAGCTGCAAGGGAGCCTGGAAAATGTATTTGTAGAGATGGTCATGTGCCCAGCCAAAACTTAGGGTGTTTTCCTATTAAAAGGAAGAAGGTAAGGGCGGTGCCTATGGCTCAAAGGAGTAGGGCACCAGCCCCATATGCCAGAGATAGCTGGTTCAAACCCAGCCCTGGCCAAAAACTGCAAAAATAAATAAATAAATAAATAAATAAAAGGAAGAAGCTAACAGCAGGTAAGACAATTAATAGTCTCTGTCATAGTTACCATTTGGTGGAAAAAACTTTTGTAAAATTTCTTTGAGAAATAACATTTAAGGGGAAAACCCAGATTTTAAAATATTAGATTTTCTGGAACTGCAATGTATCTGTAAAGGAAAAGGAAGGAAGAAAATATCAGTCCTTTTCCCCAAAACTGTGCTCGAGTATCTGGGATTCTGAACTAATCAATGAGTCAGGAAGGCATTGAATAATTATTGTGTGCAAAGACTGGTTGTCAAATCTTAGAACCAGAAGAGACCTCGTAGCAGTATTATAAATCTTATTAAAAATAGTATGAGTCAGCATGTTAAAAATAGTATGAGTCACCATGGAAGGATATTTGTCCAGGTGAAAGAAGTGACAGTACAAGTGAATCTTCATTTCCACCTCTGTCACCAAACCTGGACTCTTCCCGAGTTGCATCTTCTCCTGGATGTATCACATTTTGATTCCAACTGCCATTATGAGGACTGTCTCCCTGGAATGCCCAGTTTCTCCTTTAATATTTAACCTGGGCACAAATAAATCCCTTTCCTTTAGTGCCCTTTCATAAAACTAAGATAGGCTGGCATTAATCAGGCAGGGTGCAGTGGCTTGTACTTATAATCTCAGTACTTTGGGAAGCCAGTGCAGGAGGATTACTAGAGGCCAGGAGTTGGAGACCAGTTTAAGCAACATAACAAGATCCCTATTGCCACACACACACAAAAAAAGCCCAGAAATATCAGCCAAATGTGGTGGTACCCATCTGTAGTCCCAGCTACTTGGGAGGCTGAGACAGAAGGATTGCTCAAGCCCAGGAGTTTGAGGTTGCTGTGAGCTATGGTGATGCCATTGTACTCTAGTCTACATGACAGAGTGCGATCCCCCCCCCAAAAGAAGATAATAATAATGACTTACCAGATATGATAGGAGAACAAAGGAAACATAATAGATGCAATATAACAATTGTCAGGTTGTTGATGTATAGAGAGAATTCTGAGCCAATGTTGGCAACAGTGGAAGGACTAGTGTAATAGCAAAGCCCCCCTCCTTCCAGCTTCCTGCCAATCTTTGCCAGGTGGCCATTGGTAAATAGCAGACCTTTACCTACCAAATTGGGGTTTCTACAAACAAACCAAAGACACTGCTCTCCTAAGTCAGGTACTTGGGATCTCACTCTTAGCAGAGGGCAGGGTCTATTCTTCTTTCTCTCTCCCTACCCCTTCTACCCCCTGCCTAGCACAGTAACCAGCACACAGTCAGGGCTCAATATAATGTCTCTAGGATAAAAACTCAGAGGTTTTTCTCATACAAATGACCAGAGTGACTCAAAGTCTTCTCATTGATTTCTAGTTGGGATCTGAGGGCCATGCTTTCCTTAAGTTATTGGGACTGGGATGCTAGACACCCTGACTAGCCAATCTTTCGTGTGTTTTAGGTGATCTGCTCCACTCATCTTCACATGCTCCAAAACAAGAGACAATGCACAGACCTCAGCAAACCAATCTCTTCATTCTGAAATGAAGAAGCTGAGGCCCAGAGAAGAATCAAGAACTTGCCCAGGCTCTCATAGTAGTTCAGTGGCAGAAATGCACCTGCAGCCCAAACCCTTTAATGCCCAGCCTGTGGATGTGTCACCTCACCACCCCCCATTGCTTTGCTCCTCTGCTTGTTTTCACTAGAACCCCAACCACAGAGAAGCTGCAGACGGCTGCTCTGTCCCAGGCCCACAAGTGGTTCCTGACTGTCCCCCTCCCTGCCTTCAGGGCCTGGCAGGCCTTTTGTTAGTTCCCAGAAGCTACACCTCTCCTTTACTATTTACCAGAAGAACCTTGAAGTTTAACAGATGTAGAAACAGATACTGCCCAAATATGGGCTCACCTGTGGGGACCTCTGGGGAGACGGGGAGACAACAGAGGTGTTTTCTATGGGGTCCCAGAATGAGTCATAAATACCAGAAAGCACCTGTTTAGAGTAATGCTGCCTTATTCTTTTTTAAAAAACAAAAACAAAACAATGAAACTCTGATTTTCTCTGTTTTATTTGCTCTTTTTCTCTGTTGGCCCATCTCCAACTTTCCTGAATAAATTGTAGGCAAACCTTCTGAATGCCTAGTCCCTCATTTCCAACAGAGAAACCAAAAGGCCAATAATTCCATGCCTTTGTTATTACTTTTACTAAGTATGAGCCCTACTCAACAGAAATTACAGCTTACCACAAGAGGACAAATTTTGATTAAAAGGAACCTTTTTATAATACTTTTTATCTGATTATAACGATAACATATATTCTTGGATCAAGACTGGGAAAAAACAGAAATATAAAGACTTTTTTAAAATATAATGTCACCACCACTGTTTGCATTTTGGTATATTTCTTTTCATCATTTTTTTTGTCAACACACACATAACTATCATACATTTATTTGCAGGCAGAGTAATAGATAAAAAAGAATCAAACTTTTAGGTCACAGATGGGCCAGTAAAAAAAGAGGCCCACGTATCCCAAGAACATGGGATATTTATCAACACATATATAGAGACTCGAAATAAGAAAGCTTCATTTGTGTGTGTGTATAGAGACAGAGTTTCATTTTGTTGCCCTCGGTAGAGTGCCACAGCAACCTCCAACTCCTGGGCTTAGGCAATTCTCTTGCCTCAGCCTCCGGAGTAGCTGGGACTGTAGGCGCCCTCCACAACACCCAGCTATTTTTTGTTGCAATTTGGCCGGGGCCAGGTTTGAATCTGCCACGCTTGGTATATGGGGCTGGCGCCCTACCCACTGAGCCACAGGCGCCGCCCCTGGAAAGCTTCATTTTACACTTGGAAAAGAGGCCCACTCTTTCCCAAGTGCAGGTGGAATTCATGTTATTGTTGTAACTGATCTTTTCGATGAGAAAACTATATTCATCAATTTGTTGGTATTTGCTGTGACTGTGACTACCCTCAGTTTCTGTTCTTCTGCTGAAGTGGAATGAATCCATGTGCTTGTCAAACAGGGCTGTGGCACAGGGGGATGGCAGCAGCAGCAGTGACAGCCTGAATGCAGGAAGTCACATTTGAAGGGGAAGCTCGGGCTGGCAGAAGTGTGTTAACCTTTCATCCATGACATTGGGTTTAATATGTTAACTTTGTAGTCAAAGCTGCTGCTTTGAGCTCAGGGTTCATAAAAAGTGTCACTGGTCCTTGATGTTCCCAGTTGAGGATAGTAAGGAAAACAGAACCCTGAAAGCTCACACTGATTGAAGCAAAGACGGAGCTGGGAGGTCAGCCCAGTGCCCTCACTCCTGCCCAGCCTGACAGAACTGAACAGCTATTCATAGCCGCTGGAGCACTTCCAAGCTGTGAGTGTAAATTTACTTGTATCATCTCTGCAGAGAGGAACTGTGCAGTCCCCAGTGCCTCCTGGTTGATTTGGATCGACTGTTTATTTGTTTAGTCCTGTAATGATATTATCCACAGAGCCACACAGGGAGGATGAGGAATTCCTGGAGGAGGGAGGCTGCGTGTGTTTATTGCCCTGTCAGCCCTTCACGACAAAAGACAAAAGCTGCTGTAATTTGTGTGTTCCCACACACACGATCCATATGGACAATCTCGAGGATAGGTGCTGATGAAGGGGGGAAAGGGATTACCAGAAATCGGGATGCCAGCTGCCTTGTGAGAAACGCGGGGAAATGCTGTCCCAGTAAGCCTCTGGTTAAATACCACCGTTCCCGAGCTGGAAGGCCTTCTGAGATGTTATCCACACCAGAGGGGAAAAAGAACCACCCGCTCTTGACTGACTTGGGCTTTGTGTTGCCTTGGACCTTCCAACCTAATTTTTTTTTCTTTTCAAGCTCAGTGGTTTCTGTTGCCTTAGGAGAATCTAGGGCTTTCATGGCAATGCATGTTGGGGGGGTGGGGGAGACCATGATTTCCCTTTTCCTCAGCACATTTATTTATAGCTCGGTTTCAATGCAGGGCTTAGCTGTGGGCCTATCATCAGGGCCAATTCTAGTTCATCTCCTCAGTGTCAGACTGAAACCACCTAACATGTGCTGCCAATCAGTTCCTGATTGTTTTTCTGGGAGCGTGCAGTTCCGAAAGCTCCTTCTACCTCAGGAACGTGCCATCCATCCAAGAAATACACTACTTGAAAGAAAGGACGAAATGAATCAACAGAGTCAGCACGTCCCTCAGCAGGCTGGCAAATGATGACCTGCTAAGGGGCGGTGGTACCCAACCTTCTTGCTGACTGTGGGTCCACTGAGGCCTTGCCACGTCCACGCTGTCATCATGGTTTGATCAGCACCACCTGAAGGGCTCATACGGTCCTTGATGCCAAGACAGCAAAGGGCACTGCTGACTGGAAAGTCATTGCTAGTGGGATGGATGGCTGCCACAGGCCTTGAGAAACAACGTCAGGGACACGCACAAACCACCCCTACGAAGTGACCCAACACAGCCAGTGAGGCATGATGGCTCAGCCAGCAGCCTCAAATAACGGGGGGCTCATTTTCAGTGGGGGACAAGACAACCACGTGGCTCATGAGTGGCAGCCCTCCCAGAAAACAGCCATTTGTGGTTCCCAAACAATGGAACATTCCCTAACTGACACCAGGGAAAGGAATATGAGCAGCCACGTGGCTTTCCGGGCAGTATCACTACAGCGGCCCCATCCAACTGACACAGACCCCTGAAATCTGTTCCCAGTGAAAAGCCAAGCTGCCTATATGTTATTATTATATGGATAATATGAGGAAATGTGAATATGAGTAATAGGAGGGAAATGCTTAACAAGTGAACTAAAAAGATGCCTCACTGATCCTGAACTGCGGTAAGAAGCAGGTTGAGAGGCAGATGCGGCTGCCATTTATACTTACATGGGGCTGGTACCCACCCACCTCTGGGTGTGCCTTTCCAGTTCCCCTAAGTGGGAAAGAAAAACTACAAAACCCTCCTCACTTTGCTTACCAGGCATGAATGGGAGGAGGAGATAAGGGGTGAAGAAATAAGTTCACCTTAGGGCAAAGCAAACAACCATACTAAACAGAGGAGTTGTTACAAAAGCAAAATATAGGCACTGCGTGTATTTTTAACGACCAGGACTAGGGTGCCCTGAGTAAACATAAACAGCTTCCTGCCTGCGGAGGGCTAGAAACTGTCGCGTCTTGGATTTGAGTTCCCCGCCACCCCCTCTTAACGGTGCCTGGCCCTGCCAAAAATCATTTACAAATAAAGAGCTCTCAGAAATGTGCCCTACCTTGGGCCAAAGAGATGAACCTCTTTTCCAATAAATATCTGGCCGGGAAGGGGGCAGGGGAGCCGGGAGTAACAAAGGGAGCCAGCGGCCTGGATTTGTTTGGATTGCAGGGCCGGCGCAGGAGCGGCCGGGCGCAGCTGACCACGGGTACAGATAGGTTAATTTCCACATGGAGCTGCAGAAACCCTATCCGCGGGTTGCGAAGCGTGGGTCAGCCAAGGCATGTTAATCTGTTTAGCATGTGCGCCGCGCGGAGGAGCCAGACCACCGGGGCGCAGGAGGCGCGGCCGCAGCCGCAGCCGCAGCCGCGCTGCTCCGGGGAGTTAATAAAGAGCTTAAGGCAAGTAAGTGCATCGAGCCTGCGAGCGGCTCCGGGCCGGCGGCCCCGGGAGGGCGAGGCCTCCGGCCCCCAGCGCTCGCGTCCCGCGGGCCCCGGATCCGCGCGCGTTCCGCCGCGCCCAGCCCAGCTGCCCGGGGTTCGCGCCGCTGGGGAGGAGGGGGGGGGCTAGCCACCTCGAACATTTTTAACTAATCAAAATATTTGCTGATGAGTATTTATTTTTACAAGAACTCGGTTTGGCTGGAGACTTCCCGAGCAACAATATGGGCTGCCGTGTTAGGTTTGCGACGGAGCCAAGTGCGGTTGGGCTTATTGAATCTGCGCGCTTCAACGCAGATGAGCTCCGGAGACGTTTGTCTGTTCCGGGGAAGCAGCTTTCCCAAGACCATCTTTCTGCAGATGGTGCTTAGAACACAACCACATGTCCCCACCCCCACCCCCCAAAGCACGGGAGGCTTCGTGTGTCACGTTTGGGCTGAATGAAAAGAGGAACGCGCGCTCTTTCCTGTCCAAGCCAACAAAAGAAAAAATAGCGGGAAACTTCCCTGTCCGGAGAGAGGAAAGCCAAAGCTCAGAGGTTCCATGGAAAGCACGAGCAACAGCAGAACTGGATGAATACGACGTCCACTTCCACGCATCCCTCCATCGTGCTAAGCGTTTCCTTTCTCTTGTTTTCCGTCCTCCTAATACTCAAGCAAGAAAGACACTTTTAACTTTACTAAAATTAAGATGTTGAGTCTGGTCCAAGGGTAATAAAACAACTACTTCATTCAAGTCATTGCAAAGCCAGTGGCCACTATCTTGGAAAAACTATGAAAGATGAAGTCGGATCAAGTTTGCAAACTGACAAATGCAAACAGTCATGAACTGTAAAAATCCTTGAAAAATACTGAACCGGAATTTGTTAAATGTTGGCTGAGAATTGTTTAAAATATCCTAACTGGTGGCAGAAAATAGACTGCTGGGCCTTAAATGGTTGTTAACCTCCAACAATTCAGCAGTCCTTAGAACAGTGGTTCTCAACCTTCCTAATGCCTCTAGCCTTTAATATAGTTCCTGCGGGTCGCGACCCACAGGTTGAGAACCGCTTCCCCAGAGAGTGCGTTCCAAAGATGGCTTCTCAGTGGCTATGTCTTGGGGGAAAGGGAAGTGGGGCAGATGTTGTTCTGACAGTGTGCAGGGTACCACTGCCAAGAAGTGCATTCAGAAAGTGTAAATGAGCAGATACTGAAAATATGAAGTTAGGTCAGATCAAGCAGAAAGTAAATTTAATCATCGTGAAAAGTAGACTTCCCAAGATGGTTAAAATAAACACAGAAGAAAAATACTCAAAGAATCATGGAAATCCTAAACTAAATATTATTTGGCAATGCAATCTGGTATTGTTTCAATCTTGCTTTTCTATAACAAGCACAGTACTAGGAAATAGAAAGTCTAATAAAATGAACTATTAGGAATCATAAACCCATTTCTAATATCTGTACTACAGGTTACTGTTCAGTTTGGGGAGCCATAAGTGAAGAGATTTTGAGAATTAAAAGTATCCCTTCCCTCCTGCACTTCCTTCACTTACTTGGTTTATATTAGTCATAAGGGTCCTGATTTTAATGACAGTTGCCACCTGTCTCATTTTGGCCCATATACTCCCCCAACTCAAAATTAAGTTAAAGTGTAAAATGAGTTTATGACTTCTTTTGATCAAAGAGACTCATGCCTCAGAATTTAAGACAGAAAAGAACAGCTAGCCCTGATAAATGTTGCTTGCACTTCACAGTATTTGAAACTGATTGGCAGAGATGAGAGGATTAAGGAAAGTGAACATTCCAGATAGTCAAAAAAAAAACCCTAAAAACTGTAGCTGAGGAAATCAAATTATTTGGAAGCAAAAAGAGAACAGGTTTCAATCATTCTAACTCAAATTTCCTTTACTTAGCGAGCCCAGCAGAAAGAGAACATATTGTTTTTACTTGTCAAGAGAAAGACAGCAGTGAAGAGCCTGGTGTCCAGTAAACCAATGGGACTGTCCACCTGGAAGTGTCATATTTCCATGCTGAGGCTATGAGGCTACTAGTCTTTCCAAGTGAGACTACCGTGTTCCCCCAAAATAAGACACTGTCTTATATTTACTTTTTCTCAAGAAGACACACTAGGGCTTATTTTCAGGGGATGTCTTCCTCTCCGTGCAGAAATGCATGGCGTGGCTATGCAGATATGCTGCATAGCCATGCCCATCACTAGGTCTTATTATTGGGTTAGGGCTTATATTTAACAAATACATAGAAATCCTGCTAGGGCTTATTTGGGCGGTAGGTCTTATTTTCAGGGAAACACGGGATCTTAGTGGTCTCAAGCTTATATAACAAAATGCCATGGACTAGGTGGCTTAAACAACACAGGCTTATTTCACATAGTTTTGGAGGCTTGAAAGTCCAAGACCAAGGTGCTGACAGATTTGGTCTCTGATGAAGGCCATCTTCCTTGCTTGCAGACAGCCACCTGCTTGCTGTATCCTCATATAGCAGAGAAAGTGAGAGCTCTAATTTCTTCCTCTTCTCATAAGGACACTAATTCTACCATGGGGTTCGGGGGCTCACCCTATGACCTCACCTAAAACCAAAGGCCTCACCTTCCAATTTCATCACATTGAATCAACACATAAATTTGGGGACGGGGATATAAATATTCAGTCTACAACAGAGAGGAACTGCCACATTAGTGCAATGTAGTTGATGGGACAGGACACGGGGTGACAATTCCTATCTCACCTTTAAAGATCAAAGCCCCACAAAGGACCCACCTTCTTAGAAAGCTTTCTTTAACTGTCTTCCTTTTATATATCACTTTATTTCTCTTTTAACAATGTTTAAAGCATTTACTTTGGCCATCTCTGTTTAATAAACTGTATGTCCCATGACCCTAGAATGCTATACCAATAATAGTGATAATATGATGATGACTGAGAGTGAGGATAACAGCAGCTAACATTGATTTAGCCTGTATCATGTGCCAGTACTTTGCGTGCATTATATCATTTTCACCATAAACTTTATGAAGTAGATGTTATTATAGCCCATTTTACAAGTAAGAATATGGAGGCTCAAGGAGGCTAGGTAACATTTGCCAGGTTAATACGTGGGTAATGGCTAATGGTTATTAAGTGCAACGACAGCTGGTTTCCAACCATTGGTCTCTGTACGCCCAAGCCTGTGATCTTAGCTATTGCATTATCATACAAGCCCGTCTTTATGCACACAGTGCCCCCCAATGTCTGTGGGGGATGATAATGTAAAATTTCTATTTGAATAACCCTGGGATCAAAGTTCTTTTAATAGAAACCCTAAAATTTTGAGCATCAACATTTTTCTCACTGAGTAGAATTATAATCCCCGTCTCTACAGTGTATTAATTCTTGCCTCCCCTTTTCTTTTAAACTAAGGTCTCTTTCCACCATTTATGACTAGATTCTATTGGGCACCTTTTCTGAGCCTGTGTCATTCTACTTGCTGCAATGAGAGTGATCAACAGCTTCAATTTTTATGTATTTAATTTTTAAATATACTGGACACTAAACCTGAAACAGATTAGAATGGCCATAAAGTTCGTGTGCGATTTTATTACACATGAACTTCATGGCCACCCTGTACTTATCCCATTTGTCACTCTAAAAAAAAAAATGCCTGATGAGATATAGGGGGGAAAAATCACACTTACAGGGGACTAAGTTTCCCAGGGTCCCCAGGAGGTAGGTGGGATCATGGCAGGAAGTGAACTCGGGGCTTTTTGAAATGCTCCAGGAGAAGACAGTGCAGAATGGAGCTAAAATGCCAAATGGGCCAGAAACTAACCTACTACTTTGACAGTTCTTGGGATAAGGAAGTAGATTTCTATCAGAGCATAGAGATCAGGGCAGGGATCTTGGTTAGTTTATGGATCTCGTGCTTATAAAATGACACTGATAATACTAAGTCTTCTCTTCTAAGTCAATATTCTGCCAAATGGAGGAACAAATTCAGCCAAATACCTTGAATGCCTCTGAGGAAAGCACCACAGAAAAACTCTTTTCTAAAGTGATATTGCCTTGTTCAATTGCCAGGAAGTATTTCTTCCCAAATATGTGATTGATGAACTGAAGATCTTTCAAAGCACGAAGGATCCGTGTCATTTAGATAAGCCATTTATCTGGGGTTCCAAATGGTCAAGAGAAGCAATCTCTCATAATTCCTCAAAACACCAAGTGCCTTTGTATGGGCCAGACTTGTCTGAAAAGGAGAACAGAGTGATACTGCCTCGTGAATCCCTCAGCCGTCACATTCCAAGAGTGTCCCAGTAAAGGAGTCCAAGCAGTTGCTTCTGAAATCATAAATTCCAAAAGACAATGAAAGTTGCAATCACAAGGGGTAACAGAAGCCAAACACATTAGGAACATGTTCCCTGAACAAATAGCATAATCCCGGACACACAGGAACACATGGTTTGCCTCAAACATGTTTCATTTTGTCATCGCATTGAGTGTACAGTATTTCTCTTTGGGTGCAAGAGTGATTGATTTCCTTGGGAGAATTGTTTGTAAGAACATGAAAGTTGCCAAAGCAAACACGTTGGAGGGAAGTGTGGAGAAGGGGAGTAAGAATATTTGGAGTAGATCTGGGTTTGGGAAGTTCATGCAGAGGTGAGACAGTGAGATGTAGAACAAATACAAACATTCTGCACACTTCATCTACATAAATTATGTTCTGAATTTCACTCTGTGCAGACATTAGCTGTGCAGCTACAACTCTCCCTAGTGTGCCTCTAGAATGTGGGCACATGGCCAGTTTTTAAGTGAATGATTTGCAACTTTTCCTCCACATAAATTAGTCCAGTAATACTTAGATCATCCTGATTTTAATCCACAGAAGCCATGTAGTCATTGTAAAAACACCGATAATCTATTTGTCTTTTATGATAGAATTCTATCACTGACTTATATGACTAGATTTGTCTTGAGATAGGTTGACAAAATGGAAAACATTAGGCCTATTTCCTTTGATCTCTTTCTCTACCATGAAAAATCTACCTAAATAATACGCAGCACTATTTATAATCGTGTGAATTTGAAATGTTCCTTTTGGTTATTTTCTCTAAATGTAAGCTAAATTATGTTAAAGATGATCATTTTTAGCTTCTATCTGCCCATACGTATTAGCGCCTGAGAGATGTGAATTTGTTATCAAATACTCCTTACACGCTTAAGTGTGTAGTTATAGGACGGACTAGCAAATGGAATTTTTTTTTTGATTACTCCATTAGGATTTTGTTGTTCAAGTAGCTATTTTTAGAGTGCAAAATGAGAACTTCTGAAAATTAGCAATAAGATATCTGAATAAACATTACCATTGAAAGATGATTCTCTAAATACAAAATATAAATAACTTAAACCCCAGAGAATACAGACGCTTGACCTGGGCTGTGCAGAGTACCAAGACAGCTTTGCTACATGGAAGTTCTCATCACTCACACCAAGGCAGAGCTTCCCTCAGTCTCACCATTATTACTCTGTTGCCCAGCTAGTTAGTACTGGATGGAAGGGGAGGAGATCACTCGTACATGTACTAGTTATCTACAGCTACGTAGCAAATTAACCCCCAACCTAGCAGTTTAAAACAACATTTATTATCTTACAGTGTTCTGTGGACCATGAATCTAGGCACAGCTCAGCTGCCCCCCCCCCCCCAGCTCTGGGTCCCTCACATGGCTGTAGTTATATCAAGGTTTGACGGGGAAGGATCCACTTCCTACCTCACTCACCTGCTTGTTGACAGGAATCAGTTCCTTGCTGGTTGGTGGACTGAGGCCTCCGTGTTTCCTGGGCTATTGGCCTTAGCCTTCCTAGGTTCCCTCACCCATGGGCCTCTATATAGGTCATCTTACAGCATGTCAGCTGGCTGCAACAGTGCTAGCAAGCAAGTGGGCAAGAGAGAGTGCTAGCAAGAGGGTAACACAGTCTCTCCTAACCTGATGATGGAAGTGACAGCCCATTTCTTTTGCTGCTTAGAATCAGATCCAGCTCCTACTCAAGGGGAGGTGATTGCATGAGGGTGTGAATACCAGGAGGTGTGGATCATTCGTAGCCATGTTAGAAGCTGCCTATTATATCACTAATGACTATAAGGTGTATTCTTCCTGTGATGGTTAATTTCAGGTGTCAACTTCACTGAATTAAGGAATAGCAAGAGGCTAGGTGTAGTGTCATATGCTTATAATCCCAGCACTTTGGGAGGACAAGGCTAGAAGATTGCTTAAGACCAGGATTGGGGCTTGGCACCTATAGCTCAACCGGCTAAGGCGCCAGCCACGTACACCTAAGGTGGTGGTTCAAATCCCCAGCCCGTACCCACCAAACAACAATGACGGCTGCAACCAAAAAATAGCCGGGTGTTGTGGCGGGCGCCTGTGGTCCCAGCTACTTGGGAGGCGGAGGCAAGAGACTCGCTTGAGCCCAGGAGTTGGAGGTTGCTGTGAGCTGTAATGCCACGGCACTCTACCCAGGGGGGATAGCTTGAGGCTCTGTCTCAAAAAAAAAAAAATGTAAAAAAAAAAAAAAGACCAGGATTGGCCCAGTCAAGACCAGCCTAGGAAAAATAATGAGACCCCATCTCTACAAAAAATGTTTAAAAAATTACAAGGCTATGGAAGCGTGTGGCTGTAGTCTCAGCTACTTTGGAAGCTGAGGCAGTAGGATTGCTTGAGCCCAGTAGTTTGAGGTTACTGTGAGCTAGGCTGACACTTTAGCCTGAGGCAACTGAGGGAAAATGCCTCAAAATAAAAAAGAAAAAGAAGGAAAGAGAGAAGGAGAGAAAGAAAGGCAGGAGGGAGAGAGAGAGCGGGAAGGAAGGAAGGAAGGAAGGAATCTGCAGGTTGCCACTTACATTAAAAAAAAATTTAAAAATCAACACATTCTACCCCACAAATGCATAAATGTATTCATTTATGTGTATATGTGTATATGTCTTAAAAAAAGGAAAAAAGAAAAATATATATATACATATACATGTGTATATATATATATTATATATATGATCCATGGTTGGTTAAATTCACAGATATGTAACCCATGGATATGGAGGGTTATACACACATACATGCACATATATCACATAGTATATACACACAGACACACATATCTCCCATTGGTTCTCTCTGGAGAACTCTGACTAATATACTTCACTTGTATCCTAGATCCCACTTTATACCCTAGGATACTGGTTCTCACAGTGTAATTCCTTGACCAGCAGCATCACTTGGGACTTTATTAGAATTGCACATTCTCAGGTCCCCTCCAGACCTACTGAATCAGAAATTCTGGAAAGGGTCCTAGCATCCTGTGTTCTAACAGATCCACCAGGTGGTTCTGAGCATGCTATGGGCTGTTCCCTTAGAAACAAAGGGAACAAAGGTGGCCGAGCCTCCCAATTTCCCTCTTCTAAGACCAGGATCTCAGTCATGGGAATATCTACTCACATCTTCAGTACACTCATGATTGCTGATGGCTTTAATAATGATGCCTTGCAACATAAACCAGGAGATATTTTACAATGGAACCCATATGGCAAGTCTAGAAGAGTTTTTTGTTTGTTTTCCCTGGATTTCAATTTTTCAACCTAGTAAATCTCATGTACCTAATCCCACAGAGTGGAACTTTGTAGGTTTTGAGGCCAAAAGGAACTAGACCACTTAAACAAAACTTTAGTCAATCAACAGTAAAAAAAACTTCAGTTGTCCAAATGCCAGCTTTGTTCATATGCCTTAATTCTCCAAGAGAGTTCTTTTTACACTTTTTACCCACTCTCCAAAAAATTTTCATAATGGCCACAGTTGTACTCCTAAGGTATGAGATGGATGAGAATGGCTAATTCTGGCCAGGTGCAGTGGCTCACACCTATAAACTTAGCACTTTGGGAAGCTAAGGCAGGCAGATTGCTTGAGCTCAGGAATTTGAGACCAGCGTAAGTAAGAGTGAGATCCCATCCCTACTAAAAAGAGAAAAACTAGCTAGGCGTTGGAAGATACTTGGGAGGCTGAGGCAAGAGGATCCCTTGAGCCAAGGAGTTTGAGGTTGCTGTGAGCTAAGATGCCACTGCACTTTACCTAGGATGACAGAATGACTCTGTCTCCAAAAAAAAAAGAGCTAATTCTATGTTCTAGTTCTAGGTACAGTAAGTTTGGCCCTGTTGGAAAGGTCTTGAATATAAAATGAACTTAAGACTTCATTATGTAATCAATGGAGAACCACTTTGAGTTCTTGAGCACAAGTGTGATATGATGAAGGAGTTTTCAGAAAGTTAATCTGGAGCACATCTTGAGCAATCAGGAGACTGGAGGTAAAAAGATGAAGGGTAAAAAAGCTATTTCAGTGATACAGGCACGGGGTATGAGGTGCCCAGTCTCAGATGATAACTGCAGGAGTGGAGAAGAAGGGAGAAAAGGCAAGCTTTTGCGGGAGAAGAATTGACCAGACTTGGTGAATTACTGGATATGAGAATTAAAGTGATGAAGGAACAAAAGACTATTTAGAAAATGGTAGGCCTGGAGTTAATGGGAAAATTGAGAACCACTGATAGAATTAAAGCAGTCGAGACGGAGAGCCAGTCATGGAAAGAGGCCTGTCTTAGAAATGTTAGGTTCAGGCTTATTAAGAAAGTAATTATTATCCAACAGGAAGTTGGGAATCCAGCACTAGAGCTTGGAGAAGAAGTTGGAGATAAGATCTGGTTATCGCTTGAGTGAGGAAGGCTCGAAGCTATGGCTGGGGGAGGACATCCCCAGGACTTGTGCTCCCAGCTCACTCTCCTCTCCACTTTTCCCAGCTGGCCCCATCTAGTAGTCTAGCACTCACACCTTTCTCCCCTTCCATCCTTGGTCAGGGCAGAAATTAAGACCATGTCCTAGGTGTCTGAGAGCTATCTCTATGGTCACCCTTCTTCTTCTTACTTTTTCCTATATGGAAGATTACATAACCCATAGAACTTTTCCACTTAGGTTTCAATATAATGGAAATATACTCAGAAAGTTAAACATGCTTCAACAGCTAACCACACACTACTCAACTGAAACGACCTCTAGGCCAGCCTCTTCTTGCCCCTCACATCTAAGTGGTTCTAGGCACTGCCAGAGAAGCCTTAGATTTGGGGGATCATGCTTAGAAATGTCCATTGATTACTTTATGTGCATTTAGTTAATTCAGTGCAACTCCAGTGTTCATGTCCCTGCCTGCTAAAAACACTCTGCTCTTTCATGCCAGTATTTTATTATATAATCTATTCCCATGTATAATTTCTGCTCCATCTTCAAAACTCAGTTACCTCCTCTGCAAAGACTTCCGTGACCCTTGCATAGTTATTGTTTTCCTCTGTGATCTTATACTAATCAATGCATATTTCTATAGAAGCACATTTTAATCAGTACACGTTCCTCATCTCCAACCATATGTCTTATTTTTCCTTGTATCCACATTATATCACACCATGCCTGGCACACAGTAGATGCTCCCTAAATCCAAGAGAATAAATGAAAGTTTCTTTCAGCCCTTATGCTACTTTGTCTGTGTTATATAGACCCAAGAACCTGGTACCAAATTCCTAAGTTTTGACATTTCTTTATAGCATTTCATAAGAAGTGTTTTTACTTATTAATTTTTCACGTATTTTATTGACTTCAGAAAATGTTTGAAATTTTGTTAGACTTCCATAAGGTGCCAGGTGTGGTAGCTCATGCCTGTAATCCTACCATTTTGGGAGGCTGAGGCAGAAAGACTGCTTGAGGCCAGGAGTTCAAGACCAGCCTGAGCAAGAGTCAGACCCCATATCTACAAAAATTACAAAAATTAACTGGGCCTGGTAATGTGAACTTGTAATACCAGCTCCTTGGGAGGCTGAGGCAGGAGGATCACTTAAGCCAGGAGTTTAAGGGGCCACTGGGCTCTAGCCTAGGCAACAGGGTGGAGACTCTGTCTCCAAAAAAAAAAAAGAGTTCTGTAAGGATATTTATTCTAGAGCAAACTCATGTATTGTTAATTGCTTTATTTTTTAAATAATAAGCTATTTTAAAGCAAATGAGATGTGAACAAAAATTTAAAATAATTCCTAGAGATTTTTCTACAATGAAGCCATTTTGTCAGAAACTCATGATGTAATTCTTCTGCTCAAGTTTCTAAAATTCTGTGTGGTCCTTTCTGACTTCTTTGAACAGACAGAAGCCCATCTATGTGAGCAGGTAGATGAATGGGCAGCATGAAAGAGGCTAGTTTCTTTCTTCACATATAAATCTCAAAAAAATAATAGGACACATGTGTGCAGAAGTGGTCAACCACTAATAATATTTATAACTCCACAATTCCTAGTGGAAATAAAATAATAAAGCAATAAAACATTCAAAGAAAAGAACAAGTACCATGGTTAAAACACTGGCATCAGGGCTCAGAACTGGTCTGTAGTCCCATCACTCAGGATCTGGGCTGTTTACAGTAGGAATGTAGATTGTTTTCATGTCATGGTCTGCTTAAGAATAGGCAGGCCAGATCCCCTGTGTGGGGTCTGCATCCAACCCGTGCCATAATTTCTGCTGAGCACAAAAGCTGAACATATCCTTCGTCATTGGAGATTTTGAACTACTTAACTAGTGGTAGTACTGGTTGATTCACTTTTAAACTCTGGTGGAGGGAGTAAGGGAGTTACAATTATGTTTAAAGTTAATGGAAATTTTACTTGCAATACTTCCAAATTATAAAACAGGCAAGGTAATATATATTGCTTTGCTTTAGAAAAAGATGACTATGTGCTACCCTTTAAACACTTGAAATCTTATTTAATATGCAATTTCCAAAATAAAGTATAAACATTTTTAAGAACCTTCTTTAAAGCATGACTAGAAGTGAGGCAACTTTTTAAATTCTTTATAAGAACTTGTAAATGTAAACGATGTTTCCTTCTAAGTAATCATCACCCTGGGAACCTACCAATATTTAGTATCAATGATGCTGTCATTCCTGAGGATGTTTTGAGAATTCTCCTATTGTAAGCAGTTTATGAGTCACACAAGATGACAGATCTTCAAGGACACATTGGTTTTGTAAAAAAAAAAAAAGAAGAAGAAGAAGAAGAAGAAAGAAAGGAAGGAGGGAGGGAGAAAAGAAAGTTTTACTCAACTTGGTCATCTTCTTCATTCACCAAATTTGACTCTCAGTGCCATTTGGCCATTTGCAAAATACACCCTCAAAGAATATAGTTTTTCAAACAAATAGGCAATAAGTTTTTATGTTTCAAAAACTTTTTAGGGCCAGGCATAGTGACTCACACATAACCCTAGCACTCTGAGAGGATCCCTTTAGCTCAGGAGTTTGAGACAGCCTGAGCAAGAAAAAGACCCCAACTCTACTAAAAATAGAAAACATTAGCTGGTGTTGTGGTGGGTCCCTGTAGTCCTAGCTACTCAGAAGGCTGAGGCAAGAGGATTGCTTGAATGCAGGAGTTTGAGGTTACTGTAAGTAGGCTGATGCCACCACACTCTAGCCTAGGCAACAAAGTGAGACTCTGTCTCGAAAGAAAGAGAGAGAGGGAGGGAAGAAGGGAGGGAAAGAAAGAAAAAGTTAAAGTTTTCAGTATTGGGCTCACTGATAGAAAAATGCAACAAATAATTATTCAGTCTTTAAACACAGCTTATAAAATACCTGTTGCAAGGACAGGACTAGATTAGTTGCTCTTATTAAGTATGAAAAATCAATCAATGAAAGCACTTGTCATCAGCAGAAAGTTTTATTAATGAGACAATGACTAAAGGATTTATTAGTTATTTTCTTACTGTTTATTTTGAAATAATTACAGATTCGAAGTTACACAGAGTTCCATACGCCCTTCACCAAGCTTTCTCCAATAGTGACTATCAAAATGAAGAAACCGACATTGAATAGCACTATTAAGTACATTATAGGCTTTATTCATTTTTTACCAATTTTTACATGCATCTGTGTCTGTGTGTGTAGTTCTATGAAATTTTATCCCATGTATAAATTTGCATAACCACCACCACAAGTATTATACAAAACTCTTCCATCACTACAAAGGAACTCCCTCCTGTCCCCTTTCCTTGTCCCCTTTCGTTGTCCCCTGGCAACTGCTAATCTGTTCTTAATTTCCATAGTTTTGTCATTTTGAGAAGGTTATGTAAATGAAATTATGCACTATTAACTTTTTGAGGTTGAATTTTTTTCAACTAGCATAATGCCCTTTAAAGCCAATTTTTGCATGCATCAATACTTTCTTCTTTTTTACTGCTGTGTAGTATTCCTCTGTATGAATATCCCAGACTTTCGCCATTGAAAGATATGTGTGTTGTCCTTCCTCCCTCTCTCAACTTCCCTCTCTCTTTCTTTCTCTTTGTTCTTCTTCTTCTTCTTCTTTTTTTTTCGAGGCAGAGTCTCCCTTTGTCACCCTCAGTACAGTGCACTGGCATCAAAGCTCACAGCAACCTCCAGCTCTTGGGCTTAGGTGATTCTCTTGCCTCAGTGTCCCAGGAAGCTGGGACTACAGGTGCCTGCCACAATGCCTGGCTATTTTGTTGTTGTTGTTGTTGTTGCAGTTTGGCTTGGGCTGGGTTTGAACCCACCACCCTTGGTATAAGGGGCCAGTGCCCTACTCACTGAGCCACAGGCACTGCCCCCTCTTTCTTCCTTTCCTTTTCTTTCTTTCTTCCTTCTTGCCTGCCTGCCTGCCTTCTTCTCTCTCTCTCTCCTTCGTTCTTTCTTTTTTTTTCTTTCTTCTCTCTCTCTGTCTTCCATTACAAAGCTGCTATGGACATTCATGTACAAGTCTTTCAGGGAACATAAATTTTCACTTCTCTGGAATAAACACACTAGAGTATGGTTGTTGGGCTACATGGTATGGGCATGTTTAGTTTCGTGAGTAACTGACAAACTATTTTCCAGAGTGACTGTACCACTTCACATTCACACCAGTAATGTGTAAGAGATCCAGTTTCTCGGATCCTTACCAGCATTTGCTATTAATGAATTTTTTATTTTAGCTACTTTAATAAATGTTTAGATCTGATTATTTTGGTAAATAACTGATTCAATTTATTTAGCTGGTCTTATAATAATTCAGTGGGGGGTGACTGGTCTTCACACCATCTCCCTAAATATAGACTCCAAGCTATATTTTATATTTATATTACTTTTTACATTTAAAATTATAAGAAGATGTGTTCCCTACTTCAAATTTACCAATGTCCTATATAAACAACCAAAAACTCACTTTAGGTTTTTCCACCTGGTCTCCAAATTTTTCCCATGGTATAAACACAGCTTTGCCTAAAAATGCTGTTCTTTCTGGGGAAAACGCCTACTAGCTGCACTCTCTGTTTTCTGTTGAGAGAGGAGCACTAATGTTGGGCTGCCCTGAGTGGTGACTTGCAGCTTGAATTCACAAAAGAGCTGGTTTGGAGACTGGATTGCAGGAGATGCTGAGAGTGAGCAAGATCATCATAAATCTGCACATTTCTCTGCTCAAAGTTAACTGGTCTGTATGGTGACCCATAGATGGGACAAAGTAGGGACTGCCATGTTAGTTGCAAAATGAACACTTTACTTTCAAACAGAATTCAAAGTGCACTTGACTGGCTGTTGCATTAAGTACTTGCACATCTGAGATAGAACAAACTGGATGCAATTTACTTTCCCCCTCAAGTTCATGCCATTCTTTGTGAAGAGGCCCAAAGTACTTAGTACTAGTCCTAGGGAATGAAATGGCAAGTAGGAAATAGAATCTAATTACAAAAGCAGCATGTGGCTTCTGCTGTCCTTCCACTGACCCGCCATTGCATCTTGAAAGTGATGTAACAGTTACTATGGGTAAACCATATCATTCTGTTTCATTTATTTATTTACCGATAATCTTAAGATCACTGTTGATAGTTGATAATGAAATGTTGGGGGTCTCTGGGGAAAGGACATTTGTTTTAATTTCAGACTAAGGTAAAGCCTTCCAGCATTGGCTTCCCATTCTTTACCTGTATAAATTGTCTTAACCATTTATATTGTTTTATAAGAGAAGTTTGAACAGGTAAATCTTACAAACATACTGATGAGTAAAAGAAGCCAAACAAAGGACTACATACCTACTGTGTGATTCTATTTGTACGAAGTTCAAGATAATGTTTGATAAAAACTCATCTGTGGTGAGAGAAATGAGAATAGTACTTGGAAGTGAGATGGTATTTATTAGAGAAGGGCACGGAGGAGTTTTCTGGGGTGTTTAAAATGTTCCATAACTTGATCTAAGTAGAACATACATAGACACAGGTGCACATATATGTGCAATTCACCAAGTTGTATACTTAGGAGTTGGACACATTATTGTTTATATGTTATTCTTTAATTAAAATTAACTGATAGGAAAGAGTAAGATGTTTGTTAATAAAGTCATAGACAGTTGATTTTGGTTTGTCATCTCAAAGTTTCCAGAAAATTTTAAATTTTGCAAACTCACTTTTCCCAGTGCTAATGAGCCACTTTTCTCCTCTCTTTCCTCTTCTCTGCCCCTCCCACTTTCTTAACTAGTTAGGTTTGTGTTGTAATGCCATACATATTGTAACTGTTAAATTAAAATATTGCAAGGCAGAGTGTGGAAGCAATAAAACTCTATTAAGATCAGTTTAGGCCTTTAAAAATTCCATGATTCCTTTCACTCATGTGACATCTCTCATTCCTTGTTTTGAAGTTTGGATCCAAGGAATTTTGCATGCTGTGGGTTGACATTT
The DNA here is from genome assembly GCF_000181295.1 of Otolemur garnettii. Taxonomy (NCBI): domain Eukaryota; kingdom Metazoa; phylum Chordata; class Mammalia; order Primates; family Galagidae; genus Otolemur; species Otolemur garnettii. Next base: position 7,837,957 of record NW_003852412.1, read on the forward strand.
AGTTAATAGCATCTTTTGCTGAGGTTCCATTTTCTAAATTAACAAGATCAAGAACAGTGACCTGATGATATTCCTTTGTACATCTGGCTCTTTTCCAAAAAGAAGGATTAAGAAGACGGAGGGAGGGAGAGGGAGAGAATCAAACCCTCTTGGTTACCTTTATTTTAGGGCAAAGTGTGTTTGCCCTTCTCACTAACAAAGTGGACAAAAACCCCACCACACACATACAAAATCTGTACATGACAGTATGTCTGCTATTTGTCATTTCTCTCTTGCTTCCCTAATGCATATGTTACCTTGTGTCTGGAGTTTTTCCTACTGAGGCATGAAACAGATAAAGAAAACCTACAACCACATCTACATGTAAACCATGGGGTAGAAGCAAGTCAGGTTTAACCTCTTAAGGCATGTTTGGGCATGGAGCAAGAGGGAAGTAAGAAGGCTGAGCGGAGCATAGTACCAATCTCTCTGTCTAGGCACAGGCGCTCCACACACATTTCTTAAAAAGACTAGTGGCAAAACGTACAAGCAAGGAACTCCTGCGCAGAGTGTGAAGCCAAGGACAGTGGATTCAGGATGGCATCTGACCCCCCTGTTCCCTCATTCCCAAAGGCTTTACTAGAAAATACCATTTGGGATCATGGGGGGGAGGCACGAACTTTAAGAATGTGAGAAATACGAGGAAGGCAGACCGGGAGGAAAGTACGGAGTCCCGGTCGAATGCGAAAGGGGTGCTTTCCGCCACAGAGAGAACTAGGCGCCTTTTTTCCGCTCCGCTGCCCCCAACGTCTGGGCTGTTCCAACGCAGCTGTGTGGGACCAGGGCTCGGGGCTCGGGATGGGTGGGAAAGCCAGGGCCTGGCAACAGGTGGGGAGGTGGCGGACTTTTGTCTGCGGAGGAAATCGGCAGCCCTGAAAGGGCGGAAAGCAGTAACGCCAGGACGAGTGTCCGCGGGGTCCCCGGCGCTCCTGCCGTCTCCCCGGGCTCCTCTAATTAGAGAGGGGATGCAGGGTGGCATTAGTTCCCAAACGTTTTAATCGAGCCTCTTTTCAATAGCCAGGGATAAATGTAGCCACTGTTACTCTGTGCTGAATGGGTCGCAGAGGCCCCCGCCCGGCCCCCAGCGTGGTCATTCAGGGCTCTTTTCACAACCCGTAAGCGGCTGGGTCCCTGGGCCTAGCGACACTCCAGAGCGCTCCTAATTAGTCTAATTAGAAAGGTGGATTGATAGATGGAAAGAAGACAGAGTTGGGTTAGGAAGATGCTCAATGCTGCCAATCTCGGCTGGGTTGCCGCTTATTCTCTCCGCAAAGAAAAGGCCGCAAAGAAGGAGGTTGGAGCCGACGCCCGCCCGCCCTCCCCGGGGCCGGCTCCGGACGGATCGGGGCTGGGCGGTCTTTGACCCCGCGCCTCCCGCCCACAGCCGGGGCCCGGCCGCGGGAACCAGCCGCTTCCCCGGAGCGTCTCCAGGTCGCGGCCGGGCGAGGAGGGAGGGAAGGGCCGCGGACGAGTGTGCACGGCCTCACGTCCCGGCCCTGCGTCCCTCCCGGCCCCACGGCCGCCCCTTCCTCACCGGGGAAGTCGCGCGGAGACGCGGCCTCGGCGGTGCAGCGGCCGGGCCCGGGTTAGGGGCTCTGCGAGCGGAATGTGGGTGCGGGACCCCCGCGTCGGGCCGCGCCACGTGGCAGCTCCCGCGCCCTCCGCCCCGGCCTGGCGCGCCGCCTCCCAGTGAAGCCGAAACTCCACGGAGGAAGCAACTTCGGGCTGCGGACGAGGCCTACTTGCGAGCGGCCGTGGGGCGGGGCGCTGCGGTCCTCTCTGCCCCGCTCGGGGAGCAGGCCGCCCGCCCGCCCGCCAGCTCCTCGCGCTCCCGCTCCCGCTCTGGGGCGCGGAACGGCCCGGCCCGGCCTCAGGCCCCGGCCCCGCGCATTCCTGCGCTCGCCGCTGCGGGCGGGAGGCGGGGAGCCGAGCAGCCCGGGTGGCTTGGAGAACACTGAACCTTTAATTGGGCTATAAATCAGACAGGGGAGTGCGGTGGAGTTTGTGCAGGTGTAAAAACAGAGGAGAAAGCCCGGGCCGAGCAGCCAGAGCGCCGGGCAGGTCAGAACCTCCAGCAAACTAACATCTTGATAAGTCCGCTGACAACAAAATAAACAGTGGAGAGGGCTGGGGGAGGCGGGGACGCTGCGGCCCGCGGCCGGCTCGCAGCAGCTCCGCGGCGGTCTGCACGGAGGCAGGCCACGCTCGGGTTTTTGCTTGGGGCTGGGAGGGAGGAGTAGATAAGAAGAGGGAAGCGAGATTATCTTCCCTCCCGCCCACTCCCATTCAGAGTCGCATTCCGGAGGACCCAGGGTCCCCGAATGTTTGGCCGTAGTGGTTCGGAAGAGCGCGCTGCCTCGGAGTCCCCTGCGATGTCGGGGCGCCGGAGCTCCCGGGACCGCGGCGAGCGAGGAGCGGGTCCCAGCGCCCCCACCACCACCAGACAGCGCCACCGAGAGGCGAAACGCCGCTCCTGCTTCATTTCAAGGGCTGACGTTGAAAATACTGTCCGGCCCCCGGCCGAAGGAGGTAAAAAACCAAGGAGAAAGGACCATCGGAAACTAATTCCGCGCCCTGCTTAGGGGCAAAACCCCGTCAAAAGCCTATCGAGACGTTGGCACAAGCGGCAAGTGAATTCACAGACAAAGGAAAATAGTATTAGTCCTGTTAGGTCATTTTTCTGGACATTGTTTAAGGTCTGAAAGGGACCAAATCGTTTCAAAATGTTGCCAGTAAAAATTATCCTATGTGGAATGCAACTAATCCTTTTAGGTTCCTGTCAACTGTTTCCACAAAAGGAATCCGATTTTTCAAATCAAAGATCCAAAAGTCTCTGGAGAGAGATTTATTACATGCCAGAGCTTTAGTTACAGAATAGAGTTACAATAACAATCCGCACCCACTAACTCCCTAAAATAAGGGATCTTATCCCACATAATTCTAAAGACGTGTGGGAGATGTTTGCTGGAGTCTTGCTATGTATGTGGACGGGAAGGGGGTGAGGGAAAAGGGAGGAAGGCAGAGAAATATTAAATTCCTTAATAGAGAAACAGAGCACCGAGCACCTCAGCATTTTATTTTTGCCCTCTGTACCCCTGGTTACTTTTGAAGAAAAACAAAAGACCCAAACTTAGTGACTTGTGCACAGTTCTTGGCAATGACAACTTAAAGTTAATGCTTGAATAGAATACAGGCAATCTCTGGGGCACCTACGCACCCCCAAGGGTTCAAAACGTGGACTTAGAATTTACATATTGAAGATGCCTGCACAGTTCCTGCAAGTGGGAAACTATTTATTTAAAAGCATATAAAAGGAAAAATGATAAAAGTGAGTAAAAGAATGCAAGAAAAATATACCTGCTTTATTTTTGTTTTCTTTGATTTGGAATAAAATGTTTGAGCCTGGAAAAAAAATGTGCCCTAGAGTTGTTGGGGTACTTAACTCTTCACAAACCCAAGTGAACATAAACTCATTCCATGCAGGTCATAGTCTCAGTTTGGTTGTATTTTAGGGCCTGATCACAAACCTTAGCCCTCCCTCTTGTCAATTCTTCACAGAGAACTGGCAGCCAAGGACACCCTCCCCCCCCATCAGTTCTTCAGGAACTAGCAGCTAGGGCTACAAGCCGATCTGCTAGTAAAAAGCCTTAAAAACTTGGAAGGAAATTCAAATTCATAATGCCTGAAGGAGTCTGGCATTGACTTACCTCTATAGCACTTAGGCACGTAGGCGTTTTAGGCATTTTGTGAGTAACCTGACCCCACTGCAAAGATTGCCAAGAAGCTATTGTCAATTTCATTTACAGATCTATGAGATTTTGATAATGAAAGAATATTTTTGTTAATGGAGAAATGAAAAACTTATCTTCTTAGCCTTTCAACCACCATTGTTTCTTGCTAAAACGTCTTGCTCCCCTTGGTCTGCAGCATATGCCTACTTATTAGGGACAACTTGGTGGTGGGAATTGTTTCACTTGTTTCCTATATTTAGATCAGGAATAAAGAGATTTGCAATATAGCAGGTGCTCAATAAATAAATAGTGCACACTAATCCCACTTTTGAAAGCTTAGGGGTTAAAGAGATGATCAGTAGAGAAGTAAGTAGAGGAAAGAAACACAGAAAGAGACTAGAAGAGTGGATTTAAAACACCAGTGGTTTGTTTATTTTAGAAGGGGGGAGAAAGTTATCAGCCCAAATATCCATCTGGCTGAAGTAAGAGAAAACATAATGCCATCTCTTTTATACACATTATTTCTAGAAAGGGTTATTTCATAGATAGGGACAGGAATTTCAAAGATAAATTTTTATAACTAGGCATCTCTCTTAACCGATTGAAAGATCTGGGATTTAGAAGTTTTCCTTTTTTTCCTTGAAAATAAGGATGTCGGGAAAGGCCACAAAAGGACTGTAATTCTTTACAGCAGCATTGGTTTTATGTTTTTCAAAACATTTTCACATAAATTGTATTATTTGATTCTCACAACTTGTTCCTCCCCATTAAATATATAAATGAGGTTGTAAACTAATCTCACATTTAATTTCAACATAGTCTTCTTTCTCCTCTTGCAGGCTTTGGAGATTTTGTTTGTTTGTTTGTTTGGGTGGGGGTTCTTTTTCTTTCTACTTGTAGTGTTTTTTCTCTCCCTATTCAATCATCTAATAGAACATATTTTTGCACATCTTCACATATACAAAGGTCTGCATTAAAATAAGCAAAAACAGAGATAGAAAATGGAGTTATTTTTCCCTCATAATGACCCTTTATTATAGACTTTTCAGAAAATGTGTAGTTTCCTTTTATTGCTGAAAATATCTGCCTTCTAGCTATTTTAACAGGAATTTCTAGACAAGTATGCAAAGATACTCATCTTCTACCATAATTAATCTCTGCCCTCCCCTCTTTTTCTTTGTTAATGATCAGTAGCTGCATGCAAACGAGACTCTTTGGTTTGTGCCTGGCTCCCTCTGGGACAAGGAGACCCAGGCAAAGGCCCAGAACCTCAGATTCATCCTGTGACTGCCCTGGCCACCCCAAACCTGTTCCCTTCTAGTGCTGAGTGTACTGGCTGGACATAGGACACATTCCATGAAGCCTGCATCCTGCAAATGGACTAGATAAATTCTCCTAGCAGTAGCATCCTATATACAGAGAAACATCCTATCTTAAAAAATAAAGTCACTCTCACTTTAAGAATAGAAAAATATCTTTCCAAACGTTCTCTAATTCCAAATTCAGATCCAGAATTTTCCAGATTCTCTCAATAAACCCACTGATACTAACTGCTTTTCCTCCTGGGATAGGACCTTTTTTTTTTCTTTTTAAGTCTAGAATTAAAAAGAAAAAATGTTTCTGATCTTAAATGAAAATCCCACATTTGGAATGTCTCCACAGTGGATGCCTGTGTAGTGGACAAAGCAGTGACCCACACCCTAGCCTGAGGGGGCCAGGCTTCAATGAAGCTTTTGGGTAACAACAGGCAAGGAAACTATTAGCAGGTAGTTTGGAATTCCCCCACAAGCATGTCAGGGAGACTTCTAGCTAGGCAGGTGGATTAATTGTATAGGGGGTAAAGGACTGGCCCAAGCCACATGATGTGCAGCTGTTCAAAGACAGTAAAATCTCTCCAAGACTGTGTCTGGACGGGTGGGGGGGGCACATTTTCAGAAAAATATTTATTTTCTCATTTAATGTTCAATCAGCTCATCTGACTCTTCCCATATTCTGCCCTATTCCACACAGGGAGGATACACCCCTATGGGTAGCTGTAAGACTGCCTTAACAGCTTAGCAGAAATGTCAGAACTGGCAGATCTTGACCACTAAACATCAGCAAGAGAAGCAGAGGAAATGGATAAGTAGCACAAAGGTAAGCTATGTGTATGTGGATAATGTTTTAAAGATTGTTGATGTGAAAACATGGGGAAGAAAGGGATGCCAGGAGAGTATAATGTAGAAAGAACTAAGTGAAAGAAGCTGAAATAATTAGTTCCCAATTCCAAATGCATTGAAAACAAGGTTCTTGGAAGACCTGGGTGGAGGTGATGGGGAGGGAGGTGTGGCAAGAATGTAGGGGGGGGATGTGTGTAAGAAATAAATGATTCTTTTACGAGGTGACTCTAATGCAACTTCCCACCACAGCAATGTTTAATAAATCACAATGATGGCAACAATGTAGCAGTGTGCTGTAATGGAAATAAAATGGGTTTAAAGGCTGAAGTCCCAGTAGCTGTGACCTTGGGCAAGTCTTTTAATCTCTTTTGAGCTTTGCCATCTTTATTTGTAAAATAGGGTCAACAATAGTTCTTGCCCTCATGATTTCACAGTGTGGTTAAGAGAAATATTACTGAAAGTTCTTTTTAAAAGTCAGTGTGGTGAAGGTATTGACTGGAAGAGACAGGAAAGGCGTTCTAGGACAATAATGACATCTGCTTCTTGATGCTGGCTGTACATGTGCTTTCATTTTATGAAAAGTCATTAGAATTTGTACAAAAACTTTTTCCTTTTTAATTTTTACTTTTAAAATTTAGAATAGCTCAAAGCAGTTTTTTTAACGATAGGGTGCTGGTGATAATGACAAGAAAAATTATATATATGGATCAGAAGCTCTGCGTTTTTATTCTCATTTCTCTTTCGAGCCATCCTATCACACCTAGAAATTTGGGGCTCAACCAAAGATCAATGATAATCATCAACTGTTTTCTTTGTGCTTTGCACCTTGCTGACTAGTATTTTCTAGGTAAAGAAGCTAAAGAATAAACTAGGAAATCTCCTGCATGTCAAGAAAAAGGAGCCTAAGCTGTTCACATCAAGGGAAAGATGTGATTAGAGAGATGTGACATGCAAAGAAATTATCCGAAAAGTGAGTTCAGTTAGGAAAGTATAAGCACCAAAGAGCCCTGAGCAGCTGGTCATGATCAGATTCTCCGTCTTTCTGTCAGATGTAATCGAATCCGGGTTGGCATAGCATTTATTGCTGAAGTCCAATGGCTAGATTTTACACTAAACATATTTACACATTTACATTTGTTGCTCTGTAAACACACCACATTTCACTGGCCATGACATCAAACACATTTACCAACAAAAAGCATATGTCTAATTACAAAATCATAGAGGAGAAGGAAGGCAAGTGGCAGCTGATGGGCAATAAGCGTGCATGCCTATGTATGTATATGTGTGAACCAGCTGTGCCACCAGGAAACCAGCAGGGACAAGAATGAATGCAGACAATGCTGAGCCCACTTCACTTGTCCTCTGCTCCCCAGGCCTGTCCTTGTCTGGTTCAGTTCTAAAGGGGGGTGTGGAACCCCCTGGCATTCCGATTAGACGCATGGTTACCATCCCCCCCCATCCTCAGGAGCCCTGAGGGACCAGGGTGGTTCCTGGACAGATTTCTGATTTGGATTGAATTTGATACTGATATGACCTTTAAATTGCCCCCCAAATGACTTTTCTCAGTCAGTAATAAAAATAGGTGTGAGCAGAATGTGTAGCCAGCACAGAATTTTAAAATTATAACTAGTGTCCTCAATTCCTGGCTTTGGGTAGTAAGATCAGATCCCTACCCATCAATAGCAGTTGTAATAACACTGTTAGTGGCTTCAAGCTTGGTCCTCGGTCAATCAAGGAAATCAGAGCCACTGGGGCCAGAGAGAGGGGAAAAAAACAGGCATAGCCTCTCCCTCAACCACTGGCCTCAGACAGCCTTTAATAAATGACACAGGCTGCTATTCCATCAAAATAATCACCTTCCATCAGAATAACCAGCTCCCCCAGATCTCTCAGAGGACAAGCTACAGGAAGAAATGGGGGGTTTATAAAGAAGAAAAAACTATGATGGGAAGAGAAGCCTTTTCCTGACATGATTGCTTAGTACACTCACTGTGAAAATTCTGATAACAAATATATCCAGAATTCCAGTTCTGTCACCAGAAAGTTTGGGCAGGAAAGTTCCACGGAGTAGGGGCCAGAGAAGTAGAGATAGTGAACAACATACAAATGCTTCAGTGAGTAAAAAAGTGAGAAAAGACTGCAATTTTTTCCTCCATTTCCATAGTTTCTCTTTTTCTTTTTTTAAGAGGAAGGGAAGTGGCCCTTAAGTAAATGCATGGGACGGGGTGGAGAGCAAACACCCTGTTGAGCAGAAGCGCTGGCTTCTTATTTTAAAGAAATAAAATAATTATCCAATAGAGAAAAAAGAAATCGACCAAGGAAAGATCTAAGGTCGTGACACCATGAGCGGTACAAGGAGCAATTCAATCCATAAGGGCTTCATTACCCCCGCAATAGATAACATTTGGCTAAATCTAGCTGCAGATTAAGTCTCCGCAACACAACGGAGCCCTGAATGGAGAGGCTCCTTTTTGTGTGGTCCTTGTCCAGGAGCTGCCTGAACCATTAGCCCCAATACATCCCTCTCCCTATTAACTGCAATTCCCTTTCGACTGAGCTTCGGTCATTTGTCTCGCGGCTCTACGGGGGCGTTTGATGAGCAGAGAAACAAGGAGAAGGGGAGAAAAGCGTCGGGTTAATGAGTTGTAGCAAATCCACACTTTGTAGTTGGGAGGAGGAGCGCTGGTGACCAATGTTTGTCCAACTGGTTTATTTTTCGAGACCCAGCCTATTGAGGAAGGCTTGTTCAAGCAGGCTTCGTTCCTACAAACACACAAACATCCTTCTGTTTGCCTACAAAGAAAAGGGGACCAGGGCTGGATTTGCATGCGAATGAGGAGCCCCAGGAGGAGACGTCCTTGCGCATCAAAGGCCACTGTAGCCCGGGCCGCGGAGGCCTTTGTTCCAGCACCTGCTCGCCTGCGCGGCCTGACGGGGTGCGCCCCGCGCTCCTGGCTCGCCTGTCCACGACCTGCGATCCCCACGTCACACCTCCCCTGCCCCGTGGCCCTCGCCCACCGGCCTACACCTTCCACAGCTCACGTCTCACCCGCCCCGCGTGCGGCCCTGCCTTCCCGGTCTCATCCGCCCCTGAGCAGGCCTGCGGGGTCAGCAAGGCCAACAGTGGAACCCCAAACCCGGAGGGTGGGGAACCGAACGGCAGGACATGAGCCCAAACTGAGGCGGGTATCGTTCGGATGTTCTTATGGCTCAGGGTCTCACTCTGCACTCCATCCGTTGTACACAGAGGCGCGTGGTTTCCAGTGGGAGCGAGTGAAGCGGCACCCCAACCCCGGGACTCAGCGAGGCCAGCGCTGGGTTGCCCAGTGTCTTCCTGCAGTTCTCTTCAATGCACTGACACCCCGGGAAGTAGGAGTCTGTCCTACACTCTTTTATATTTAGGAGAATCTGAACGAGAGATTAGTGGGATTCCCTTTTCAGGACATCTACCCATCGTGCAAAAATCTTTAAAAATTTAAAATACACATTGTTTTTGTTCTTGGCTCTCTCTTCCTATCCTAATTACTTTCAGACCCATATTTCAGTCTGTGCGTCGTTACAGAAGGCGCGACAGCAGGGTCGGTGCCCTTTGGGTCCCGCCTGCTACTACCTCTCCACCCGGGGCGGTGCGTGGAATCAGGACCTCCTCAGGTTCAATGTCTCCTCTTAGGCCAGGCTAGGGTAAAAGTAACGTTTGTACACAAGAGTTTAGTCTTAACAGGATTTCAAGAGGTATCTATATGTTTAGCGGTAAGTTTGAGGGTTGAGTGTGTGTAACCTCTTCCAAGCATTTCATAGGAAAAAACAGAACTTCATTTTGAGCCTATGAGAAAGTTTTTTCCTCCCTAAAAAGGGACAAGGCATCAAGAGTAAATATCACTGCAAAATATTGACGTATAAGGTGAACTTCTTTAACTTGGTAAATTAAATCTGCAGATCTCCAGATATATACCTATCTGAAGAAATGGAAATCTCCATTGATTTTAAGCATTTAAATTATATTTTAAAGAAACTGAAATATCCACTGATGTCAGGCATTTAAATTATACGTGATTATATATATGATGTATATATATATGTCTTGATATGTCTTGATTTTTTAGAGCCCCAATAATATCTACAGTCATCAAACTAGTGTCGCATACTTTTTCAAAGAAGAAATTGTGCACAATAAGCAGTTAATGAAAAGATAAATTTGAAAAGTAGTATCTAAGTCATTAAAATTGTATAAATACAATTAATTTAACACTTCATATACTTTCACTTTTTTCTTTAAAGCATATACTTATCATAAAGTTGAAGGTTTCTCTTAAATATCCTAAGTTACTCATTTAAGCTGGAATTTCAATGTTTCCCATTTAAAATAAGAAGCCCTCTTTATGCAATTACTGGAATCCCCTCTAAGTCAAAAATAGTAGCTTTAAGTACTAGAACTTTCAAATACTTATGAGTTATTTTATACAGTATATGCAAATATTTTCTTAAAAACTTTAAAGCGATTTAACTAATGATCATTTCTATTAATTTTTTCTATTAAAGTTTAAAGCTGGAAACTATCTTTGCTTGTTTTGCTTACATTACAATATAAAATTATGTCGTAGAGTTTTTGCAAATAGAATACTGTGATAAACAATGAATGGAAATTAAAGTGGGGAGCTCAAAAATAAAACTAAAAGTGTCTATAAAATTATCTTAGCGTGACTGTGGCTTTCATTTCAAAATGTCTAAACTCTTAAAAATGGAACAGAATCAGATTTGAAAAATGTATACCAAAGTAAATCATTTTATTTGGAGACATTTAAAAATAATTACTGACCTTCTACAATGGTTTTGACGTTGGAAGTCAAAATTTAAAAATGAAAAATCATGTCATGATGTTTCTGTTAAATTCTCTTTGAAAAGAATATTAAGGTGTACTCTCTGTTGGGTTCCTACTTATCCCACATAGAAACCTTTTTTTAACAGAAAACAAATTAAGGGGACAACTGAAGCCAATTATTGTACTGACTTTTCTTTGAAAATTAAGCATTTTATTTCTGAAAAAGTGTAAAAATCTTACATTAGAATAGTACAATAATAATTGCCAGTAAAATTTACAATTCTCCTTGTAAAGAATACGCAGTAAGTACAAAATAAAAATTCCGCACGTCTATTATGATACAAAACACAGGTTAAAATAAGAAATGATAATTTTGACTTCTTTCTTGTGTAAACATGTTAATCATTTTTTCCTTTTCATGAAAAAGTACACCAGACAAGTGTCCTCAAATAAAAAAGTATTGCTTCGCTGGCATTCTTCGAGACCTTTGCTATTTCTGTATTATTCTTATTTTGAACGCTATTTTTTAACGCCTGCACCAGACCTGAGAACCTCTACACCTCAAAAAAGGCTTAGGTGTTTGTTGTTTGTAATTTGCCAAAGTCAGAGAAGTCCCTAGTGCCTCTACAGGGCGGACCCCCTACCCGCACCCGAGTTGGGGGCTGCATCATAGGACGACTTTGCATAAATAGAGGGACCCGCAGAGCCGAAAGGCGCGCCCGAGCTGTTGCCCAACAGTTTCGTCCGAGAATCCGAAGCGGCGAAAATGGGCGCGCGAGGTCAGGAGGGGCCGCGCCCAGACAGCAAACCACCAAACCACCAAGATGCAAAAGGAGCCGAGATTCCTACCTTCTCTTTCTCAAGCGCGCTAACATTGCGTTATTAACAATTTGAAATCCTAGCAGTAAAGTTCTCGACACTGGACAGGGCAGTCCCTTGGTGCAAAGTCCCCAGGGCGGCTGACGAGGAGACGGAGGAGGCGGCGGCCGCC
>NW_003852412.1:7850393-7859254 GCF_000181295.1 Otolemur garnettii
GTCCAGTAGTTGCCCTTGCCCGGGTTGCCCGGCTCGCGGGGGATCTTGACGAAGCAGTCGTTGAGCGAGAGGTTGTGGCGGATGCTGTTCTGCCAGGCGGGGAACTTCGCCCGGTAGTAGGGGAAGCGGTCGCTGATGAACTCGCAGATCTCGCTCAGCGTCAGGCGCTTCTTGGGGCTCTGCAGGATGGCCATGGTGATGAGCGCGATGTACGAGTAGGGCGGCTTCACCAGCGGGTTCTTGGCTCCTCCGCCCGCGCTCCCGCCGCTGCCGCCGCCTCCTGCGCCCGCGCCCGCGCTGCCGCCCCCTCCGGCTCCGGCCCCCGCCGCGGGAGCTGGACCTGGGGGGACCGGGGAGCCCCCTGCTCGCGGCGCCAGCAGGATGTCATCGTCGTCCTCCTCCTCCTCCAGATCCTCCAGCTCGTCCTCCCCGGCGTACGAGCGCCGCCGCCGCCGCCGCCGCCGCTGCTGCTGCGCGGGGCCAGCCCTCCGGGGCCCGCCACCGCCGCCCTCGTCGTCGTCCTCCTCTTCCTCGTCGTCTTCGTCCTCGCCCTCCCCCACCACGTCGATGTCTGTCTCCTCCGCGAGGCCGGAGGCATCGGACATCTCCGTGCTCAGGGTCATAGCTGTGGCACCGCGGCGGCGGGGCGGCGCATGGGGGCGCCGGGCTCCGGGCTCCCTCCGCTCCCCAGCCCGGGTCCCGGGCAGCGGGCCGGGCCCGGGGGCGCCACGCTGGTGGCGCAGCCGCTACCTGAGCGTCGCGGGGCTGCCGAGCCGCGGCGGAGTCTCGCGCTGCGACTTTGTAACTCTGGCGGCGCCGCCGAAGCCCTGAGGTTTCTGCGCTCCGGGGGCTCCGCTCGCACCGAGCCCGGGAGGAGGACTTGACCTTCCCCTTTCTGAGCGTCTTTCGCCCGGTCAGCTGAGGAGGGGCTGGCGGGGCCCGGGCAGCTAGTCAGCGAGTCGGGCGCCCAGGAGGGTGCGGGACGCGCGAGGTTCTGGGAACAGAGCTCGGCGAGGCCAGGGCTGAGTCCAGGAGAGGGCGGACCTTTCCTGGGTTTATAGCAGAAGGGGGCCTGTCACATGGTGTGCACGTCAGAGTGCTGCCGAGGGAAGGGAAAGAAAGCCTAGGAAATCAGCCCTGCTCGGTGGAGAACATTCCCCTGCAGGCGGGGGCAGCAGCTGAGGAGACAGCGACCTCACTATTTCTTGCTGCAGGGGATGATACCTGACTAACGCACTGGCCAGATGTTGTTTAGACCTAGAGCCGAGGCACGAATCAGAGTTCCCAGCCGCTTCCCCCCTCGGCTAGCCCTCCACCCTAACCTCGGAGCGCTCCTGGGACGCTGCAGTTCGACCTTCCACAGCCTCGAGGAGTCGTCCAGTCGGGGGACAGCTAGTCCATCCTCTGAGGTGGTCTCTGGAGAAGGCTCTGGGGGCTGTTGGGGTGTCCCAGCTCCTCCAGATTTTGAGAGAGGTTCCCATTGAATCTGAAGATAAACCTCCCAGTTTCAGCACGATAATAATTGTTTATTGACCCCTTAACCCCTTCTCTTCAGTTTTTCTCCAAGGACGTTTGTTTTCTGCCATCTGTTAATAAAAATGCTGCAGAGGCTGGCATTTCAGTCACTTCTCTGCATGTGAATGCCCTAGAGACTTGACGGCTAAACTAAGCCACTCTCAAGAGACAAATTTCCTGGGACCTGACAAATTTCATGGCAATAAAGAACGTAATAATTGAATTCAAAGAAGAAATAGGGAATGTTTGTGAAACCCAAATACACGCACCAAAAAAATCACAATGTCGTGAAAAAATTCACAATGTGACTGTCTCAAGAAGGCTCATTCATAATGGGGTCAGAGACTATATAGTTCTCAGGAAGAGGAACATTCTAATCATTTCACAGTAATCTCAAAATACTTAAATTGCTGGAACGTATACACATATTTCTATACAGGCAGGCTTAATAATAAAACTACATTGATAGATAACTTTAAGATCAATTTTTTAAAATGTGTTTTTGAAAAGCTATTAAATATTTCCATAATGTTAGGTCAAAAAGTGAAAGCTTTAGCATGAGATTCAAGTTCTATTTAATTAATTTTTCTTTCTCAGGTGACAGGGTAATGGAAATAATTAAAACATATAATGCTGTTTTAAAGATCACTAAATTGATTATGGCTAGTGGAAAATCCTAGTAGTTTGTAGAATTCACATTCACTTAGCTATGCCTTCTGGATTGTTATGTTTCCTAAAATGTTTGTATTTCAAAGCTTGTCCTAAAAGTTTAACTTTCTGATTAAAATGACCTCTTGACAAGAACTGAGAATTAAAACTCAATGGCTTTCTGAAGGAACAGTCAACAGCTGTCCTCGTGTATATCATTTTATCAACCAAGTACTTTTCATATTTTGAAATGTCGTTACTACCGTTATCAATCACAGTACCTCAAAAAATAAACTGTCCGCCCATCTAAGACGTTCTTTAAAATCGGTTTTTTGTTGCTGACGATTGCTACCACCAGTTACACTTACAAATGACCCATGAAGTCTATCGTAGATCTCTAAGAGAGCTTTGAGAACACCTCAAAGTTCCTAATAAATTATTTTTCATTGACTCTCGTTTGATATATGGCTGAACAATTTAATTATTGTAATGGGATCAGCATTAACCTGAGCCAACATTAATCAGCGCTATTAATCAGGCATCACATTGCTTTGTTGATGTAGCCAGGACTCCTTACCAAGGAGTTCACTTTTACATCGGGAAGTTTAAGTTCTGCAAGTACTCGGTCGATATCTAAATAAACACCGTGACTTTCGCAGCACTTGGGGGTTGGTGTGTGGCAAAGTATTTGAAGATGAAACAGAGAGGAAGAATTTGTTCGCAGACCATCAATTACTTTAGATGATCAGTTACAGCCGTCGTTCCGTCAGGGTTTCTTTCTACCCTCCGTTTTGTCTGAGAAGGGTGCAGGAGATAGACTTTGTGTTCCGTTGGTAATTTTGTCCGCAGGATCCTCCCCAAAGCTTTAAAGGACTCTTCTCTGGAAACGCTTCAAAAATGCAGCAAGTCATCTTCTGGCCACTCAGAGGAAAGTGTTAGGACTTGGTAAAGATCAGCGTGGAAGATGAACCCACTCTGCGGAGACCGCGGCAGAGACGGAGAATGTTAACAAAGATTTGGGCAAGCTTTACCAAAACTCCCTATTTGGACATTCCACTTACTTTGTTTGCTTAATTAAGCTCCACATTTGTTTTGAGACCTTCAGCTCCTCGCTCGTGAAATTCCCCCAGCGCGGAAACGCTGGCATTTTGCATCTTGCGCCTCCGGATTTGTCGTCCTCGTCCTCCACCCCCCAACCGCCCCCACCCCGGGATTCCCACCCTAACGTGCTCCCAGTTTTTGGCCGCGGCTGGGAAATGTCTACGCGCTCTCCCACCAAGCTGTACAAGGGACAGAAACTTTTCCCAGAGGCGGGCCGGGGCAGCGACGCCGCAAGCGCCTTCCCGCGCGCCCCTCTCGCGTGGACGCAGAAAGTGACGGGCGCAGGTCCAGGCTGCGCGCGCGTGGGGGAGAGCTGCCCCCTGGCGGCGGCGCGCGGACCCAGCCCCGCACTGATGCGGTGCCGGGGAGCCGGGGCCGGGCGGGAGCCTGGAACTCGCGCAGCAGCCGGGTCCCGGGCGTCTCTCCCAGTGACCTGCACTGGATGGGCGTGGGAGAATGTCCCGCGACTGCAGGTGTCAGCATTTTTCTGCGAGTGATTTGGGCGCTCCAGGATCTGGCCGGCCCCCGCGCGGAGGCCACTGAGATTTTGCTCGTCCGGAGCCGATGAGGCAGCGCGACCCTCAGGAGGCTCTGCTTCAGCCCTTTGTCCATGGGCCCCAGACCCTGAGCGGCTTGGGCACAGGGGTCTCCTTTCGTGAACGAAGGCTGGTAGAGACGTAGGGGCCGAGAGCTCACGGGGCAGGAATCTGGACTATTCCTTGAGCATCCTGAGAGTTTAACCATGAACGTGAACGTGAACTTGTTTTCAACCCTGGACGACGCCTGGCCCTGTTCCTCCGTGGAAGAGTCATTCTGAAAGCCTGGATTTAGATACCGAATTGTGCTTGTCACTCCGAGGTCTATAGAGAGAAAATAAAACGTGAGTCCCTGGTCTGAGGTTGCTCCCTGTCTCCTGGGTAGCCAGGTAAATTAGTAATTATCAGGCCCAATGACAAGGGCTCCCTGAACTCCCCGACCAAGATAAGAGATGCCTGGAGTCGCTGCTATAAGCTCTGTTCCTTCATCCTGCACTGTCCTTCCTTGTGGCTGCACGAATCTTCACTCCTGGTTTTAAACTCAAGCATCTGGAGGCCAAAAACTGGTCTCTGTTGGGGTTTGGGGGGGCGAGGGGTAAATACACATAAGAGAATTTACCATTTTATGGAATTTAAATGTACCGTTCAAAAGCATTAAGAACATTCATATTGGGCAACCATCGCCAGTTTCCATTTCAAGAACTTTTCCATCATCTCAAACTGAAATTCTGTACCCATTCATTAAAAAATAACTCCCCACTTCCCATCAGCCCCTGGCAACCCCTGTTGTATTTTCCATCTCCATGAACGTTTGCTGTAGGTGCATCATTTAAGAGGATCGTATGCTATTTGGCCTTGGTACCTGGCTTACTTATCTCAGCATAATGTCTTCACGATTCATGTATGTGGTAGCATGTATCAGAGGGTCATTCCTTTTAAAGGGTGAATAACATTTCCCCTTGTGTGTATGTATGTTTCTCCATCCATTGAGGCCTTTCAAAACATTGGGTGATTTGCTCCTTTTCAGTTCATTTTTTATTCTCCACTCACTTAGCTCTTGGTAACACTCCACATGCTTATCATACACACGCAAGTGTGGATTTCACATGTTCATTGTCCTACATCTTTTCACCCCAGAAATCCTCAAGGGAACCCCATTGTCCTAACAGAGCACACTAGTGAAGTGATAGGGGTAGATTCTCCTGGGCATAATACAAATAGGGGCACATCGCCGTCCTGCATTTGAGACCCCAATTTGTTCACAATTTGGAGACTTTCACATTCAGTCTCTGCACATCACCTTCAGTAAAAGGTATGATTTGTGGGTCCTCCGGAATTAGCTCTGGACAAAGGTATGAGAATCCTGACCCCACCCCATGTTTTTACACCTTTATTTTCCCTTTTTGCTTGTGCTAAACCTTGGGGGCCCAAGATGACCTTAGCATTTTTTCTCCTGCTGTCTAGGTCCCTCCCCTTCAGCATTCTACCTGCTGTGAGGGTGGATTCCCAAGGCCAACTAAGCTAATTTTAACAACTGAAGTAAGTACCTCCTTGTGATGACTAAGGAAACAGCTGAGAGTTGCCACCCACTCTCATGGAGGCAACGATGACAGAGCAGAGCCTTCCAGCCTCCTGGCCAGGCTCATTCCACCCTCAACCTGCTTCTTTAGGGCCAGTTCTTACATAGTCTGGAATTAAGTTCAAGGCAAAGTGCTTCTGACTGACTGTGGCTCAGACCTTTCAAAAAAAGGAGGTGTATTCCAAACTGGGAATCCTGTTGCTACTACGCCTTAATCCAAACCCCAGTGTTGGGTCTTTACATAGTGAGGCGGGGAGGGGAGATTCCTTTGTGAGGAAGATATTTTAGCGGCTTCCAGGTCACACTAGGCAGCCTGTGCTTGCATAAGAACTCCAAACAAGCATTTCATGGCATGCGCAGGATTCAGAAATCCTCAAGAATTCAGAATGTCAGCAAAGGTCTAAATCGGTGTTTTATAACAGCAAAATTATTTACACTGACTCAGGAATTTTCATTACTGCCGTTAACCTTGACTACTCCTACCCCAACACACACCCACACAGTTACTTATTTAGCACTCATCTCAGCGGTTTGCAGTGGCACATATTTAAATTTTACATCCCAAAGTCAAAAGTTCAAAAGGGTTTTTTGAAAATCATGAATTTATTTGAAAAAAAGCACACAGTTCTAGTTCAGAGAGAGGACTCCTCTTTGGGTGGGAGCCTACCTTTTTTTTTCTTTTTCTTTTTTCTTCTCTTTTCTTTTCTTTTTTTTTTTTTTTTTTTTTAGACAGAGTTTTACTATGTCACCCATGGTAGAATGTCGAGTGCTATGACATCACAGCTCACAGCAACCTCCAATTCTTGGGCTTAACCGATTCTCCTGCCTCAGCCTCCCAAGAAGCTGGGACTATAGGCGCCCACCACAATGCCTGGCTATTTTTTGTTGCAGTTGCCCTGGTCCGGGTTGGAACGCGCCACCCTTGGTGCATGTTGCTGGCGCCATAACCACTATGGTAGGGGTGCCGAGCCCCTTTTTGTTTTTGTTTTTTTCTTTTTTACTCACTGCTATACCAAGGATGTGGGAGTTATGTTTAATATAAGAACCCAAGAAGTCATGTTTGCAGCTCTGTAATCTTCTGGTATTTATTTACATTGTTTAATAAGTTAATTTCCTGGAAATAAACTTAGTATTTTTAGTTATAATGTAAGGAGAATTGAAAGCTAATAATACTACATCTAGAGAGAGTGTATTTATTTATTTTCCATTTGTGGTTCACCCAGAGGCTGTCTGTGAAATCTCTCTTCTTCGAAAGGATGAGGCTCTGCAAAATGATCCTAGGGATGCAGCTGTCTACAAAACACACGGAAAATGAAAAGCATGCTTCCAAAGCCATAGGCAACACTTGTCAGAAATTGTAATTTTCTGTGTGTGGTGACGAATCTTTTCTATCACAACCGCCCATGCACCCACACACAAACTAGTTATTGCCTCATGTCCAGTCTTAAAAGAAATCTGAACCTCTTTGCTACACATTCGCAAACACTCATTATCTACCCCCAGGGCAGCACTTCACCTGATACCATCATCTGATGCCAACCTGGGGTTTGTTGGTTGCAATACAAACCCAGGCCCTTTGCAGAAGGCCTTCTTGATATCTTCCACTAAAGACACAGACACGCGAGCACCTTTGCTAGAAAGCTTTGGTTGGGTAGCTTTGCAGAGCAGTAAAAACCGGGAAATGGCCTGAATCCAAAATTTACAGAAGAGTAAATACAACTAATGAATGATCACTACTAATCAGAGACATGCAAAATAGGAAAGAGGAAACTGCCAAAGTAGCAAATTACATGAGGATGGTGGCTATGATGGTACAAACTCAGTCATACATGGCCCGTGCAAGTCTGACGTGCTACCAACCTTTTAGCCAGCCATTTGGCAATGGAGAGCTTGGATTCTGCTGCCCGTTCCCTTTAGTCCATTCATTCTCGGATTCTATCCTATGGAAAAAACCAGAAATATGAACAAATATTTATGTACAAATGTTTGTTGAAGTCTTCTCTTTAGGGAGCGAAAGTTGGAAACATTCTAAATGTCTAAGAGTTGAATATATGACCGCATATTTTCTTTCTTTTTTTTTTTCTGTGGAGACAGAGTCTCACTTTTTCGCCCTCGGTAGAATGCAGTGGAGTCACGCCAGCAACCTCCAACTCCTGGGCTTAGGTGATTCTTCTGCCTCAGCCTCCCAAGTAGCTGGGACTACAGGCGCCCACCACAACACCCAGCTATTTTTTGTTGCAGTTTGGCCGGGGCTGGGTTTGAACCCGCCGCCCTCGGCATATGGGGCCGGCACCCTACTCACTGAGCCACAGGCACCTCCCCGCATATTTTCTTACAAAAATGTTTTACAATCATTAAAATGAGGTCTGTGAACAATTTTAATAACTTGAAAAAATTAAGATTAATATTAAGTGAAAAGTTCAGATAGAAAATTATATAAGATATTTTCTCTATTACTTAATGTACTAAACATCTAAACAGAAGGACTAGAAAGAAATACACTAAAAGGTCAATTGGTTATCTCTGGGTGGTGAAATCATGGGTAGCTTCTATTTTGTTATTTATTTTGTACTTCTCTGTGTTTTCCAAGTTTTTCACAATGAGCAATTTCCACATTACTGAGTTGAGATACTACTGCCATTCATATAAAAGAAAAAGTACAGATGGAGCTACAAATGTTTACTATTTAAAGCATAATTATTGGAACAGATACACATATCAAGAATTTAAAGGGGGGGGGGCAGCGCCTGTGGCTCAGTGGTAGGGTGCCATATACCGAGATTGGTGGGTTCAAACCCAGCCCCAGCCAAACTGCAACAAAAAATAGTTGTGGTGGGCGCCTGTGGTCCCAGCTACTTCGGAGGCTGAGGCAAGAGAACTGCCTAAGTCCAAAAGCCGGAGGTTGCTGTGAGCTGTGACATAGCACTCTACTGAAGGTAAAAAAGTGAGACTCTGTCTCTACAAAAAAAAAGAATTTAAAAGGAGGTTGGGTACAGGGGCTCACATCTGTAATCCTAGCACTCTGGGAGGCCAAGGGGGGTAGATTGCTTGAGCTCAGGGATTTGAGACCAGCATGGGCAAGAGCAAGACCCTATCTCTGAAAAAAACAGCCAGGCATTGTGGCGGGCACTTGTGGTCCCAGCTACTCAGGAGGCTGAGGTAAGAGAATCGCCTAAACCCAGGAGTTGGAGGTTGCTGTGAGCTGTGTGACACCAAGGTACTCTATCAAGGGTGATAAAGTGAGACTCTGTCTCTACAAAAAAAAAAAAAGAAAAAAAATGAATCACCAAATTTTGAAAGCTACTATTTTAGAATTTTTTGCGGGGGAGTTGTTTGTTTTGAGATAGGGTCTTGGCTCGGCGCCTATAGCTCAACCGGCTAAAGCGCCAGCCACATACACCTAAGGTGGCGGGTTCGAATCCCCAGCCCGGGCCCGCCAAACAACAATGATGGCTGCAACCAAAAAATAGCCGGGCGTTGTG
>NW_003852412.1:7860432-7874228 GCF_000181295.1 Otolemur garnettii
GAGGCAGGAGACTCGCTTGAGCCCAGGAGTTGGAGGTTGCTGTGAGCTGTGAGGCCACGGCACTCTACCCAGGGGGATAGCTTGAGGCTCTGTCTCAAAAAAAAAAAAGAAAGCAGCCCTTTGGAATTTTCAGGTTTGTAACGTACATTGTGACTTTTTTTGGAGGTGTGCAGAAATAAAGTAATACTTTCTGAATTTATTGTACAACATTTTGGAAAATGGCATTCACTGAAATAATATAAGATAGCATAAATAATGAGTAAGAATTCTTCTCTATTAAATATTTACCAAGTGTCTACTATGGGTCAGATACTATTCTGTGTAAGTAGGATATGACAGTAAACAAATAAAGACTCCTGCCTAAAGAGTTTTCTACATTTAGCATGAGAAAAAACATAAGAAGTACATAAAATGAATAGACTAATTAACAATTTAGTGTGTCAAAGGCAATAGCTACTGTGGGGAAAAATACTGGAGAGGTCAAGGGGATCAGGAGTGGGGGGGAGCAGCATGGAAAGGACAAAAGGGTTGAAATCTTCAATACTCAACAAAGATTGGAATATTGATATACCTGGATGTGGTGGGAGGAGCATTCCAGCAAAGGCCCTGAGGCAGAGGCATGCTTGGCAAGAATACCAAGCAAGCCAGGGTATTCTAGTGGCATGGGCAAGGGGGAGGACGGTACAGATCACAGAAAGTGAGGTGATGCCAGAGGGGACTGGCACAGGGAGGCCATCATGAAAGTCCTTATATCAACTCGGCACCTGTAGCTTAAGTGGTTTAGATGCTGGCCACATACACTAGAGCTGGCGGGTTTGAATCCAGCCTGGGCCTGCCAAACAACAATGGCAACTACAACCAAAAAGTAGCCGGGGTTGTGGCGGGCACTTGTAGTCCCAGTTTCTTGGGAGGCTGAGGCAGGAGAATCACTTAAGCCCAGGAACTGGAGGTTGCTGTGAGCTGTGATGCCACAGCACTCTATCCAGGGTGAGAGCTTGAGGCTCTGTCTCAAAAAAAAAAAAAAAAGAAAGAAAGAAAAGAAAGTCCTTATAGGCTTTCTGAGGACTTGAGCTTTTACTGTAAGTGAAATAAGGAGTCACTGCAGGGTTTTAAGCAGAGGAGTGGCCTGATCAAACTTCAAAACCCAGTGCTTCCTAGCAGACCTCCCAGCAAATTATCATTTCTGACCTAAGGATTTGCTCTACTTTAAGCTCTTTTGCTGATTTGCTTATTCGCAGCAGACACTCATTACAAGTGGTTGTAGTTCAGCCCTGACCAATCTTGTCTTCACTCAAAGGGCTTCATCCCCGCTAATTTCATTTTATATGCAAAGTAAACATGTATTATTATCAAATTTTCGGGAAACAAATAGTTGTAACAATAAATACTATCATGTCTCATTTGTTGCCATTATTGTTACCACTTGAGATGAATCTTATAATGCCAAATTAACTTTACACATAGGTGGGGCTCCCACCAAACCCAGAAAGGTATTGCTAACACTCTTAGTACTCCAAGGCACATCAGCAAATTTTCTGCAATACCAACCACTGAATAAAGATTGCACAAAAGAGACTCCTTCTGCCTTCTCTAAACCTAAACATTTCTTTGAGGAGTGTTTAACTAAAGAGATCCGATTACCTTACAGTCCACTGAACTCATCTCCAATTGCCTTGGCAGCATTACTTACCCTTGCTGCTGTGATTTTTCTACTGGTCAGCTTTTTCCTCTCTGCTCATCTGGGGTACATGCAAGGCCTACCACAGGCCTATTGATTAGACTCTCTGACGTTGGGTCCCAGAAATATATTTTGCTTTGTTTTCTTCTGAAAGTGCTCCAGGGAATTCTAGTGATCACTTAGTTCTGACTACTCCAGATCTGTGTGCTAAACTTCAAGTTCCTTAAGCTTAATGTGGAAAGGCCCTCACCTCTGCCCACCTCTATCATTGCATCCCCTACCACCTCCCAGTTCCTGACTTAACCTTTACAATTTTGAATTGGCAACAGCTTACACCGCTGGATATGCCACTTCTCTCCACCAGGCCCTTGTCTAGAAACCCCTCCACATGCCTTGACTACCAAACAGCGTGTTTTCCCTCCAAAATTCAGCTCTACTGTCTACTTCCATAAAGCCTGTCCTGACGACCTCATCTCCACCCCTCTGTATTCTGACTGTGAATTGTTCATGTGCTGTCAGCACACAGTGTGCAAATTCCCTGGCTCTCCCCTGCTAGAGTGTGATATACCTGAAGGCAGGCTCTGTGTCCTCTTCACCTTAGTAGTCAACAACCGACCTAGAGCTGAACTGGATTAGAGTAGACTGGCTTTATGGAAGCAATAGAATCTCTTATCAAACAGTTCAAGTCTCCTTTGTACAAGCACCTTGATATTACCATATTCAGCCAGGCTGCTGTGTGTTTTATTACTCAGCCTGGCCCTGAAGGACCAGGGAGATTTTCTCTCAGTATTTAACACAGTACATACTAATTATTTTCCTTAAGAAAGCAGGTCCTGGCTCAGCACCTGTGGCTCAAGTGGCTAAGGCGCCAGCCATATATCCCTAAGATGGTGGGTTCAGATCCAGCCTGGACCGCCAAAACAACAATGACAGCTGCAACCAAAAAATAGCTAGGCATTGTGGTGGGTGCCTGTGGTCCCAGCTACTTGGGAGGCTGAGGCAGGAGACTCGCTTGAGCCCAGGAGTTGGAGGTTGCTGTGAGCTGTGATGCCATGGCACTCTACCCAGGGGGATAGCTTGAGGCTCCGTCTCAAAATAAATAAATAAAAAAGAAAGCAGTTCCTAAGGCCATGTGACAATGGAGGTAGAGATCCGGAAGGATGCTGCTATAAGCCAAGGCGCTCCAAGGATAGCTGACCACCATCAGAAGCTAGGAAGAGGCAGGAAGAATTCTCCACACACGTCAGAGAGACCATGGCCTTACTGATACCTTGATTTGGATTTCATGCCTTTATAACTATGAGAAAATTAATTCCCACTGTTTTTTAAGAAAGAAAGCAGGTCCCTATAAATAGAAAAACAAATTTTACCTGTATTTGCAACAAACTTGAAGGGCACTAGAGTCCAAAAAAAAAAGGATTCCAAACTGAGACCCTCCCTGACCTCCTGTGTTTGCAGACACTTGCCTTCCCTCATGCCCCTGCTTGTCTCTTTCCTTCTTTTCTTTTCTTTCTTTCTTTCCTTTTCTTTCATCTTTCTGTCTTTTTCCCTTTGAGATAGAGTCTCACTCTGTCACCCTGAGTAGAGTGCTGCGGCATCATCATAGCTCACAGCAACCTCAAACTCTTGGGTTCAAGTGGTCCTCTTGCCTCAGTCTCCTGAGTAGCTAGGGCTATAGGTACCAGCCACTACACTCAGTCAGTTTTTCTACTTTTAGTAGAGATGGAGTCTCACTCTTCCTCTGGCTGGTCTCAAACTCCAGAGCTCAAGCAATCCACCTGCCTTGTTATCCCAGAGTGCTAGGATTCCAGGCGTGAGCCCCCACACCCAGCCTGCATGCTTTCACTTCCCATCCCAGCTAACACAGGACCACATTTGCTTTAGATTGCTGCCTTTCCTCCTTCTGCTTTTATCCTGAAGCCCATAACCAGCTCTCCCAATTTAGTGCCATCAGTCAATAAAAGCATCACAGAACTCAGCCACCTACTAAACATACAAGAGACTGAAGGTTTGTAGTCCCTGCCCCAAATCTACATATTGAAGTCCTAGCCTGGAGTGCGATGGTGTTAGGAGCTGGAGGCCTTTGGGAAGAATGTAGGCCCTGCTGGTGGAGCCTCATAAATGGATTAGTGTCCTTGTATAAGGGACCTCAGAGAGCCACTATGTGAGGATAGATACAAAGAGAAGTTTGCAGCCCAGAAGTGAGCCCTGATCCTGACCCTGCTGGACCTCCAATCTCAGACTTCTAGAACCGTGACAACTAAATTTCTGTAGTTGACAAGCCACCCCGTCTGTGGCACTTTGTCACAGCAAGCTGAACTAAGGGAAGGACCCTGAATCTGTGTTTACTGAGCCCTGCAGGTGATTCTGCTGCACGGACCTGGAAGAAAGTAGTGAGGAAACTAACATCTCGATCTCCCATTGGTGATGTTGAGTCATCTCTTTATTTTTATTTTAAACACATCCTCCCTCTACCACCTCTCAAAAGGAAGTCTCTAACAACAGCTCAGCAGCAACGTCAGAAGGACCTGAGGTACAGCCACCATCTCAGTGTGAGACAGAACATTCAGGGCCCCCTTCTCAGTGTGTGCACTTCAGGCCCTGACTTTTTGTTCAGCCTTACGTTTCGTGGCCCTCACATGATGGCCACAGGTAATCTCCAAGTTTTGACAGCCATGAGCATTTAGTAGCTGCTCAGAGATGGCACTGCCAGACTGACATGATTACAATATGTTTTAGGAGGCTCTTTTTGGCTCCTGTTTGCCCGTCTTTTATTCTCCACTTCCTCACCAGATGGGGTCACATACTCTCCAATTTTTATGCGAGCCACAACACATTAGTCTGCGCAGCTGGGGAGCTGGATGGAGGTCTTTCTGGACAGAACCCAGCAGTATTTTACCAGAAGCCAGAGATTTCCTCTCAGCCTGGAGGCCAACTAAATAGGAAGCAGCTCATTTTTTTTGCCAAGAACCCTTTATCATGGGTTAGCAAGACGCCCAGACAGTGTGAGGCTTTGGGGCCTATCGTGAGTGGAGACCACACAGGAAACGTGAAGTGTGGGCTTCAGGATAAGGAGTTCGGTGGCTGCTTTTCTCGACAGGGAAGAAAACCTTTTTCAATTGAACACATACTACTTCTCAGGAGTTTATATATACAATTTTGTCTAATCCTCACAACACCACTGTGGAGTTACTGTTATTTTTTCTACTTGTACAAAGACAAACATATAGGAAACAAATTGAACAGCTTGCCTGAAACCACACAGCTAATAAACTGAGACTGGCGCTCTGTCACCCTGCCTTGCCCTTCCAGGGTGCCTCTGCCAAACACGCTGCACAGAAATGCCAGGCTTGGCTTGCTTCGGCTACTACACTGCGTTTCCTGGTGCAAATGTTGAAAGCAAAAACAGTTTTTTTTTTTAAAGAAACTAGTATGAATGTGTGTTGGGTCTTAAGAGTTGATTCCTGGGATACTTTATAAAAATCAAAAGCATAAGCAAGGAAGAACTTCGAAGGGAAACTTAAAGGCAGTGGCATCCAAGAGGACACTTATCCTCTTGGATCTGTTTTCCCCTCGCTCTCCTGCTCTCCATCAAGAACTTTCACCAGATCTCCGGTGGGCTGGCCGAGTCTAATGCCACATCTAACCTCTTTATGGGAACTTTGCTCTCCACCCGTGACTGTTTCAGTTCTTTCTCTCCCTCTCCACCCTTGGTTCCCGCCAACGTGTGAATAACCCATTTGAGATGGAGAGGGTACCTGCTTTCTGACAATACTGAGCACCATATTCTTTTAAAATCTTTGCCATTATAAAAGTAAAAATAAAAATCTCGTTATTTTAATTTGCATACCCTTAATGGATGCTGAGGTTGACTATACACATATTAAACTTTTTTCATTGTATATTGCCCATTCATGTTTCTCACTAACCTTCTTTTGAAGAGTAATGCTTATTGATGTATTAGAACTTCTTATTGACCAAGGATATTAATTCCCTATCATATATATAAGAAAATACTTTGTCCCAATTTGTCTTTGGGCTTTCATTGCTTTTGCCAATAAATTTTACAGGAATTTTCATTTTATGTGGTAAAATACTCATGGTCATTCTTGGGATGACCTTCTCCATATTAAGGTTTTAAAAATATTTATTTGTACCTTTTTATTATGTTTTTATGTCTCACTTTTCACACTTAATCTATTTGAAATTAATTTTGGTATAAAGTATAGCATAAGATTCTAAAGTTAAGTTTCCATCTCAACTAGATATCCAGTTGTTCTAACACCATTTATTGAAAAAGACCTTGTCTCCTCGCTGAGTCTAAGGACCACTTTTGTCATATGCTCAATCTTCACATACACTTTAGATTCTTTTTGGGTTAGAAACTTTCCACTAATCTATCTATTCCTTATTCTTCTGTCAATATAACAATGGTTAAACTTCTGTAATTTTTTTTTTTTGAGACAGATTTTAACTATATCGCCCTTGGTAGAATGCCATGGCATCCCAGCTCATAGCAACCTCAAACTCTTGGGCTCAAGCAATTCTCTTGCCTCAGCCTCCCAAGTTGCTGGGACTACAGGCGCATGTCACAAGGCCCGGCTATTTTTTGTTGCAGTTGTCATTGTCGTTTGGCTGGCCCAGGCTGGGTTCAAACCCTCCAACTTCCGTGTATGTAGCTGGCTCTGTAATCACTGTGCTATGGGTGTAATTTTATAATACATTTTAATATCTGGTAGAGGTATCTCAATCTCTCTTCATTAATATTTTTCAGGGTTGTTTTTGTTGTTGTTGTTTTGAGACAGGGTCTTGCTCTGTTGCCTGAGCTAGAATGCAATGCCGTCATCATAGTTCAATGCAACCTCAAACTCATAGGCTCCAGCCAACCTCCTCCCTTAGCCTCTTAAGCAGGTAGAACTACAGGTACATACAATCACACCAGGCTAATTTTTAAATTTTTATAGAAGTAGATCTCCTTCTTGCTCAGGCTGGCCTTGAGCTCTGACTTCAAGCAACCTTCCCACCTTTGCCTCCCAAAGTGCTAAGATTATAGGCATGAGCCATCCTGCCCACCTTTTATGTTTCAACTACATTTGAATTGCTATTGAGCATTTGCTCTTTAGAATTATTTTGTCAAAGCATGACTTTTCAACTTACTGTTCTAGACATACCTGAGTTCATATTTCTAGTGATTATTCTTTCCTATATTCAACAATTATTAACTAGTAGCTACTGTTAACCTGGCATTGTGCTAGGAACCAGAGATATAAAAAAAATTTGACCCAATTCTTGCACTCAGAGGCTTATGATCACACATAGGAAGAGAACATTAATCAATAGGTATATTAAATCCTGATCTCTGCTGTGGGGGAAGACCAACTGGGGTAGAGTATAAAGAAGAAAGGGCAAAAATGAAAATAGCAAGAGGTCTCTTGTGCCAGGCAGGTGGACTAATAGAGGCCCCATGCTCACTGCAATGCTAACACTGTATGAATCAGAGCTCTCCAGAGCCAAGAGGAGGTGTGTGTGTGTGTGTGTGTGTGTGTGTGTGTAGAGAGAGAGAGAGAGAGAGACTAAGAGAGAATGGGATTTATTGTAAGGAATTGGCTCACTCAACTGTGGAGGCTGAAAAGTCTCCACATCTAGAGACCCAGGAAAGCCAGTAGTATAAATTCCAATCTGAGTTCAAATGCCTGAGAACCAGGAGTGTTGATGGTATAAGTACCACCTAGGGAAGAAGACTGATGTTTCTGCTCCATCAGGCAGAGAGAGAGAGAAAGAGAGAGAAATTAACTTTCCTCCACCTTTTTGTTCTACAATTTGAGCCTTGAATGGGTTGAAAGATGCCCACCCACACTGGAGAGGTATATCTGCTTTTGTCAGTCCGTCAATTCAAATGCTAATCTCTCCCAGAAACACTCTCTGACTCACCCAGAAAGAATGTTAACCAGCTATCTGGGCATCCTGGGGCCCAGTCAAGTTAACACATTGAATTATCATCACAGGATTTCAAAGAGATGTGTTTGAGGAATATAAAACTCAAGTCTACATTCTGTCTTAACTCTACAGTCCCAGTTTTCCTACCCCATACTGAAAGTTCCATTCAGATTATGTCTCACATGCTGGCAATACTGCGGAAATCTCTCCTGCTGTACCACTTTTTATATCTTTCAAAACAGTGTCTGCCTGTTTCATATCATGTACTAACCCCTTTCACAGACTTGTGAGGTAGGCAAATATAAATTTTATTTGAAAGAAGTATAAATGGATTTTTTTAAGGCTAACATGTAAGTTAAGTGATTCATCAAAAGTGTTTGGTAACAGAACCAAGACTAGAAGTTAAGTCTCAGATTCTATCAGTCTCAGTCTCAGTCTCTATCATACCCCATGGTCCACCAAGGAAGCCCGGTCTCTTTCTCTTTAGAGAAATTCTAACAGTACTACTCAACTTTTCTGTCATGTACAATGGTATTTCTATAAGAAGATATGGCTGGAATTCTGTTATACTTCTCTTTGCCCCTCACCTCTGGCCACTGTAATGAAGCAGGGTGAGGGGGGCAGGATTTTCATTATAGCTGTCTATCTAAGGCATACTTGTTTACAGAGAGTGGGACAGGGAACAGAATGAGACCAGGGCAGGGATCTGGATGGAGATGAAAGAAGTAGAACCGAGAGAACTTGATCCTCTTTAGGACAAGGGTCCAAGGGTTGTGGCTGGCAGGGTTTCCCACTAATTAATCTCCAGAAGCACCTCCCAGCTGCGGTCCCCACTCACCCCAGCCCAGCCACTTCCTTTCCCACCACCACCATTGGTAGCTTCTGAACAGAATTTCTCTCCTCTCTAGGCCACTGAAGAACAGAATTCATACTCAGCACAATGCAGATACATCTTTTTTTTTTTTTTTGAGACAATCTCACTCTGTCACCCTAGGTAGAGTTCCGGTGATCCTCTTGCCTCAATCTCCCAGGTAGCTGGGACTATAGATGCCCACCACCAAACCCAGGTAATTTTTTTTTTCCCTTTTGTAAAGATGTTCTTTTATTACTTATCTATATTTGTGTGTCTGTAATGTCACATAAACAATAAAAGTGCAGATCTAAAAAGTTTTTTACATTTGCTAAATACTTCAAAACACCTGCCAGAGGTAACAATCAGGAAGAAGTTAATTTTGTCACATATTCACATCCTCACTTCCAGCGTCATCGACCACGCATGGGTCTTTTCTCCTAATATAGTTCTTCCATGCTAAGGCAAGCTACAGAGGAGACATAAAGCTAGCCTGATACAGAAAATATCTGAAGTTAGTGGGGCTTGAGAAACTGTGGCCACATGAATGGTCTGGTGCATTCACTTAAATTGATTACCAGGTAATTTTTTTTGTTACCTCAAGAGTATGAGCTCACAGCAACCTCAAACTCTTTGGGCTTGAACAATCCTCTTGCCTTAGCTGCCTGAGTAGCTGGGACGAAAGGTACCTACCACAACACCTGGCTAGTTTTTCTAGTAGTAGTAGTAGTAGTAGTAGTAGTAGAGATGGAAGTGGGTCCTCAGTCTTGCTCAGCCTGGTCTTGAACTCCTAAGCTCAAGAAATCTACCTGCCTTGGCCTCCCAAAATGCTAAGATTAAAGGCATGAGCCTAATCCTAAAGGCATGCCTGGCCTAATTTTTCTATTTTTAGTAGAAAGGGGTTTCACTCTTTCTCCGAGTCATCTCCGACTCCTGAGCTCAAGCAATCCACTGCCTCAGCCTCCCAGAGTGCTAGGATTACAGATGTGAGCCACAGTGCCAGGCCTTCAGACACATCTTTTATACACATACACACACACTCGTAAGCACACACCTCTTTAAGATATTTTTAGGTGTTAAGGATTTGTACTGCTAAATAGCAGCAGAGAAAGGGCAGAAACTCTAAAAGCAAAAAGCTCCATGCTGCTCTCCCCTCTCAGGCTATTTCATGTAAATATTACCAAGAAGAAGGGAAGATGTTTCCCCCAATCCCCACCTTCCAAATGTCTTTGGAATTATCTGGGACGAAAGATTCAGCTGCATTTCTTGTTGACCTGAGTATTCATTTCTGAAGAGAGGTGGCATGTGGAGTAAAAACTTCCACAGTGAGGAAGTGGGCTGGGTGCTGCTGAGACTAGCTGACATTAGCAGTGGGCAGGACTGAGAACAAATGTAGGGAGCTTTCTTCCTGCTCCACCCCCACCTCAGCTCATCCCGGACCAGTGGGAGGATGTGAAAAGCCAGAGGAGGTGGCAAAGAAGGGGCAAGAAAGAAGGGAAATCCTGTCAAGCCATTGGGAGGGAAGGGAAATTCCCACAGTGGACTCTGGGTGGGGTTGGGGAGTGGAGAGGAGCGGGAGCAGATGCAGTTAAGAGACCTGGGTAAATGAGCAAAATCAGCCCTGTAAAGCCAACTGCAAAGCTTGCTTCTGCAAGTAATGTGCAAACCATCTGTCTCTCCATGCCGGTAGGAGCACTAATAAATGTTACATGTTGAAACTTTTGCACTAGGTTGTACATAAAAATTCCATATGCCAATTGACCGGACTACATGAACACATCTGTCAATAACAGGTCTCTTAGGCACAGTTGAGGACATTCCAAGGCAACTTTAAAACTGTTTCAGCCTCCAAATGGTATGAATTAACTCTCATAAGCCAAATCTATTATTCTCCCTGAGTAAAGGATTGGGCCAAATGTCCAAATAATTCAAGTCAAAAACACCCTTTTGCCTTCATTATAGAGAATATCAGTAGCAAGTTCTTTTTTTTTAGACAAATCGTGCTGCCAAATGACTCAGTGTTTGATGTTAGGTTGTTAGCATACGTTAATATGGTCAAATGACAAAATGCTTTATGTATTACGGGCTTGAAAGGGCTGTATTTTGCATTTTTATAACATTCTTTTATTTCAGTAACATTTACCATGTATGTTGATATATATAAACTGATTAAGTCTCAGGTGCCAAGTGCATTCTATTTTGAAAACATCAGCGTGTATAACTCTCCAGGCAGCCTGTTTAGACCTCTCATCTGCCTGTCATGGGAGATGTGTGTAAAGGAGAAGGTAATCGTCCCTTTTCAGGGTAAAGCTTAGATTTAAATGTCACATGCTCGATCTCAGCCCACATGTTAACTCTACAGACTGAAAATTTTACTTCTTTTCCTCCTATTCATTTTTTGTCCCTGTTCCTACTAACTTTTATGAAAATAAAGTATTTTTAGAGAAAGAATGTATAAATGATGAATGAATGAATTCACATTGGGTGATAGAATCCGGATCTTCAAATATCTGAACCTGATGGGATGATGGGAAGAGTTAAATAAGGAAATGTAACAAGTGTGAATGCAAATCACACTTACGTCTCAGGAAACAGAAACTGGATGCAGGAGGAGTTCGGCATACAAGCAGGATATGGGGAAAAAGGCTTCGCGATTTCTGTCTATTGTTCAACAGGCTTCAGAAAGTCACAGAGGCTAACAACCCCTCTCCTGCAATATTAGCTGGACTACTAGATACAAAACATGGGAGGGCACTCCTTTCTCTCTATTCTATGACAGACTATAATATTCAGATCCAGACACCTCATTTTCTTTCTTTTTTTTTTTTTTTTTTTGAGACAGAGCCTCAAGCTGTCCCCCTGGGTAGAGTGCCGTGGCATTATAGCTCACAGCAACCTCCAACTCCTGGGCTCAAGCGAGTCTCCTGCCTCCGCCTCCCAAGTAGCTGGGACCACAGGCGCCCGCCACAACGCCCTGCTATTTTTTGGTTGCAGCCGTCATTGTTGTTTGGTGGGTCCGGGCTGGGGATTCGAACCCGCCACCTTAGGTGTACGTGGCTGGCGCCTTAGCCGGTTGAGCTATAGGCACTGAGCCCAGACACCTCATTTTCACAACAAGTTGGAGGGACTCAAACAGGGGAACTGGCCTGGTGAAAAAATAGGGGCTGCCCTTCAAGACTTCCTAATGCGGTGGAATTGACATTGACACAGGAGATAAACAAGGAGTATAGAAGATCAGTACTGAAGCTACAGTGGCTGTGCTTGGAGCATTTTCTCTCAACCGATTGTTTAGTCTCAAAGCTATATTACGAAAGTTGGCCTGGCCATGCCTATTGGCTGCCATTGGCTGCCATTAGCTGCCTTGCGTATATTGTCTACGTTTGCTCCTCAGTGCTTTTTTTGTATGACTTGAACTTTGAGAAATAAATAAAAATGGTCTAGATTATACTATATAATTCTATAAAAATTATTCAACCATCATTAAATATGTCAAGTGCTGAAAGGAAAAAATGTCAATGACATCTGAATAAATATCAAATATCTAGTTATATTAAAGTTATTTTCTCATGTCAAGTAAAAGTTTAATGTTTAATAAGTCAATTATTGTCAAGTGTTTGCTTTGTTGAAAAAAAACAATTTTGAGTGATTTTTAAGAAATTGGTTATATTTTTATTATTCACTTATATAAAGTGCTTATTGGTATATAATTAGATGCATTATAATTATAAGTAAATAAATTATATGGAAAGCTATTCGGCAAATACAGGTATAAAGTTAAGTTAAATACTAATGTTTCATGTTTTTAATTTAGCTAAAATTTTAACTTAAAATTTTATTTTATTGTTGGGTGGTGTCTGTGGCTCAGTGAGTAGGGCGTAGGCCCCATATACTGAGGATGGGGGGTTCAAACCCCACCCCGGCCAAACTGCAACAAAAAATAGCCGGGTGTTGTGGTAGGCACCTGTAGTCCCAGCTACTTGGGAGGCTGAGGCAAGAGAATTGCCTAAGCCCAGGAGTTGGAGGTTACTGTGAGCTGTGACTCCATGGCACTCTACCAAGGGCCACATAGTGAGACTCTGTCTCTAAAAAAAAAAAAAATATATTATTTTATTGTTTTTAATCTTTGTACTTTTTTTTTTAAAGGTTCTGAATTTCTGATTTATTAGGCAGCATGAAAAAACAAGTTTAGGTTACATTATAGAAAGAACTCAAATGCTCATAAACAGCAAACAGGCTTGCTTGGGGGTAGGAAGGGGAGTTCTTCAGACTACTGCACAAAAACACAAAGATTCCTCACCCTAAACAAAGTATTAAAGGGTACACGACAGTTTCCTTGTAAGAACTGAGACATCCTTACTAAATAAGGTGTCCACAATGACTACAAGACATCCCTTAAGGGATAAGCATGTATTTGTAGGAAGCAAACAAGCTTTCCACAGAGAAGCCACTTTCACGAGATGATTAGGTGGACCTGGGTTTTGTTTCTGCATTTGTCACATTTTGTTTTGAATTTGGCAAATGAAGATACCATCTTTAGGGCTTGGCTCCCATAGCTCAGCAAGTAGGGCGCTGGCCACATACACTGAGGCTGGCAGGCTCGAGCCCAGCCCAGGCCTGCAACTACAACAAAAAAAATAGCTGGGTGTTGTGGTGGGTGCCCGTAGTCCCAGCTACTCAGAGGGCTGAGGCAAGAGAATCTCTTAAGCCCAAGAGTTTGAGGTTGCTATAAGCTGTAACACCACAGCAATCTCCTGAGGGTGACATAGTGAGACTCTGTCTCAAAAAAAAAAAAAAAAAAAAAAAGAATAGATCAGTTTC
The DNA here is from genome assembly GCF_000181295.1 of Otolemur garnettii. Classification (NCBI taxonomy): domain Eukaryota; kingdom Metazoa; phylum Chordata; class Mammalia; order Primates; family Galagidae; genus Otolemur; species Otolemur garnettii. Next base: position 7,873,716 of record NW_003852412.1, read on the forward strand.
AGGATGTTCTGTGTCTTCCATTTCACACGTATAAGTTGATGCTATTGCAAGCTCAGTCCCATCATTACTGAAGGCAAGTGATGCAATGCTGGTGGGGTACCAATTGAACTGGCACAGTCACTTTTTGGTAAACGGATCCCAAATATTTACAAATCCATCAGAACCACCTGTGGCAAATGTATTGTGGATATTGTAAAAGGAAATGGCATTGACTGGGTAAATTGGCTCAATATTTTCTTTAAGTCTGTGACATTTGGCTCCATGCCTGTGGCTCAAGCGGCTAGGGCGCCAGCCACATACACCTAGGGTGGCGGGTTTGAGTTCCCAGCCCAGGCCCGCAAACAACAATGATGGCTGCAACCAAAAAAAAAAATAAATTAAATAAAAATAAAAAATGGCCAGGCGTTGTGGCAGGTGCCTGTGGTCCCAGCTACTTGGGAGGCTGAGGCAGGAGACTCGCTTGAGCCCAGGAGTTAGAGGTTGCTGTGAGCGTGATGCCATGGCACTCTACCC
>NW_003852412.1:7874981-7882621 GCF_000181295.1 Otolemur garnettii
CATTTGGGAATGAAGAGGTTAATGTAACTTCATTTGGAAATGAAAAGGCTAATGTAAACTCCCTACTCTCCTCCTGGGCAAGGTCGCCCAGGTGGCCAGGTGGAATCGGTATCAGGAGACTGGCTCCCTCCCTCCCTTGTTTCTAGGCAAGGACAATTAGCTCAGAAGGAGCCAAACTGTCTGGAACAAACAAGTAGCCCCCCCTCTCTAGAGGGTCCCTAACGATAAACAGCTCAGCCAATGGCAGCCAGCCCACAAAACACTCATGAAATTCCTCTATGTGCTTCACTAGGGGGTTGCCCTTCCTCCAGCCATGCTGAAGGGAAGAGTGGCCCAGGCATATGCTTGCAAAATAAAGCACTTTTTGTCTTTACATGTGTGTGGTGGTCTCTCAGCAGCAATTCTGGTCCCAACACTGCCATGTGGCTATTTCACCTGGATATGAATTTTACATTATTTTTGTTAATTTTATAATTTAAACTTTTAAAATAATAAATAATTGTTGATAACTGATTATCGAGAACTGCTTATCAAAGTTTGCATTGTTGATCAGTTGTTAGAATTCAACCACCATTGTTTGGACTTAATGAACAATGGCATTTTTTGGCATTGGCCACCTCGAAAACATTTTGTAACTGTCTCTCAGACAATACACATCGTACTGCATGCTAGTTAAACAAGTGATGTCAACAAATCAGCTTCTCAGATAATTTAGGTAAGTAATTTATTTATTTATTTCATGAATTTAACAGACAGGACTTGTATTATTTATATTTTATAGTGGCAGCAAAAAGTCTAGCACCAGCCTTGAAAGTGACACTTATGAGGTATCATTATTAAAAAAATATATTGATAAGGAAAAGGTTCAGCAAAAATCACAATAGAGAACAAATGTTTAGAAATATTTCATCATTTTGAAACAAACATGTCCCATACAATAATGCACTAAAAATTGTGGGATATGTGCTGTCCTTACCAGGAACTAATGCTGTGACTGAACATGTTTTTTCTATGGTAAATAAAGTGTGGACATCAGAAAAATCACAATTAAGTGTTGAGACTTTGAAAGCCATTTTATGTGTGAAATATAATTTAACAAATTCTTGTGAAAAATTTCATGACCTTTTAAACAACGACAGCAATCTACTAAAAAATATTCACTCAAATGAGAAATATGCCAAAGAATAAAATAATACTATACACAATTTTTTTTTTGGCCAGGCCTGGGTTTGAACCCATCACCTTCAGCATATGGGGCCAGCGCCCTACTACTTTGAGCCACAGGCGCTGCCCTATACATAATTTTTTTAATGTATTATATTTGTAAATTGTACTTATGTTGAAATTAAAAATATATATATTACAATACTATTTTTGCATTCTATGAAAATTTTTGTTGCTCCATATAGACCAAATTTTTAATTAAGAACCCCACCACCACCAAATCAATGGTGTCCAGCTTTACCAATGTTAAAATCTGGTCACCTTATACTTGAGCCACATGGAGTTGGTCAGCACATGATAAAGGCACACAGACAGGTCCCAAGAGGACAGCAGTGGGAGAGTGTTGGGGCTGAACTTCACCGCGGAGATGCCATCCTCTGATGGCTGGTTCAGCTTGAACTCATTAGAACTGGTCATCTTTGGCACACCTCAGAGCTTTGCTAGCTAGGGCCACGGCCACCTACCTTCACTTGGAGCACTCCTATACCTACTCTTTTTATCTACGAGGCACAGATACACACATAATACATAAGCAGATATGTAGTATATCTGTGGCATTAAACTTTTATAGGGAGTGATTAGGCCAAAAATGTTTACAAAGGCTCTTTAGAGGAATAATATTTTTTTTTAATTTGAGAAACTCTGAAATAAAGCTATCTAAGCATTTTGACTGGAAAGCATGTTACTACTGGTTTGCCACAATGAATTCCAGCCAAAATTTGAAAAAAAGGATGATTTATTCACACTCTTCGTGTCCTCACATCCCCTTTTTTGCTATTTTTCCACCACACTTGTTGTGTATTATCTGGCAATGGACTCGCGCTTTTTCTCTTGGGAGCCTGGAGTTACTGGAGGTTCTCTTTGCCATAACCTGGGAAAAGTCTTCCAGAAAATAAAACCCACCCAACAGGACTCAAAGCCAGAGAACCAAAGGTGAGAGAAAGTAGTAATCATTGAGAACCCAGGTCAGGTCATACCAGAAGCTGTCTGAACCCCTGGAGTTCCTGGTGTCCTTTGGGGCTTAAGCCAACCGTAGTTATGTCTGTATCAATAGCAACAGAAGGGTTTTCACATAGTACCTCCTCTGGCCAGTGGCTTCATTCCCTGGCTCTCTGTCCAGCTCCAAGGAACTCCTCTATAGTTCTCATCTAAATCTGCTGTCTTTCTACTCAGGGCCCCTGGCTTATCACCTGCTCCTTCTCAAACTCTCCTATATTTTTTAAATAAAAAAAAAATTAAAATGTTTTTGGTTATTGTGAGAGTACAAATAACCAGGCCACAATTTTTGAATTTTTTAGGGAGAGTCCCTCTGGCAGTTGTGTCCCACATCCACAAGGTGTGCCATACACCCCTACCTTGTGCCCTTTAAGTGGAAGCACACCATTCCCCCCTCCTCTTCCCCCTTCCTCACTTCCCCTCCCCCCAGCTTGAATAGAATTAAGTTTTTTTCCTGTGTGGGATGTGTTAGATCATCTACTGGCTTCATAAAAAAATTGAGTACATTGGATACTTGCTTTTCCATTCTTGTGATACTTTACTAAGAAGAATGTTTTATCTGCATACAAGTTAATACAAAAAATGTAAGGTCACCATCTTTTCTTATGGCTGAACATATCCAAGGTATACTTATACCACAGCTTGTTAATACATTTCCTGAGTTGGTGGGCGTTTAGATCATTTCCACATCATGGCAATTGTAAACTGAATTGCAATAAACATTCTAGTGCAAATGTCTTAATGACTTTTTTCTTCTGGGTAGATGCCTAGCAGTGTGATTCCAAGGTCAAATGGTAGATCTAAGTTGAGTTCTTTGAGGATTCTCCATATTTCTTTCCAAAGGGGCTATATTAGTTTCCAGTCCCACCAACAGTGTAAGTGTTCCTTTTTCTCCACATCCATGCCAGCATCTGCAACTTTGGGACTATTCCCATTGTGGTTAAGTGATATCTCTGGACGGTTTTGATTTGCTTTTCTCTGATTGTTAGGGACAATGAGCATTTTTTCTGTCTTACTCAGAGAAGGTTCTGTTCACGTCTCTTGCCCAGTGATAGATAAAATTGTTTGCTCTTTTTTTGTTGGTTAATTTGAGATCTCTATAGAGCCTAGTTATCAAGCCTTTGTCAGATTTGTAATATGCAAATATCTTTTCCCATTCTGAAGTCTATTTGCTTTACTGGTGTGTCCTTAGCTATGCAGATGCTTTTCATTTTGTTTATTTTTGTTATGATTGCTGCTGAAGTCTTCTTCATAAAATCTTTCCCCAGTCCGACATCCTCAAGAGTTTTTCCCACACTTTCTCCTAGGATTTTTATTGTTTCATGTATTAGATTGAAATCTTTTATCCATCTTGAGTCAATTTTTAAAAGTAAGTGGTGAAGGGTGGTGCCTGTGGCTCAAGGAATAGGGTGCCGGCCCCATGTACCAGAGGTGGTGGGTTCAAACCCGGCCCTGGCCAAAAACTGCAAAAAAAAAAAAAAGTAAGTGGTGAAAGGTATGGGTCCAATGTCAGTCTTTTTCATGTGGTTAGCCAGTTTATGTGGTTAGCACCATTTATTGAATTGGGGTTCTTTTCCCCTGTGTATGTTTTTGTTTGGTTCATCAAAGATCAGATAACTATAAAAGACTGGTTTAATCTCTTGGTTTTCTATTCAGTTCCAAATGTCTATGTCTCTATTTTTGTGCCAATACCATGCTGTATTGATCACTGTGGACCTGTAATATAACCTGAAGTCTGGTAGAGTGATGCCTCTAGCTTTATTTTTATTACTAAGAATTGCCTTGGCTATATAGGCTTTTTTCTGGTTCCATACAAAACAAAGAACTATTTTTTTTCCATTCTTCAAAGCATGATGGTGGTATTTTAATGAGGATTGCCTTGAGCCTCTAGATTGCTTTGGGTAATATAGACATTTTAACAATGTTGATTCTTCCCAGCCAAGAGCATGGTATGTTCTTCCATTTGTTGATGTCTTCTATTTCTTTTCTTAGGGTTTCATAATTCTCTTTGTAGAGGTCCCTCACCTCTTTTGTTAGGTATATTCCTGGGTATTTAATTTTCTTTGGAGCTACTGTGAAGGGAATTGTGTCCTTGATTTTCTTCTCAACTTGGCTGTTGTTGGCGTATACAGAGGCTACTGATATGTGGACATTGATTTTATACCCTAAGACATTACTATGTTTCTTGATCACTTCTAGAAGTCTTGTAGTTGAGTCTCCGAGGTTTTCTAAGTATAAGATCTTATCATCAGCAAAGAGCAAGAGTGTGATCTCCTTTGCTCCCATTTGTCAAACTCTCCTCTTAAGGAAATTGTTCTAATTCTTCCTAGGTACTATTTTGGACCTGAGACACTAAACCTTGTACCAGTATTTTTGGTGCCACTTTTAATTTCATGTGAACTACTAGTCATTTGAAGAAATAAGATTTTGGGGGCTTTTGGAGTTTTTTTTTTTTTTTTTTTTTTTTGACAGAGTTTCACTTTGTTGCCCTTGGTATTATGCTATGGCGTCACAACTCACAGCAACCTCCAACTCCTGGGCTTAGGCGATTCTCTTGCCTCAGCCTCCTGAGTAGCTGGGACTACAGGCACCCACCACAATGCCCGGCTATTTTTTGTTGAACCAGGGCCAGGTTCAAACTTGCCACCCTTGGTATATGGGGCAGGCACCCTACCCTACCCACAGAGCCACAGACACCGCCCATAAGTTTTGTTTTCTTTTTGCTACCATTCCACAGTATTTGCCATATATGTTAAAATATGTAAATTAATTACATGACATTCTAACATTATCAGATAATGACATATCTTCACTAACATAAAGGGTGTATTACTAATGTACTCACCATGAATGGCAACAAACATGAATTTATATTTATGAAATTCTACTCTGGCCTCCATGAAAAAAATCTATTGCTAATTTATGTCAGTTAAATAAAAGTGAAACTGATTTACTTTACAAAGTATGTCCTCCACAAATGTTTTTTGAATTGAACTATATTATTTTGGCTAATATGTATTGAAATTTGGTTATGAGGTTTTAATTAGTGCATTCACTACCAACAAGAGCTGTTCAGTAGTCCCCATGACTATGTCACATTTCATAGTCACCAGTACCCAATAATCTGAAACTTAATTATTAAAATGCTTTCTCTTAAAAAATTTGAAATTCATATGGCAAAGATACAACCCACCAAAGGTAGTTTCTTTAATTCTCTTGGTGCACAGGTAATGGTATTCATTTTTCTATGGACAAATTATTGAACAGTAAACTAATTAATGGGAGACAAAGTCATAGCCTACAATGTAGCATTTCATCAGCCTTGATCACTGGTAGTCAAAAATGAGATTGTTTAGGAGCCTTGAATTCAGCAGGATTTAGGCTGAGATATATCTGAGAGCATGCAAATGGTTCGTTTCAGGAGCCATCTGAAAATACACACCTGGGAATGAGGGACTAGGGTTTGTGACACAAATTCAACTGTGACCTAGTTATGGAGGTTCAGAAAACGGCTGAGTTCTCTGGAGGTAAGGGAGAGAGAGAAAACTAGAACACAAAGGGTCCTGTAGAGAATCTGGAGATGAGGAGAGCCCAAAAATGTAGTTGAAAAAATAATCCAGGGTGGCGCCTGTGGCTCAATGGAGTAGGGCGCCAGCCACATATACCAGAGGTGGTGGGTTCAAACCCAGTGCCGGCTAAAAACTGCAAGAAAAAAATGCAGTTTATTGTTTTTCTTTTTTTTTTTTTTTTGAGACAGAGCCTCAAGCTGTCTCCCTGGGTAGAGTGCCGTGGCATCACAGCTCACAGCAACCTCCAACTCCTGGGCTCCAGCGAGTCTCCTGCCTCTGCCTCCCAAGTAGCTGGGACCACAGGCGCCCGCCACAACGCCCGGCTATTTTTTGGTTGCAGCCGTCATTGTTGTTTGGCGGGTCCGGGCTGGGGATTCGAACCTGCCACCTTAGGTGTACGTGGCTGGTGCCTTAGCCGGTTGAGCTATAGGCGCCGAGCCAGTTTATTGTTTTTCAAGGTGACTGCCTAAAATATTGTGGTTTCAGGCAGCTATCTGCATTCTCTGTTCTTGGAGTACTCTTAGTCAAAAAATACCAGATACCCCAACGTAAGGCAAGCGTGAACCAAAGTTAATTGAGGAAGAGAAAGATAGGTTTACAGAGTAGGAGCAAGACAGAAGGTTACAGCACAAGATGCATTTGCCATCGACAGGCAATGGGCCTCCTTTGTATAGAAAGGTTTCAGCTACTTGTTCATACTGAGCTAGGGCCAGAGTCCAATTCAAAATTTTTTCTTCTAGTCTTTCATAGTCTTTCTAGAATCCTTGTGGGAAAGAAACAAACAATCTTGACCCCCTACCTTACATCACAGAGAAAATTAGAGATGGATCACAGAGATAAATCTGAAAGCTAAAACTATAAGAAACAGAAGAGGATATCTTCATGGGGCAAATAAATATTTCCTAAACAGGAAAGAAAAGTACTAATTACAGAATAAAAAATTGGGCAGCACCTGTGGCTCAGTGAGTAGGGCGCTGGCCCCAAATACCAAGGGTGGTGGGTTTGAACCTGCCCCGGCCAAACTGCAGAAACAACAACAACAACAAAAAACAGCCAGGCATTGTGGCGGGCCCCTGTAGTCCCAGCTACTCCGGAGACTGAGGCAAGAGAATTGCCTAAGCCCAAGAGCTGGAGGTTGCTGTGAGCTGTGATGCCACAGCACCCTACCAAGGGCAATAAAGTAAGACTATGTCTGTAAAAAAATAAAAAATAGAAAAATAATGAATTATATCTCTTTTCTCTCAAGCTGAAATTCTCAGTTTTTATAAACATTAAAACACTTACTTACTTGCTCATTTGTTTTATCTTACAGAGAAATTATATATTTATGTATATATAATGTGTGTGTGTTGTGTATTAGAGAGAAAAAGAGCCATACGGAATGGCTCACACATTATGGAGGGTGAAGTCCAAAACTCTGCAAGCTGGAGACCCAGAAAAGCTGGTTGTATGATTCCAATCCTAGCTTGAAAGCCAGAGATGGAGGAGAGCCAAAGGTGTAAATTTCAGCCTGGCTCTAAGTCCAAAGGCAGGAGAAGAGTGATGTCCCAGCACAAAGACTGTCAGGCAGAGATAGCAAATTCTTTCTCAGCATTTTATTCTAATCAGGCCTTCAATGGATTGGATGAGTCCTGCCCATGGTAGAAAGTGCAGTCTGTTTTACTCAGTCTGATTCAAATGTTTTTTTTTTCCTTATTGAATGGTAACTATGTACATTAATACACTTCTGGGGTACAGTGTGGGGTTTTCACACACAATCCGAAACACTTCCATCAAACTGGTTAACATAGCCTTCATGTCATTTTCTTAGTTATTGTTTTAAAACGTTCACATTCTACTCTTAGATTCACT
>NW_003852412.1:7883205-7895929 GCF_000181295.1 Otolemur garnettii
ACTGGAGTTAGATGATATCTCAAAGTAGTTTTGATTTGCATTTCTCAGATGATTAAGGATGGTGAGCATTTTTTCATATATCTGTAGGCCATGCGATGATCTTCTTTAGAGAAATTTCTCTTCAAGTCCTTTAGTCTGATTCAAATGTTAATCTCATCTAGACATAACCCCATTTGACCAAATATTTGGGAAACTCATGACCTAGTTGACACATAAAACTAAATATCACAATTACTGAGTGAGGTTTATTTTTTTTGTCAGTTCCTTTTTCCTTTAATATATTCCATTAAGATTGGACAGTCTGCATATTGTGATCAAAAGTCATTTGAAATTAATCTTTATGTGTCAATTTTCGCAATTTGATTTAGTTAGCTTCATTTTCAAATTTAGGTTTTGCTGTTTTAAGTTTCTGCTTTTTTCGTCCATTGTTTTTTATTTTTCAAAATAAATATCTCTCCCTGCTATTTGTCTGTTCTCTTACACAAAATGGGGCATACTCTTTATGTTGTTATTTGTCATATACTGTTCAAACGCTTTGGAAGATATATGCAGCTTGAATTTGTTCAATTATTTCACTTTAATTTATACACAGAGAGAAAAGCTGTGGGTCTATTGAGAGGTAATTAAGGGAACAGGATAGACGGCGGATACCACTAATTGTTGTCATTTGTATTAGTCAACTATTGTGACAACAGTGCTATATAACAAACCACCTCAAGTGCAGTAGCTTATAATGATAAGCATGTATTTTCATGCTCATGGGTCTATAAATCAATTATATGGGCTTGGCCAGGTGGCCTGCAGGCAGGGCTCAGGATTACTCCATGTGTTGGTTCTGGAGCCCAGACTCAAGGGGCTATGGCTACTTGAAGCATCTTCTTCTCAGAGTGATCACCAAAGAAGGGTCATAAGAATCCAAACAAGGAAGGTCTCAGCATATCATAATATTTGTTAATGTTCCATCAGCAAAAGCAAGTCACTTGGCTGAACCCAAAAGCAATGCATAGAGAAGTATCTTCTACAAATAGTCAAAGAAAGAGTGAATGGATATTTGCTGAACAGTAAATCTAAACTGCCTCCTGATAAAAGGGTGGGACACCCTAACTCTCTTGCTTCTTTCTCCTAATTTGTTTCCTGTGGCCTTTGCTTCGGAAAAGCTTCCATTCTTCAATGATTCCAATAGCCAATGTTTAGGTCAGTTTAGGGTTAAGGAAGTTGATTATAATTCAGTTGGGGAATGGTCAGTTCAAGCTAGTTTACATTAAGTACTACCCCAGAAATATAAATTCATCATTTCTGATATTTTGACTCCCTTATTTTCAATATAAAAAGTTAGGAAAATAATTTTTGTTATTTGAGTGTTTCGTACAGCTTAAGTATGTAAGATGCTTAAGGTCTAGGGAAAGATTAGTAAGAGATAAATTCTGAGAAGACAGGATCAGACTGTGTAGTTCTGTAAGTCACAGCAAAAAGGGAATTTTATTCTAAATTCAATGGACTACCATTAGAATGATATATGCAGGGGAAATTTGATTTGTTTTTATAAAGAAACTATTGTGTGAAACATGAGCTGCAAGAGGCAAAGTGGAAACCAGAAAGTAAGTTAGAAGACTTGTCACAGGAACTTAGATGTGATTAGGATGGCAACAGTTAATGTAGCTGATTCATAAAATTTGGAATATATTTTGGAGGTAGGACCAAGAAGGTTTGCTGATAGATTTGATGTGGAAAGCTGTAGGAAGTGTTAACTCTCAAGTGTTTGAATTAATGGTGGTTGATGGAAACACTAAATTAGACATGGTATATTTGAGGTGTCAGTCATCTAGTAGAGATACTGAGTGAGCAACAAAGTCGATTTTTGCTGACCATCAGGTGCAGAGTTGAAATTATCCTATTCCTTACTAGTCAGCATAGTAGTATAATGGTTACAAGCACAATGAAGCAGACTGACTGGGTTCAGGTTTTAGCTTTGCCATGTACCAGCACTGTGGCCTCAGGGAGTTACTTAACCTCTCTGTGCCTCAGTTTTCTGATTCTGGAAAATGGAAGCAATAGTGCTTACTGCATAGAATCAAATTAATATATATAAGTTATATAGAGTTAATCTATATAAAACACTTTTATAAAAAGAGTATATTAAAGGCACATAAACATTAGCCATTATTAGCACTGTCCTTTTCAGCCATGCAGGACTCTCTCATTGATGTTTCTCTTCTGATCTTCATTCCCGTTCTCCTCCTCCATGAAAGTATACACTGTATTGTTGAAATATGACCTTAAATATGCATGTACCTTTGTAGTATATATCATGTTCTGTGTGCTTTTCCTTGTACAAAAACATTTATTATTTAATATAGCAAATACAGAGAACTCTTTAGACTGCAAGTCAGGGGACAGACCCTTGCTCTCCATCCTAGAAACCTACCATATGCCTCCTCTCAATTATAAGGTCTTTGCCCCAAGAATAGCCACTATTCTTTCATAATTTCTTTCTTCAGTTTTTTCGCCCAAGCATGCATCCCTAAATGCCATGGTCTTTCCTGGTTTTGCTCAATTTTTTGTTTCTTAGGTATCTTTTAATCCAAAGATCCCCTTATCCTTCTTTTTCTCTTTTTTCCTCTTTTCACTTTTTGAGAAACAAGATTGTTTTATCATTTCCTACAACCTGAATTTTGTTGATTTCATTCTGTAGAATAATTTAACATGTTTTTCTGTCCTTTGTATATCATGTAAATTGACAGACTACCTTGGGGTCAAAAATTTGTGTTTCTGTTCAGTAAGAGTATGACAGATGTAACAGGCCAGAGGATATCTGCAGTAGGTGAAGTAGGAAGGAGATGAAGGACGAAAACAATGACATCTGGGGATCCATCTAATGAAGAATGCACAGATCTTCAGAAAGGCTTTAGAACTAAAATACACAAAAGATTTTTTAAAAACTAGGTGCACGTTCATGGAAGTGAAAATTTGGTGGAGAAGGCTGGTACTCAGCATCCACTCCAGTTTCTTTCATTTCTTGCCTCATTACAGTCTGTCTAGAAAGTAAAAAACTAGGTATCTAAGACTTCCTTGCAGTTAGGATTCTAGAGGTGAATTATTTCTGCCAGTTAGGCACATTTAAGTAAGAGTTGGAAGATGGAAGGGAGAAAGGCTTCTTCCTGCTGCTTTGTTTTTGCTGGCCAGCATGCTCAGGAAGATAGTAGTATTAAGATAGTAGTATTTTCTGCAAGCGCTTTCCAGAGCTCAGTTTAGCTTTCTGGGTGCTGAATATTACATTCTACAGTATCTTTTTGATTCCTGAGTTGTAGCTACAGTGGTATATTCTTAACATCAGTAATTCCAGCTGTGAAATTCTGATTTTCCACCCTCCTAGTGAGTGGGGACAGTGGCAGCAGCTCCTTTGACAGCCCAGTTCTGGGCCACAGCTGGAGCATCCCTTATCTGAAATGCATGGCACCAGAATGTTTGGGATTCTTTTTAGATTTTGAAATATCTGCATCAGATACTTACCCACTGAGCCCCTCTAATCCAAAAATCCAAAATCCAAAATGGTCCAATGAACATTTTGAGTGTTCTGTTGGCATTCAAGAAGTTTTAGATTTTGGAGTATTTTGGGTTCTTAAAAAAGTTAATTATTATGAATAATAATAGTTGCATATTGAATTTTGGAGCATTTTGGATTTCAAATTTTCAGATTAGAGATACACAACCTACTTATTCTATGATTCATTTCTGTAAGCCCAGGCTAAAGCCCACTCCTCCAGCCCTTCAAACAATTTTTTAAGCACCATTTCCCTATATTAAATCCCTACATAATAAAAATAGCCAGATCTATTTCCTGAAACTGAATGCAGACCCATACAATAATTAGTAAAGATATAATCGCTTCCCAAATTAATCTACACAATCAGTCCCAAATTTAAAACTAAACAAAACCTAAATTTTTGATGGTTGATGAGGGGCCGATTGGGAGTTCATTATTATTTCTTCACGTACCTTAAGTTTTCCTTAATAATGTAAGAATATTCATTCTAAAGTTCAAAAGAAGTCAGTGTTAGAATTTTGGAAGCCATCAAAATATTTAAAGCCATGGGATTGGGTGATACCATTTATAGAGAGGGAAAAGAGGACAGGGATTAAAAAGATCACTTTTTTTTCCTTTTTTTAAGAGACAAAGTCTCACTTTATTGCCCTCAGTAGAGTGTTGTGGTGTCACAGCTCACAGCAACCTCCAGCTCTTGAGCTTAGGCCATTCTTTTGCCTCAGCCTCCCAAGTAGCTAGGACTACAGGTGCCCACCACAACACCTGACTATTTTTTTGTCGCAGTTTGGCCAGAGCTGGGTTCGAACCCATCACCCTTGGTATATGGGGCCTGTGCCCTACTCACTGAGCCACAGGCACTGCCCAAAGTTAGCAACTCTTAATATGTACAAGTCAGAGGGGGAAAATAAAACTGAAGTAGACTAAAGCCAACAGGGAAAAGGAAAATCAAGAAAACCAGTTGTTTTAGAGGCTTGGAGAAGAGAATGTTTCAAAAATGTGGATGTGGCCAAGTGTGTCAAATCCTGCTCAAAGGCAAATATGAGAACTTATCTTTTGGATTTGTCAGGTTGCAGGTTCAGACAATTCTTTGCAGAAATTTTTCTATAAAGAGGAGCACAAACATAGTGGATGGAGGGAACACAGGCCAAAAACTTTTTTGTTTTGTCCTCTTTCAAGACACCTGATACTACAGCTGTTGGTGTCTATTAGTATACTGGTAGCCTGGTGTAGGTAAACATGTAAAACAGATACAAGAGGGAGACACTAACAGAATCAAGTTCCTGAATGCAGTAAGCAAAAATATGACTAGAGGGAATATTCTTCCATGAATGTCAGGAGTGAAGGCAATATTATAGGTTCAGACACACGTAGATGGATTTGGTGGAGGGAAAATAAGGTTGTATCTATTTTCATACTTTTAATATCTAAGTCTCAGTTTTTCTGCCAGTAAAATAGGAAATATCTACCTCATAAGACCTTTGTGAGGATTAAATGATCAAAGAGGAAGCACTCAATATTAACCTAATGGGGCCGCCTGTAATCCTAGCACTCTGGAAGGCCAAGGCAGGAGGATGCCTTAAGTCCAGGAATTTGAAATCAACTGAGCAAGAAGAGCAAGACCCTGTCTCTTAGTAAAAAAAAAAAAAAAATGGGCTCAGCACCTGTGGCCAAGTGGCTAAGGTGCCAGCCACGTACACCCAACGTGGCGGGTTCGAATCCAGCCCGGGCCCACCAAACAACGACGGCTGCAACCAAAAAATAGCCAGGCGTTGTGGCGGGCACCTGTGGTCCCAACTACTTGGGAGGCTGAGGCAGAAGACTCGCTTGAGCCCAGGAGTTGAGGTTGCTGTGAGCTGTGATGTCACAGCACTTTACCCAAGGCGATAGCTTGAGGCTCCTGTCTCAAAAAAAAAAAAAAAAAAAGTTGAAAAATTAGCCAGGCACAGTGGCACATGCCTGTAGTCCCAGCTACTTAGGAAGCTGAGGCAGGATTGCTTGAGCACAGCAGTTTGAGGTTACAATGAGCTACAATGATACAACAGCACTCTACCTCAAGCAACAGAGTGAGATCTTGAGAAAGAAAAAGAGAGGAAGAGAAGAAGGAAGGGGAAAGGAAAGTAGGGGAGGCGAGAAGAGGGGAGGGAAAGAAAGAAAGGAAAGGGGAGGGAAGAAAAAAAAGAAAAAATGTAAACTAATGGGAAACTATTTAGACTCCTTTAATTCTCCAATTTATCCATCTCTCATTTTGCATTTAGTAAAACACAATTAAAAATAATATAGGATGGCGCTGTGGCTCTAGGAGTAGGGCGCTGGCCCCATATACCAGAGGTGGTGGGTTCAAACCTGGCCCTGGCCAGAAATTGCACACACACAAAAAAATAACTATAGTTGTAACAGAATGAGGTTACATATATCACAGTTATTGAGCAGGGTTTCCTCCATCATTTAAAACTGAGAGCTAAATGAAGTATAGTCACTAATGTGACAAAAATGGGGGTGTTAGAAAAAGTTCAAGGAAGTTTAGAAAGTTAAAAAAAAATCCTCTATGACCACTAGGCAAGGGCCAGATCATGAAATGGTGTGGGAACATGCGTCCTAAGTGATTTCCTAAAACCTCGTGTGGGTCAGAATAGAGCTCATTGGGCCTTATGACATAAACATTATCTAAAGTGGATATTTCGTCCTTTTCCCCCACAAACTCATTATCTGACATTATTTTATTATTTCAAATTAATATGAGGGTACAAATTTTTAGGTTACATTGTTCTCACTTCCAAGGTAAAGTTCAAGTTGTAGGCACTAGCGACATACACCTGAGCTGGCAGGTTCAAATCCAGCCCGGACCTGCCAAACAACAATGACGGCTACAACCAAAAAATAGCCGGTGTTGTGGCAGGTGCCTGTAGTCTCAGCTACTTGGGAGGCAGAAGCAGGAGTATCGCTTAGGCCCAGGAGTTGGAGGTTGCTGTGAGCTGTGATGCCACGGTACTCTACCCAGAGCGACAGCTTGAGGCTCTGTCTCAAAAAAAAAAGTTCAAGTTGTAGAAGAGCCCTTCACCCAAGGGGTGTGTGCTGAATACCTTGCTTTGTGCTGAAGCTGACTCAAGTCCAGCTGAGACATGAAAACAACTCATGGACTTTGATTAGACCACAAAGTATAAACCAAGGAGGGTAAACCGGTTTCACCTTCATTACCTTCTCTAGTAACATATGCATAAGTGCTGAGTAAATGATTCTCAGGCTTGCTCAAGCTCAGGAGTAAAGTATTGGTGCCAATTGTCCACATTTGCCATAGACCAGTGTTTTTCAACCTTTTTAATCTTACAGCACACTTGAACCTATAGTTAAACTTCCATGGCACACTTAAATTATGTTGACAAAAAAAAAAAGAGTAAAATAAAAGAATATACCTATTAAGTTTTGAATTTCTTTAAAAAATAATTTAATTAATCTTTTACAATTTTTTGTGGCACACTTAAAATCCTCTCCACACATGGGTTGAAAATCACTGCCATAGACATTGAGAGCACTTAGGATATGGCTCCCACCAGCACATGAGCTACTACTCTTTTGGAATCCCTGAGTTAAGATCATTCACCATGTCATCAGCCTAGATCTCACTGCAACCTCAAACTCCTAGGTTCAAGTGATCCTTCTGCCTCAGCCTCTCAAGTAGCTGAGACTACAGATGCCAACAATTCCAGGCTAATTTTTCTCTATTTAATAGATACAGGTTCTCACTACATTGCTCAGGCTGGTCTCAAACTCCTGAGCTGAAAGGATCCTTCTGCCTCAGCTTCCCAGAGTGCTAGGATTACAAGTGTGAGCCACCATGCATGGCTCCTTAAGGTTTTTTTTTAAGACTGGCATATAAATATTAGCAGAGTAAGAATTTCCTGACCACTCACAAAACAAACAGAACCAGCTGGAATAAAAAAAATTCAATTTTTCTTTTCTTACTAAAGAATCTTTGATTTTCAAAATGGTACAAATCTTTAAAATTATAAAAAAGAGAAAAGTGGGAACCAAAGGAAAATAAAAAGTAACCCTCAAGATTTCCTGAAAACAGGTGTATAAAAAGGGAGTCAGGTGGCAGGTTATATGTGTAGAATCTTATTTATCTAAGAATACATCACAGGACTAGAAAGTTTCAAATACCTTCAGTGTAACATGAAGGGAAAAAATGTTCCTAAACAAAGATACACAAGCTTTCCAAAAAAGGGACTGTTTCTATATATTATAATATTTCTATAGTACAAAATACTGTCAGCACAGTCATTTTCACCATTATCATTAGGACAGTGACTGACTGGACCTAACACTGTACTTTTTTCTGTACTAAACTTGACTCATTTAATACAGCAACTTTGTTTCTTTTTAAGATAGCCAATGTTACAAATGTCTAAAAAGTAATACAAGCTGTCCTCACTGATTATTTTAACAAACTTGTTAGGGGTCTACTTATACATAAAAACTATTCAAAAGCCAAACATAATTAATCTTAATTGGAGGAATATGCACTTAAACAAGTTTTTTTGCTATAGGAGCATTCTCCTTAGCTAAGATTGTGGACTCACTTTTGAATATGCAAAAAACACTTCACAAATAAGACCACAAAAAGGCTGATCAGATAGCATCTTTTAAATTGCCATTTTTAACATCAGTGGTTTTAAGACTGCCTCAAAGCTTTTAGCTTTAGAAAATTTTAACTCACTCTCATGCTCGTCTCTCCCAACACACTGGGCGCAAATTGTTCCTTGATTTTATTAGTTATGAAAAGTAAAGTTTGTTCAATTGTGAATCGCTAAATATCAAATCCATACCAACTAATCATATTAAGGAGTCAATTTTTTGCCTGTTAAAAAAATAATAATAATAATCACGTAGTGCAGCACTTGGGGCTCAAAGGGGTAGGGCACCGGCCCCATATACCAGAGGTGGCCAATAATAATAATCACATAGACCGGCCTAAGATGGCTGGTTAGCCATCTGCTAAATGTGCTGAAATGCAGATTACTGCGTACTACTCCTACAAAATTGCATTTTGAGGGGAGGAGCTCGGAGATGTATCTGAACACGCTCCCCAGAAATTCTGAACCAGGACGCCAGAACAATCTACTATACAACTTAACAACCTACTATACAACTTAACTTCTACTATACAACTTAACATTTTGGTAGGGTTACGGAGAGTGGCAGGTTCGAACACAGCCCCGGCCAAACTGCAACAAAAAATAGCCGGGCGTTGTGGCGGGCACCTGTAGTCCCAGTTACTTGGGAGGCTGAAGCAAGAGAATCGCCTAAACTAAGGAGTTGGAAGTTGCTGTGAGCTGTGACACCACCATCACTCTAACGAGGGCGACAAAGTGAGACTCTGCCTCTAAAATTCGGGCCGAGGGAAAAATTTTCCAATTCTCCAATCTACACCATCCAGTGAGGGCAGCGCAGCCAAAGAGGCGACACAAGCTGGGCGCCCCAAGGCTTTCCAGGAAACGCGAGGAGCCCTTTCTTCTGAGGGTAAAGAACCTGAACAGCAGGGCCCAGGGACACTGGACAGACTCAACCCTAACTGTGCAAAGAACCACGCTCTCTCACTCCTCTCGGGGCTTCCTCAGAGCTCCGGCAGGCAGCCTCAACCCAGAGCCCTTTGTGGGTCAGCTGGCCCGAGGCCGCCGGCCAAGCAGAGGAGGGGCCGGCGGGTGGGTCACAAACCCCGCGGCGCGTGCGCAGCAAGGCGCCGAGCTCGCCGCCAAGGCCGTTTCCTGACTTTCGGAGGAAGTGGCGTTGTGTCACTTCCGGCCTTCCTCTAGCTGCCATCTTGCGTCTCCGCGTGTGTGCGCTTAAACTCAGCTGGTCTACCCGAGACCCCCTGAGCACCAACCCTAGTCCCCCGCGCGGCCCCCTTTACGCTCCGACAAGGTACAAAAAGACTGTGGACGCCGGCGTGGGAGGAGGACGGGAGCGGGGGCGGGAAGTTCCCGGAAGGAGCGAGACAGGGAGGGACAGGGCTGAGGAGAGGAAGGCGATGCGACGGACGGGCGCACCCGCTCAGGCTGACTCTCGGGGGCGAGGTCGAGCCAGGGGCGGCTGCTCTGGGGGCGAGGCGACGCTGTCTCTTCCTCCATCTCCCGGCGGAACCCGAGGACAGGAGCCTCAGGTACCGCGAGGCTTGCGGAGAGTGGCCGGGCCGGGCAGGCCCTGGCTAGGCCGAGACTAGGCCAGGGCCAGGGGTGGGGGGTGCTGGCCGGGGGTGGGTTAGAGCCCTTGTTTCGGGGCCTGCAGAGAGCGGGGAGCTGTGGGGAAGTGGCGGGAGAAGTGGGTGCTCTTTGGGCTCCCTCAAAACTGAAACTTGGAGCTTTGCGGGGCGGGTTTGGGATCCAGGTTTCGGCCTGTGTAGGACATTTATTCTCCTGCTGGTGTCTTGGGAAATAACGAGTGTAATGCTAGAGTGAGCTAGACCTTTCCTTGCTGAGGATTTCCTCTCTTTATAGATGAAAGAAACTATCATGAACCAAGAGAAACTCGCCAAACTGCAGGCACAAGTGCGCATTGGTGGGAAAGTAAGTTTTAATAGTTGGGGGCTTTTAAAATCAAGGGTTTTTAAAAATATATTCCTTTTCTGTTTCTGATGTTGGTTTTGTCACTTTGCATACCGAGGGAAATTGATAGGGCTGGCAAATAATGGGTAGGGGGCAGGCGGGGAGGCTTCGATACACTAGAGCAGGAGACCTGCAAGCTGTTTATTAAAATGGAAAGGGAAGCGAGTGAATCGGATAACACATGAACTGAAAACATTGCTTTTATGCAAATGTGTTTTCATTGTTACAGTGTATAAGTAGAACACTGTTTCCTAATTTAATTAGTAAGAAAAATGTGTCATTTCAGCTGGACTGTTATGCATGTTATACCTTTGACTTGTAGCTTAAGTTGTGTAAAGTTAGTGCCTGGTTTTTTTTTTTTAATTTAATTGAATTTGTTGGTAATTTTCTCCTGTTAGGCATTTGTCTCTCATAAATGAAGACCTTTTCTGTAATGCTTTCTGAACTAAAATCCATTTAGGGCAGTTGCATGTTTTCAGGGATATTTGATGACATATCTTCCTTATAGGTGTATTTTAGAGTTTTAAGAGCAGTGACTATTAGATTCGAAAATATTACCTAAGCAGCCATCTTTTTTCTGTTCTAACTTTATATTATGATAAAACTGAGGGAAAGAAAGCAATGATTTAAACACCGATTTAAATGATCGGTGTTTGGTTAATTGGTTTTTTCCTCGTGGATACGGATTCTCTTCTAGAGGATTCTTTTTTTGAGCCTGGTTTAAGATTGCTAAATATTTTACTTAAACCACTCAGGCAGAAGTTTACCACTATAGTTGTATTTTGTGTTGTTGGCACATTCCTAGTATTTAACAGGGTGTGGTGGCTTGTTGAAACAGATCGTGTTTTTACTTGGTAAAACTTGTAGAGCTTCCATAGTACGTGTTTATTACCTATTAGTTTTCTCCAGCTGTAAGCATTTACCAGTGGCTTCAAGTAGAGTCGGCTGTGAGATCGCCAAAAGTTGTTTTTAGTCTTATAATAATAAAATGCAGCTTTGTTACATTACTAAACTTTGCCAGCAGTGAATATCCTGATCTTCGGGACGGGGGGGGGGGGGCGCGATGATGATAGTCTTCAAGACCCATACCTATGTATTAATAACATTAGATGTTTATTGACCTTTTAAACAATTGTTGCTAGACTGTGCCTTTCCAGTGCCAGAAAAACTCAAAATAATTCTTTGTGGGTCAGTGTTTGGATGTTCTTCTATTGCTGGTTTTAACTACTCCTTTTCAGTGCACTTTTAGGAGGAATAATTTGAATGATGTACTTTTCTGTTACTCTGATTTATAAGGGTTTAACTTTTCAGAGAGACAAGAGTAAAGGAAAGCCTTGAGGCTTTCTAGGATATTTAAAGTTGATACAGGATTACTTTGTGTCCTAACATCTTAATACTTACTTAGTACAGGAAATATTTCATTGTAATATATAAATATTTTCAGCACCATTTAAGAAACATACTTGGGATCTGAAATTAGGTAGTTTTGCCTTAGAGAAAACTGTTAAATACTTTTAGATAAAGCTATAAAAGAACTTTATTTCAGTATCTAATCAGCATTGATAATAATTAAAAATGTCACTATATATGTGAAGTGTATAGAACCTAGAGAAGATAGGCTGTTTTTAGAATCTTAAGACTTCCTTCAAATTTCTTAGGAATCTTTGGAAACTGTATACGACCACTTCAAGATGACTTTTGTTCATAAGTTTTTTTGGGGGGGTGATAACTAGTTAAACATTTATTTCGGACTTTACTGTGTTGACTGCTAAGAATATAAAATTTAATAAGTTTAAAGTCCCTGGAGGAGCTTTAAACCTATCAGAGGCGATAAGTATCTTTAAAAAAAAAACAAAACTATTTTCTTGGTATAATATATGTAATGCAATAGGAATGTTTTCAAAATGTAGAGATGGGAATGATTTGGCATGGGTGGGGATTAGTTGCAGAGTTGTGGGAAGACACAGAAGAGGTAATGGCTTGAACAGTATTTTAAACGATGTGTACATGGATTAGGGAAGGAGGTGATGTAGTTTGGATATCCTTTCCCTGAGTGCCTTCATTGAGCCATATACTGTTTAGTGGTTTTATAGCCATAAACAGAATAGGTCTAGCCCTCAAGTAGCTTATATTCTTACAGTGAGAAGAGACAAATAATAAAATGTATTTTATCTCATAGCAACTCTTCTCACCCTTGTGTTGCAACCCACAAGAACTGTATTAAAGGGCCGCCGCATTAGGAAGGTCACTGTCTTATAGTAATAAGTGTTATGAAGAAAACTAAAACAGGATGAAAAGGTAATGAGTAAGGGAGTTGCTATTTTACACTGGATGGTTGAGAAAAACCATTCTGAATAGTGACATAAGAGTAGACATCTGCAGTGAGAGAGGGAACCATGCAAATGCTTGGGAAAGACGGGAACAGCTGTGCAGAGGCCCTAAAATCATAGCCGGCTTGGCCTGTTCAGAGACCAGTGAAGAGGTCTATTTGGCTGAAGATGAGTGTGTGGGTAGTGGGAGACAGTGGTCAAGAGTGATGTATGGCTCGGCGCCTATAGCTCAGCCGGCTAAGGCGCCAGCC
>NW_003852412.1:7897141-7903864 GCF_000181295.1 Otolemur garnettii
AGGTGAATATGTTTACAAACCAAGGAACAGTGATCCACTTTAACAACCCTAAAGTTCAGGCATCTCTGGCAGCAAACACTTTCACCATTACAGGCCATGCTGAGACAAAGCAGCTGACAGAAATGCTACCCAGCATCTTAAACCAGCTCGGTGCAGACAGTCTGACTAGCTTGAGGAGGCTGGCTGAAGCTCTGCCTAAACAATGTGAGTTTCCTGGGAGTGGGCTTGCTGGGGGGTGCTCATTTAGCAGTGGATTTCTGTAGTCACAGGGCTCCTAGTGGATATGAATGTCTTTACACTTGGAAATACAAACTTTTCTTTCTTTTTTTTTCTATCTAGAAATACTTTTAAAAAATAACATTTTTGACTGATTTTAATTAAGTTATTTATAACCTAGTTTGCGCTGTTCCTTGTACTTCATGTAGTAGAATTTTGTTTTTCTACTTTGGATCAGAGACTTGAATTTTTTTTACTTCATTAGCTACGTAATGATTAAAACATTAATTTTGGACTTTGCTGAGTTGATTAAAAAATATTAGTGTAAACTACCAAAATTTTTCAGTTGTATCTGTACAATCAGTACTACCAATAATTTAAGAAATGACCTGCCAATATTCTGTTGTTTTTAATTACAGCATGATAGAAATTTTGTTCAAGACAGAAAACAGTGTGGTTGGCTCGGCGCCTATAGCTCAACCGGCTAGGGCGCCAGCCACGTACACCTAAGGTGGCGGGTTCGAATCCCCAGCCCGGACCCGCCAAACAACAATGACGGCTGCAACCAAAAAATACCCGGGCGTTGTGGCGGGCGCCTGTGGTCCCAGCTTCTTGGGAGGCGGAGGCAGGAGACTCGCTTGAGCCCAGGAGTTGGAGGTTGCTGTGAGCTGTAATGCCACGGTACTCTACCCAGGGGGACAGCTTGAGGCTCTGTCTCAAAAAAAAAAAAAAAGAAAAAAAAGAAAACAGTGTGGTCGAATAGGTGTACATTTGTGGGTGTGGCATCTTATGCTGAGGTCCATTGCCCAAAATTTTAAAGATTGGGAATATGGGAGCAAGTCAGAGGCTTACTATATGGCTTATTAGTCACTCATGTTTTTCTGGGTGTTGAATCACTCTGCCCTCTTATTGTCATGCCAAGGTATATACCAGGTTCTAGATCAGTGGTTCTCAACCTTCCTAATGCTGCAGCCCTTTAATATAGTTCCTGTGGGTCGCAGCCCGCAGGTTGAGAACCAATGTTTTAGACTGTCTTAGGCTTTCAGAGCTGAAGTAGGTTTCTGAAATATCCCACTGATAACCTGTATAAGGCTAGTACATGTTTTTATGTATATTTTGTGTTCTAGTGTAATAAAGTAGATTCTTAGCACTCAAAGACACTTAATTTTTTTGATCATTTCATTTTCATGTCAGTAAATGTTGAGTATCTCCTTTATGCCACTCACAAACAAGAGTAGTTGAGGAAATGGCCTCTTCATTTGTCACCGGAAATAAGTCCAAACCGTAATTTAGTGTATAGGTTTTACCTGCACTCTAAGGGCTCCTGCTGTTCTTATGCTCACTATCCCAGAGCCTCCGATGGGCTTGGAGGGATTGAAGGGATGGGTGTAGAATTTGGTGTGTTGGCTGTTCCAAGCATTTTAATCCATTTGTAGGCAACAGAGTATCGTGTTATTAATAGTACTATCCACCTGTCATGAATATAAGTTGTAACAGTACTGGGCATCTCATCTGTTCTTTTTGTTTTGTGTTTATTGAAAACCAAGTATGTGAGTGACATTTATATTTCCCTTTCTTAGCTGTGGATGGAAAAGCACCACTTGCTACTGGAGAGGATGATGATGATGAAGTTCCAGGTAGGAACCATCACTTGTGAACCTTCATTAGCCTAAAAAATCTGAGCAAGACAGAAGAAAGAATCTTTATAGGATAAACTGGGCAAGTGGGGAGAGAGGTTGAGTATAAGTTAAATGGGGACATGGACTTTGCTTAGAAAGATAGTACAGTGTTATTTAACTGGGAGTTATGTGAGTGCAGTGTTATTTAACTGGGAGTTATGTTTATAGACTTGTTTCTGTTTGGGATGCCAAGGAGGTGTAGCTATCTCACCTTAAATTATAAACAAGTATTTTGCAGCCTAAATATAACTACCTACAGATCACTGGTGACCCTGGTTTTCTATTTTGAAATTCATGAATTTATGAGGTGTAGAGAAGTCATTTGAATATCTTGGGATATAACCATTTTAAAATCTGTAGCAGAGTAACTCCTTTGGCAATTATGAGGCATCTTTCATTTATCTATATTATTAGATAATTTATTTTGTTGTAAAACAAATATTGGGTAGGAGAATCACTAGACTCAAATACACTAGAACCTCCATAGTTGACTACCTCCTTAAATTGACCTAATTTTCATAGAGTAGACATGTACCATATGTACCTATCAATACAGTAGGCCTATGTCCTTATGTTGACCAGTTGGGTGTCAGCTTATAGAGGTTCTGCTGTATTTCTACTTTGCACAAGCACATATCCTTAGGAACCCAGGAAAATGTCAGCATTGTGTATCATGGTCATGGTATTCTTTGGTTCTACTCCCCCATGTTGACCAGTGTATTACATTGTTGAATTCTTGGAATGGGGTGGAAATGGCGATGTATACATATGCTTTGGGCACAGTGTTTTTAGGTCATTGGCAAGTCCTTGTCTTTCCTTCATCTCCTTTTAAGATCAATATTTATTTGTAGATTTGGCCTCTTTTTGTAGAATTTCTACTTTTATTTTCTAGATCTTGTGGAGAATTTTGATGAGGCTTCCAAGAATGAGGCAAACTGAATTGAGTCAACTTCTGAAGATGAAACTTGAAGAAGTTCCTGGGAGCTGCTATTTTATATTATGACTGCTTTTTAAAATTGTTTTTGTTTATGGATCTAATAAAATCTAGATCTCTGATATTTTTAAGCCCAAGCCCCTTGGACATTGCAGCTCTTTTCAGTTTTTGCTTATACATAATTCATTCTTTGCAGCTAATTAAGCTGAAGAAGCCTGGGAATAAAGTTTGAAAGAAAGGTTAATAAAGTTCTTTGCCTAGTATACAGTTTTTTTATTTCCTTGTAACTGATCTGTAAAGTTGTTTATAGAAAGCTACATGGTATGCAACATGGCTGAAATTGGATTAAATACTTAAAATGTCAGTATAGTGTAACATAGGTGGTATAAAGTTCTCATGTTTGAAAACTTCTCTCCAGGAATCCTTTGGATTTATGTGGTTTCATAGTGGGTATAAATACATGATGAGAATAGAGTATTCCTTAGTGGGTGAACAGAGGGGTTTTCTCTTACTATTGTCTATTTTGCAAGCGTATATTAAGTGCCTTATATGTATTGCCACAGTTTATCTCATTTATTTCTCAATTTTGAGATAGGAATTAGCAGCTCCATTTTGTGGATGTAACCCGAGCTTTAGAACTTCAAAAAAGTGAAAGTAGTTAATCTTCAGATTTTTTTTCTTTTAAGATATTCTTTGAGGTGTCTTGAAAAAGAATAGTTTGTAGTGGGAATGGCTCCCAGGTCACTTTGTCTCTTTCTTAAATGGTAACACAAGTAAGGTTACTCTACAGTAAAACTGAGTGCATATATATGTATATAGTTGTAAAAATTTAACATGTAACTGCCACCTTAAATCACTAAAATCTTGTCACCCCAGAAAACTCCCTTGCCATAGGATTACTTTTTAAAAATTAGCAAGTTGTAATTGTGTAATCTGCACCAAGGCCATTGAGGCAGAAAATTATTTTTTGTTGTAACAAGAATTTTAAGTTTTCATTGCAATTTGCCAAGTGCCTTTTTAAGGTATTGCACAAATGTATCTAAAGTCACTTAGTTAACTGTACCAAAAAATGAAATGTTGTGTAAACAGTATTTCCACGTGTTTACATTGTATTATTTTCTTGAAAGGAAAGAAAATATCCACCTTGTTGAGGTAAAGTGGCTACAGTAACAAGGATCCTGAAGTCTCAGTGGTTAACCATTTAAAAACTAAGTGCATGTTTCCAGACTCTTGTGGGTCAGGTGGGGGGTGGGGGCAGCTATGCTACATATTCACTGCAGATCCCACAATAAAGGGCAATGCCCATCTGTGATACTCCCAGGTTCTTGGCAGAAAGGGGGGGGGGAGCAGGGGAGTATGTGCTGCCTAGACTGCTAGAAATGTTACTTCTTACATACGACTGACTAAACCAAATGGAATGGCTGAGGTGGGGGCTCTGGAGCAGGAGCCGAGCATTTGTATTACTGATAAACTCCCGATGGTGCTGATGCTGCTGAGCCGCTGGCTGTGCTTTGAGTAGCGTGTTTAGAAGCCTTTTCATCCCAACAGCTATTGGGGTGACAGTAACAGGCTGATAAGTTTGTGAAGAGTATCAGCTATCTGAATATCTTTCCAATTTGACCTAGATCTATAGTAAGAAACAGTAGATTTCCTGGCAGGCCTGTCCCAGTGCAACTTGTTTATTATACAAATACTGGCTAAGTCTGTTACACCTGTACTCAGGGACCTCCCAACAATTGTAAAATTGCTATTCCATTCCATTGTCTTGGTTATGGACTAATAGGAAAGATTTTTGTAATCTCTTAAATATCAAGGTAGGGTTATGCTACATTTACAAATGACCAAAAATTTTAGTTGTGGCAAAGATTGTCATATTTGGTGTCTATGCCTATGGCTGGGCTCCACTCGACTCCAGGAGCAGCCTGTAATTGGAAGATTGCCAGTCTCATGCCAGTGAAAAAATTGTGAACACAACCAACTGTTCAAATTTCTGCTGGAAAGCAATGTACATCATTGACCGTCAAATTTCATCCACTAGAACAAGTTAATGTACATAGTCAAGTCTGATGACCGTGGGATTGGGGAAACATCCTTGCTCAGTAACTATCATGTCTTTATAATATTTTTTACTGTCCTCAATCCCTAATGCTACTACTACATTTTAAAAGCATGCCACTATTTGTTTTATGTCCTCCTATTTGTTTATCATAATCCCCAAGAGCTTTATTGTACAGAAAGGAAACAGTCTTCAAGAGGTAAAATTACTTGTGTCAGGTCACACAGCTCTAAGTGGAAGGATGATATTCAAGCCCAGTCTGCTCTTTTGAGCTCACTACCTACTGGAAAGAATTTTAGGTCCTGGCTGACTAAGCAGATGATTCTGATCTGATGGATTTTTTTCTCTGTTGTTAGGTACTGTTAAGACTAGCTCTAGACCAAATGAATTTTCAGCTGGATCTGAACCAAAGCTACACTGATAAAAGAGACAGACATCATTTCAATCTGAGAGCTATTAGGATTAATACCTTTTATTCAAATAATTAACCTAGAGTATACTTCTATCATAACCATGTGTTTATAGAACAGAAAGCTATAAAATTTGGAAATACTGAGAAATGACTAGAAGGCAAGTAGAGCTTCTACTAATCATATTTCTCCGTTAACACTTTTTTTTTTTTTGACAGAGTCTAACGGTGTCGCCCTCAGTAGAGTGCCATGGCGTTACAACTCCATGGGCTTAAGCGATTCTCTTCCCTCAGCTTCCCAAGTAGAAACTATAGGCACCAGCCACAATGCCCAGCTATTTTTTTTTCATTGTTGTTTAGCAGGCCCAGGCTGGATTCAAACGTGCCAGCTCCAGTGTATGTGGCCAGGGCCCTAACCACTGAGTACAGGCACTGAGCCTCCATTAACACTATTCACGTTTGTTAGTAACCCTTCTCTCCCTTTGCTCCTCAAGTGAGATATACATGTCTACATATGTTACTTTTTTGAGAGAACTTTTAAAGCAACTAATAACAGTTTTCAGCTTTTCCAAAGAAATGATTAGAAACATTTGCTATTCACATAAGTTTTCATCACTCCAATCAGCGCAGTCTTGAATGCCATTTTTGCAGCGAGTTCTGGGAATGCAGGCGCAGTCGGCAAAGAAAACAGTATCACATCTCCAGCCTGAACACTCTGGGCACTGTAAAACTGGACAATTTTATTTATTTTTAAAACCATAACTGTTAAAATGTTAAGATGGACCCAAAAAAGATGCTCTTGGAAAAGAGTTCATTGGATCTTAAAAATATTAAAACTGCCCAGCAGGAAAAATGTTAAAGATTCTACATTTTGGGGTGAATTTGTACTTTGAAAATCAAAGATGAGTACTCCCTCTCCATCAGCCTAAAAATAAGGAAGGTTCCATGTGGGATTGTATGTTCAATAAGCAGGGAAAGAACCAGTATTTTCTAATTGATAGCAAGGATGAATGGGTCCCTTTATTGTTTTGTCTTTTTTAGTCAGGTTTAGGTCATGAATTTGTAGGTTTTTGTTTTTTGAAAGGGCCTCTTTATACTTGTATACTTTAGTTAAATATAACTTCTAGGAAGCATTTTTATTTGTACTCTCCATGACAATTAGACAAATGGAAGTTATCTGTTCTATTTCTGGTAAGTCTTCTATACATTGATCGGGGCCATGAGGTATTGGAATTTTATCTACTGCCATGGTTTTAGAATAATCTAGCTTTAGCAGATTATAGGGTGATCCGGAGGCAGCATGATGGGGGGCAAGGAGGAAAGAAAGAGCAAGGAGATGCCAAAGTTTAGCATCTCAAAATATTTTTTGAGAACCCAGGTATTCAACAGACTTTGGTTGTCACTAAAATTTTTTTTTTTTTTTTTTTTT
>NW_003852412.1:7904960-7913703 GCF_000181295.1 Otolemur garnettii
GGCATTTTTTTGGTTGCAGCCATCATTGTTATTTGGCGGGCCCAGGCTGGGGATTCGAACCCGCCACCTTAGGTGTATGTGGCTGGCGCCTTAGCCGCTTGAGCCACAGGCGCCGAACCAAAGGCATTATTTCTAATAGAAAACATTCATGCATGATAATGGTTTGATAACAATTCTGAATTGCAATTCTTAGTTACTGGTAACTATTTTAAATTTTGATTATTTGTTCAACTCACCACAATAGGAAGCCAATTCATCTTCTCCATGGCTGCAGTCCAGCTTGCCATTACAAAGCAGGGAGGGTGGCAAGCACGTCGTGAGGTCCTCACACAAGAAGCCCAGTTGGTGTGAGGCTGTTTGACATTGTTGATGTGGTAAATCTGGAAGATTTATAAGACAAGTACTAGATGTTGAGACATGCCTTCTTGGCCATGGCCATCAGCTCTAATGACATTCGAATGTGCCTCTTCTTCTCCCTTCTGTTTCTTGCCATTATTCTTTTCCCCATTATTTCACCTCTTCCGTTTTTTCTTAGTCTCTCTCCTTCTTTATAATACCTCTGGCCTTTGGGCAAACAAATGTAGACATACTCCTGCCTGAGAAGCAATAAGAGGCACCTGGGAGAGTCAACAGGCCCAGGCTCCGGTTTGAGCTCTGCAATGGATTGGTTATATAGCCTCCTCCATTACTTCCTTAGCTAGAAATGGAAATAGAGAACTCCTTACACAAACCTCATGGGGATACCGGCCCGAGCAAGAGTGAGAACCCATCTCCACTAAAATAGTGGGGTGTTGTGGTGGGCATCGGTAATCCCAGCTACTTAGGTGGCTATGGCAGGAAGATCACTTAACACCAGGACTTTGAGGTTGCTATGTGGGTAGGGTGACACCATGGCACTTCAGCCTGGGCAACAGAATGTCTCAAAAAAAAGTGTGGTCAATGCTTATTTGAATGAGTGTTCAAAAGGTAAACACGTTTTTATGCCTTAATTCACATCCACAGAAAATAAAGATAGTAGTGAAAAGCCTATTGTTATCATAGGGAAGAAGATTCTATAAACCATTAAAGTAATCGAAAATAGGAACAGGGTAGTGACAATGTGATTCTTCTGGATTTTTTGTTTGTTTGTTTTGCAGTTTATGGCTGGGGTTGGGTTTGAACCCACCACCTCTGACATATGGGGCTGGCGCCCTACTCCTTTGAGCCACAGGCACTGCCGCCCTGGATTTTTTTTTTTTAAGGAAACAATAAGTTAGAGGGATCCTTAATATCAATATAGTAGTTGCCTAAAATATTGATTTTAGTCATTTACTGACCATTTTATTTATTTTTTTAGAGACAGTCTCACTTGATCACCCTCAGTAGAATGTCATGGCATCACACAGCTCACAGCAACCTCCAAATCCTGGGCTTAGACAATTCTCTTGCTTTAGACTCCTGAGTAGCTGGGACCACAGGTGCCTGCCACAAGGCCTGGCTATTTTTTGTTGCAGTTTGGTTGGGGCCAGGTTTGAACCCACCACCCTTGCTATATGGGGCCTGTGCCCTACTCACTGAGTCACAGGCACTGCCCATGTTTACTGACTATTTTAGCATATTAGAGAGCTAGTTCCAGACTGAGAAGCAGAATCACATATGGCCCATTTAAAGGGTGGCACTATTTAGAAAGCAATGGGCCAGATAGAGCCCAAGGAGGAATAGCCTTTGGCTAAAGAGAGGCACCTACTGAAGATCATATTCATTGCCCAGACAACCCACATTAGTCAGTGACTAATGATGAGGGTCCAACTCAGTCGTCTTAGGAGGGGACAACTCTGCAGAGCCAGCTCAGCTTGAGTACTCCCTGTGGAATGACTGAGGTCTTCATAGTAGTTGGCCCCAGGAAAACCCAGTAAACTTCCTGAACACAAATCTGCTTCCTGGGAACCCATTTTCAACTTCAACAGGGTATATGTGTGTGTATATCCTTCCAGAGATAATCTATTGCACACGTATA
This sequence comes from Otolemur garnettii, assembly GCF_000181295.1. NCBI lineage: Eukaryota > Metazoa > Chordata > Mammalia > Primates > Galagidae > Otolemur > Otolemur garnettii. The sequence goes on from NW_003852412.1 coordinate 7,906,957, forward strand.
CCCCCAAATAGTGGTATATAGTTTACTCACTGTTCTGAAAGTTTGGGAATCATTCCATATCAGTACTTAAAGAGCTGCTTTATACTGCTGTATAATATTCTTCTATGGTTTCATTGTATGAAGATGCCCTAATTTATTTAACCATTGCCCTTACTGACATTAGATCATTTCCAAATTTTGGCTCTTAATGCTACAGAAATGTAGGACGCATGGAAGTTATGTCCTTCCACACCTGCGCTAATATATCACAAGACTCTGAAATCTTCACCATACACAGTTTTGAAGTATTGAGGTTAAAAGAGGTTTGTCTCAGGTTATATAAGAGAAACATAAAATGAGAATCCAGATCTTACCCTATGTCCTTTTGTTGTCGAGCCTCCCACTTCTCCGTATACTAACTCGCAAGGCTGACAAGGACAGAGTCCAGAAATGGTCTAACCAGGAGACCAGCACCCCCAAGTCTCATTTCTTCCCTGACACTTCTGCGAGTCAGTTTGTTTCTTGTTTCCCACTCCTCAAATCCATCACTTCCTCTCCACCCCATTTCCTTCGGTGAAACCCCACAAGCATTGTTTGGTTTTATCATCTCCCTTCTCGAAAGGCTTCCATGCCGCCATTTCTAGCAGCATTAGGCCTCAGTTCTTTATCCAACACACACGTACTGGGGCTGAGTTTCAAGGAATGGTACTTGCCTTCAAGACACGTTCCAGGAAAAAAAAAATTACCACACAGTATGACTAAAAGTTGGATTGAGGTTTACATAGGCTTTGTGGAAGCCCAGAGGTGACACACCTTATTTGGTCTGGGGACACCTAAGATTAGCCTTAAACTTTTCTGAGTCGGCGCCTGTGGCTCAAGCAGTTAAGGCACCAGCCACCGGCCTCAAGTCACCACCCTGAGCTGGAGGGTTCGAATCCAACCCTGGCCCACCAAAACAACAATGACGGCTACAACCAAAAAATAGCTGGGTGTTGTGGCGGGCGCCTGTAGTCCCAGCTACTTGGGAGGCAGAGGCAAGAAAATTGCTTGAGCCCAGGAGTTGGAGGTTGCTGTGAGCTGTGAGGCCACAGCACTCTACCCAGGGGGACAGCTCTGTCTCAAAAAAACAAAAAACAGACAAACAAACAAAATACCTTTCTGAGTCAGCTAGACAGCAATGGGAGCAGGACAGCATGGCAGAGGGAAGAGCAGGTGCCGGGGCGTGGCGAGAGGGAGCATGGTGTGCCTGCGGATGTGTGTCTGTGAGACATCGCTCACAATTCAGTGCTGCTGCTGACAATCCTCTTTCTTTTTTCTTTTTTCTTTTTTTAAGTTGCCCCACATCCCCTAACTATTCAGCGTTATTTTCACCTCTGTTCCTCACATATCTCAAGTTTGATGCTGGGCAAAGTCCTTATGTCCCACCAGAGAGTAGGCAGTTCCCACCTCTGGCAAATCCCTTCCCAAACCTCAATCCATATCTGAACTCCCTACAAGTTTTAGAGCTCCAGTCCCAGCTCCTTGATTGCCATGTCCTGTCAGTACCAGTCCTGGCTGAGTTCTCTCAAATTTCTGAAAATATTTATCTCATTCAACCGAAGCTAATTCCTAATTGAATGCTATTCTATATTGTTCCCCACGGTTTCATCAATCTCCTTAATCACAGGCGACATTCCTAGAAGCTGGAAACCAGATTCCAAGTGAGCTTCAGAGTCAAGCTGACCTGGGCCAGAAACCCGGCTTTTTAACTTAGTAGCTACATGATCTTGGCCAAATTGCTTAATGATCCTGAGTCCCTGTCGTAATGGTGATAACATCTTGAGAGTTTGCTAAGAAGAATGAAATAAAGATGAGATTGTCCAGAGCAATCAAAAGCTGGTACACACCTCGTGCCAACCACCCATTATCAGTAGACTCACGCATTTTGGAAATAAATGCAGCACAAATAAACTCTAGTTTTGGTTGAGTGAGTTACTGACAGACTGGTCACCATGGGGTACCACATACTTGCAGGTTTTCCAGGTATTCCAAAGGCGATCCCAACACCAATCACAGCAGCAGTAACTCCAAGCACAAGGAAGGCCACACAGGAAATCAGAAGACATGGCCTGCTGGGAGGCCAGCTGTGACCTGTCACGGCAAAACACACAAAAGAGAACAGTCTTCATCACGGGCAGAGGCTCATGTTGGGAATACCATGTTACCTAACCAGGTATTGTCTAGCCAAAATGATAGGACCTTAAATGAGGGCTTTCAGGAATAGAGGTGTTTTCTGGTCTACAGATTGTAATTCAATCTTCTGGGCAACTAGCCTCATGGTGAATGAGTGTTTTCCCCCAATTGTGAAAATGAAGCTTTACAATGAAGAAACAGGGCCTGCTGAAGGAAATGACTCCTTGGGTTTATGCTAATATAATTGGAAATACTTCACCTCAACCCCCAGTCTTCTGGTTCTTTTTTTTTTTTTTTTTTTTTGAGACAGTCTCACTCTGTCACTCTGGGTAGAATGCCGTAGCATCATACCTCACAGCAACCTCATTCTCAACAGGGCTTAAGTGATTCTCTTACTTCAGCCTCCCAAGTAGCTGGGACTACAGATGCCTGCCACAATACCTGGCTATTTTTTTTTTTTTTTTTGGTTGCAGCCATCATTGTTGCTTGGCAGGCCCGGGCTGGATTCGAACCCACCACCTTAGGTGTATGTGGCTGGGATCTTTGCCATTTGAGCCACAGGCGCTGAGCCCAGTCTTCTGGTTCTTATCTAGGTAGGGTTACTTCCACTGTGCCAGTGTTGCCCCAAACCTAGTTTTGTCTACATCACGCTCACTAAAGGAAATATAGATTCATTTATTCTTCCTACAGAAGCTATAGCCTTTAAAATGTTTTTTTTTCTTTCTTTCAAAATTTCTATTCTTTTTTTTTTTTTTTGAGACAGTCTCACTCTGTCACTCTGGGTAGAATGCCGTAGCATCATACCTCACAGCAACCCCATTCTCAACAGGGCTCAAGTGATTCTCTTACTTCAGCCTCCCAAGTAGCTGGGACTAATGGTGCCAACCACACCTGGCTAGTTTTTCTATTTTTAGTAGGGGTCTTGTTCTTGCTCTTACTCAGGCTGGTCTCGAACTGCAGAGCTCAGGTGGTCCACCTGCTTCAGTCTCCCAGAATGCTAAGATTACAGCCATATGCCTCTTTCAAAATTTCAATAGATTTTACCTTAGAACTCTAGCCATGATGTAGTCTACATGTTCAAGTCACACTTCAAGCTTTCGTTTAGCAGCCACTTTTCTTCACCCTCCAGCACGTATTTTGGAGATTATAATAAAGCCAGTCTCCTTAGAATAAGTTGGAAGCTATAAGCTGACCATTTAGACAAAATTCTTCCCAAGGAAGTTTTAGATGGGACTTTTTTTTTTGCAGTTTTTGGCTGGGGCTGGGTTTGAACTCACCAACTCCAGCATATGGGATGGGTGCCCTACTCCTTTGAGCCACAGGCACTGCCCTAGATGGGACTTTTTGATGTTGCAGCAGAACCCACAAATAACAAACACTACAGAGAATTCTCACAACAAAATGCCAGGGCCAATCAAACAAATGGAAACCCAAAGAGGACAAAACGCACCCCAAATGGCTCCTCAGACTGTGTGCCCCAGATGTCCTATAGGGTTGGAAGGTAAACCCTTCCCAAATGGTGGACTTGTCCCCCTTCCCTGGGAACCACAAATGAGCCCCAGATTTAAACCAGTTTCTCTAGTTTTGCTGGACCTGTGGCTTCCACCCCAGATGCTACCTCCAAACAAATTCAAGCAAAATGTCCTCCACAGAACTCGTTCTGAAAACCTCCCAAATGGGCAAAATGGAGGGTCTCGGGTTGCACCCCAGGGAACTCACCCAACAAAAAGGCCTGGCGTCCATCCAGACCCTCTCCAAATCTGTTTCCTTCTCCCCAACTCAGTTCAGGTTGTGGGGAGCTGTATCTACTTCAGGGAGACAGAGACAGGAGTTCCCTGGAGCTTAAACATGCCCAGCAGCTGCTGAGACCGTCCCCTACTCTGTCACCCGAAAAGATGCTGCTCCTTCCAGCAAGGACCCACATCTGACCCCAGCTGCTCCCTGCAGCTCCAGCAGGAGTCCACCCCGGGAACACAAAGATCTGGTCAGTACTTGTTCTCAAGACCTCATCAGAAGAAAATAAGAACAAGTGCTTTTTGAAAAGATAGAAAGGGAAATTTACTACTTTTCTGGCAAAGGAGTAAAAACAGTAGACTGTCTTAAAATACCGATTTGCCCCCTTTAAAATGCTTTAATGTCTTGACTTAGAAATCCAATTTCTGAGGTTGTGTCCTAAGCATTTAATTAGATACACAGAAGAAAGTTTGGGTTATAAAAACATTTACATAGTGTAATTCATAGTAGGAAATGTTAGATGTTAAATACAGCTAAATGGCTTGGCGTCTATGGCTCAAGTGGCTAAGGCGCCAGCCACATACACCTAAGGTGGCGGGTTCCAATCCAGCCCGGGCCTGCCAAACAAAAATGACGGCTGCAACCAAAAAATAGCCAGGGGCCTGTAGTCCCAGCTACTTGGGAGGCTGAGGCAGGAGACTCGCTTGAGCCCAGGAGTTGGAGGTTGCTGTGAGCTGTGAAGTCATGGCACTCTACCCAGGGGGACAGCTTGAGGCTCTATCTCAAAAAAAAAAAAAAAAAAAACAAAGCTAAATTACCTCCTGAACACCTCCTTGCTAAAAGTGATTAAATAATGTCATAAATAAGATTCTCAAAAATGTCAAACAGTCACACAAAAGCACTGAGCATTAAAACAAAGACTGGGGGAATTGGCAGTGGCTGGGTCTGGATTGTAGCTCATTTGTTCATTGTTCACTCCTTCAGCTAGTAATTATGGAGCATCTACCCTGTGCCAGGCACTGTGCTAGGCTCTGTAGCAGTGATTTTCAACTGGTGTGTCTTCAGAGGATCTTAGGCATGTTGAGAAAAAAATTTAAAGACCATTAATTAAATTAATTTTGAAAGAAGATCAAAGACAGTATATTCTTTATTTTACTTTCTTTTGATCGACATAATTTAAGTGTGCAGTGGAGGTTAACTGTAGGTTCAAGTGTGCCATGAGATAAAAAAAGGTTGAAAACACTGCTCTATAGATACGATGGTGAATGAGAGAGAGAGAGATTGCCATTTTCTTTGGTGAATTTACAGTCTACAAAGCAATGTGATATTCAGCTTGGGGGGTGGGGGTTGTGTCAGAATCACCAGGGGGCGCTTTTAAAAAATACTTGCATCCTCACACCTTAGTCCTAAAGATTGGGCTTCACTGAGTGCAGGATGGGGTAAGGCATATATATCATACTGAAATACAGCCAGGATGACTCTTCTAGAACAGAGGCCTCCAACTTGAAGGGATATGATTCTATATCCCTTCAGTAACAAAATAACTAAATGAAGTAAAATTAGCATTCCCTCACAATATATGAATATTATATTATTGTATACATACAATTACAATATATATACAATATTATTGTATATATACAATTACTTATATATTATTGTATATATACAATTACTCTATATTACTCCACTAACTTGTTATGTATATTGTAAAGCTTTGTCCAAAATTGAAATGTAAAAGGTATGAGATCAGCCATTTTGTGTAAAAATAAAGATTCTATTATTTTCTTCCCCAACCCTACTGGGTCATCTTGTGGACCCTGTGTGATTTGTTTGGAAGTTACTTCTCTCTTCTAAAGGATGATGGGGCTCAGCACCTGTGGCTCAAGCATCTAAGGCGCCAGCCACATCCACTTGAGCTGGCGGGTTCGAATCCAGCCTGGGCCCACCAAAACAACAATGATAGCTGCAACCAAAAAATAGCTGGACGTTGTGGCAGGTGCCTGTAGTTCCAGCTACTAGGGAGGCAGAGGCAGGAGAATAGCTTGAGCCCAGGAGTTGGAGGTTGTTGTGAGCTGTGATACCACATCACTCTACCCAGGGCCACAGCTTGAGGCTCTGTCTCAAAAAAAAGGATGATGGGGTAGGTGCAGTGACTCACATCTGTAATCTTAGCACTTCAGGAGGCCAAGGTGGAGGATGCTTTGAATCCAGGAGTTTGAGATCAGCCTGGGAAACATACCAAGACCCCCATTATCTATCAAAAAAAAATTTTTTTTAATTATCTGGGGAAGCCCTCACCAGAATCAGGGACTGGCACAACACTTCTTGCAGTTTGCAGAACTGTGAGCCAGATAAACCTCCTTTCTTTACAAATTACAAGAAAATTAGCTGAGTATGGCGATACATGCCTGTAATCTCAGCTACTCAGGAGGCTGAAGCAGGAAGATTGCTTAAGCCTGAGTTTGAGATTGCTGTGAACTAGGATTGCTCCACCACACTCAGCCTGAGTGATGCATCAAGACCTCATTTCTAGAATAAAAAGAAGATACTCGGGGGGATGAGGAGGGAGGGGGAAAATAAAATAATTTTTAAAAATATAACAAAATTGTGAGTGGCACAATTTTGTCAGAAGGAAGCTACTTCTACAAAGTTATTGCTTGCTTATCACCACAACCCTCCAGGGTATTCAAAATTTATGAAAATACTAACAATTAAGACAGAATTCAACCTTAAAATAGAATTAGACTATAAAATAGACCTGTGAGATTAAAGTGAAATTAGTACAAAGTATGCTGTCTTAGTCAATTTTCTGCTGCTATAATAGAATATCACAAACTGGGCTCAGCGCCTATAGCTCAA
>NW_003852412.1:7913973-7915292 GCF_000181295.1 Otolemur garnettii
AATATCACAAACTGGTTAATGAAAAGAGAGAATGAGGAAATTTTTATTTCTCAGTTCTGGGGGCAGGGAAGTCCAATATCAAGATGCCAGGATCTGGGGAGAGCCTGGCTGCTGCATCATAGGTGGTGGAGAGCATCTCATGGTGAGAGAAAAAGACACATCAGATCAGGCCCCATAGTCCCATCATGTGGGCTCCACTCTGACGATCTTATCTAATCCTAACTACTTCCTGAAGGCTCGCCTCCAAATACCATCAATGAATGAATCTGGGGTTACGTTTTCAACACATGAAGTCTGGGGATGCATCCAAACTATTGCACAGTGGCTACCTGTGTGATTGGAAACCAGTCCAGTGCAAACCAGCAGCCATGAGAGAACGTCGTGGGGTCTCTGAGGTCTCTCAAAGCTATCTTTACTAAGCCGCGAACAACCATGAGGGCGGGAGAAGGAGTTGTGCATTCAGCTCCAAGAGGTGGCGAAATCTTGCAAAGCCTGCTGGGACAGCAAGGCCCTGTGGCGGGACTGTGGCTGGGAAACGGGAGGACGCGCAGTGCACATTCGCACTCACCGATCTTTCGGCAGAGCAGACGCACACGCACATGCACACACGCACAGAGCAAGGGTTGGTGAGATGTTGAGCGCAGGTGCCCGGAAGGACTTTAGGTCTAGGGGTCTGCGCTGTTTTCTCGCTTGCAGCCGAGACCCCAACTGATGCAAAGCTAGTATCTGTCCTCAAGAGGGCAGCAAAGAGCAATGAACAGACCCCGATTCACCCGCCACCCTTTCAGTCACTGAGAACCGAGGCAGAGGACTCCAAGGCCAGGAGCTATCTACTCGGGTCTGTCCCCTGCTGCTCAGGTTGGCTGCATTTTACAGCTTTTAGAGATACATTTTCAGCCAAATGGCCTGGCCGTTATGATCGTGCTTTGCATTTTGTAACCACTATGAGGGTTGTTTAAGCACTTTCAACATCCCGGCTTATTTACTTTCAGTGTGAGCCTGTGAGGTGGAAATTTGCAGGAACATTTTACAGATGAGGAAATAGATGCCCAAAGATGTGAACAATTTCCCAGACTTAAATAGCTAGCTAGCGATAGAACCAGACTGGAACACAGATTCCCTAATACGGGTAAAGAAAATTGAGTTTAGGTTTTCCTGCGAAACAACGTTCCTCAAACGGAGTCCTTGTGCATTTCTTTCAAGGATCTGCAGATTATAAGAATTAAAATTTTGGCTCGGCGCCTGTGGCTCAACCGGCTAAGGCGCCAGCCACGTACACCTAGGGTGGCGGGTTCGAATCCCCAGCCTGGACCCGCCAA
>NW_003852412.1:7918573-7922581 GCF_000181295.1 Otolemur garnettii
CCAGGAGTTGGAGGTTGCTGTGAGCTGTAATGCCATGGCACTCTACCCAGGGGGACAGCTTGAGGCTCTGTCTCAAAAAAAAAAAAAAAAGAAAAAGAAAAAACCTTGTCACAATCAGGAATTAAATCCACATCTGTGTGATTCTAAAATAAAACTCCAATTCTTTTCACTATGGTGTAAGTCTTGCCTATAGCAGTTGGTAAATGAATTTGTAAAGTGAATGAATAAATGAACCCATGAACTTTATTTCAAGTCTAAAACAGGTTTCCAGATGAAAGGACTCTTTTTGTCTCCAACAGTTCTTAAGAATTATGAGTCTCTTACCCACATTAGTGTCCCCTCACCCTCTGTCATTGTTTCACTGCCTCAATCTCAAGACTGTAGATGCTTTTTTTTTTTTTTTTTTTGCAGTTTTTGGCCAGGGCTGGCTTTGAACCTGCCACCTCCGGTATATGGGGCTGGCGCCCTACTCCTTTGAGCCACAGGCGCCGCCCAATACTGTAGATGTTTTAAAATATGACTGAAATGCATAACAGGAAGTTTGCTTGACTCTAAGGGCTGGTCTCATCAAAGAAAGGTATTTAACTCAGTGGGCAGTTGGAAACTTGGAAACTCTGGGGACCAAAAAGGATCAAAGGTCTGTCTCCCAGAGCTCCTCCAGGTGCTGATGGCCTGGGGTTATTGACTGAGGGCCACCGGTGGAGGTGGTGAAGGGAGAGGGCCCGCTCATGCCCCATGGTGGAGGCCTTCCTCCCTCAGCCTGCTGTCTGAGGAGGTACAGCCTGTTCCCAGAAATGCACTGTTGATTTGAACACCCAAATGGCTAGAAATACTAGGAGCTAATCTAAACCATCAGAAATGCTGGCTCCAACTTAGCAAAGAAGGATAAACAAAATTGTTCTAAACTGGGAAATGGCTCAGGATTATTTTTCTTGTGTTTCCAGCCCATCAAGGATCCGCTTTCAACACCAGAATGTTTTATTAAAATTTTTCTAATAGGCTTCATTGTTCTCTTAATCAAGCTTATCACCAGTACAACAGCGTTGTATCTGTTTTGCTAATCAGATTCGTTCAAACCATGTTGACATTTCGGTTGCTTTAGAACTGCTCCCCCCACCCCCTTTCTTTCTCCATGAAATAGGCCGTGTCCTAATCGCCTCTTTGAAGATTGGCTGCCTTTTTAAGGAACATTTTTTATCAGGCTGATTTGTACGCTTATAAATATGCAGTGAGGACAGATGGACAGAAGGCTGGAGTGGGGGAGAAGGAAATAATTATCTGCCTAGTGCGAAGTTTGTACTTGCAAGTTTCTAGGTATGCCGCAGACTGTGAAAGATCAAGGACCAACGGTGTGAACGAAGGGAAGGCAGCAGATAAATTTAAGTGGTTCCACATTTGTTTGTTTTGACAATTGACTTCAGAAAAATGGATCAGTTCTGATTTGAAGAAGGCCAAGTAAAGACTATTCTGTTCCCTGTTTTTAGATAATAGCCTGAACAATAACAAGGAGAAAGAGAAACAAAAATGTGATTTCGTCTCTAATGAAGTGGGTGGCATGCACAAACCCCAGTCGCAAAATATGAAGATGGAAAATGAACAACAGACCTTGAGGAGTGGAGTATAGGGGAAGGCTAAGGATCTTCACCAGTAGGGATAGGATAAGAAGCAGGGGTGGCACTCTGGGAGGCTGAGGCTGGTGGATTGCTTGAGCTCACGAGTTTTTTTTAACAGTTTTATTTTATTATTTATTTATTTTGCAGTTTGGGGCCGGGGCTAGGTGAGAACCCGCCACCTCTGGTATATGGGGTCGGCACCCTACTCATTTGAGCCACAGGCACCTCCCTGAGCTCACGAGTTTGAGACCAGAGCGAGCAAAAGCGAGACCCCCGTCTCTACTAAAAATAGAAAAAAACGGAGGCAAGAGGATCGCTTGAGCCCTGGTAGGAGGTTGCTGTGAGCTTTGATGCCATGGCATTCTACCCAGGATGACAGCTTGAGGCTTTGTCTCAAAAAAAAAAAAAAAAAAAAAAAAAGCAGAGCAACTTCAGGATTTGGGGAAACCTTGAGAATCAGAGGTGCTAGATGGTGCAGAAGGCAGGGAGGAGTAGGGCCCACCAGGGGGCGCTGTTTGAAAGTCTCTGTGAAAAGCGTGAGATTTCAGGTCCTCACCCCAATCCAGGTAGTTCCGGGATGGATTCTTCTCCACCCTCCAAAGGAGAGGCCTGTTTTCTGAGAAACTGTATCTGAGAGGCCCTGGACTCAAAGGTATTGGGGACTTTGGAATATGGGGTGAAGGAGAAAGCAGAAAACGAGAAGCATCCCCCCAGTTAGATGTTAAGAAATCCTTCTAGGCCCGGCGCCTGTGGCTCAACCGGCTAAGGCGCCAGCCACGTACACCTGAGGTGGCCGGTTCGAATCCCCAGCCTGGACCCGCCAAACAACAATGACGGCTGCAACCAAAAAATAGCCGGGCGTTGTGGCAGGCGCCTGTGGTCCCAGCTACTTGGGAGGCAGAGGCAGCAGACTCGCTTGAGCCCAGGAGTTGGAGGTTGCTGTGAGCTATAATGCCACGGTACTCTACCCAGGGGGACAGCTTGAGGCTCTGTCTCAAAAAAAAAAAAAAAAAAAAAATCCTTCTAGAAAATGAGCTGACTGTGTTGTCTGATAGTTACAGGTCCCCAAGCTTCAATTCTGCAGATATAGCTTCCTAGCTTTTTTTTTAAAGCACCTCATTCCTTTTTTTTTTTTTTTTGCAGTTTTTGGCCAGGCCTGGGTTTGAACCCGCCACCTCTAGCATATGTGACCTGGGCCCTACCCTTTTGAGCCACAGGCGTCGCCCAAGCACCTCATTCTTAAATATGAATTATAACCCAATGATCACCAGGCGTTTGGGGGACAATCCAATGTGAAAGACAGATCAAGAGGGCAATGGACTCAGAGGAGGAAAAAGTCAATCAGGGTAGCAGGACAATAAGTAAAATAAATTCTAATTTAATGTTTCCTGAGAGACATTTGAAGAGACATGGCTCTGAAATACGAATATCATAAAAGGAACTCTTGAAGAATAAGAATGAGTTCATGGAAAGTAAAATATGAAAGTTGAAATTACAAAGTCAAATTGTGGGCAAATAAAATTGAAGAATTATCTCAGTTGAGTAGAACAAGGAAATAGAAAGATAAACCTTACAGGCAAAAACACAAGGAAATTAATTCATATCTATCTTCTGAATAACAGGTAAAAATGAGAAAAAGGGGAAAAAGAAAATTGTGGAAAAGAAAATACCAAAGAAGTAGTATAGGAAAATTTCCCAGAACTGGGGGCTTAAATTTCCAGATTAAAAGGGCCACTAAGAGCTAAACCAAGGAAGAAGAAGAGACCCACAAAATTTCATAACAGTGAGGATAAAGGGGCGATATCAAGACTTTCTGTAATGGGGTCAAGTGGGGTAAGAAAAGGTCACACACCAATCAGAGGGGTCAGCTGACTTCTCAAGAACAAAACTCTAAGTGAAAAGACAATGGAAAGTATCTTCAACATGATGACGGAGAACGACTTCCAACCTAGAATTTATACCTAAGCAGCCTACAAATTAAGCGTAAAAGTAGAATAAAGACATTTTCAGCCATGCACCATCTCCCTGCATCCCTTCTGGGGCACCCGAAATGGAGGAACCACTGCAAGACAGTTCAAAGGAACTGCGAGAGAAATACCAAAGGGATTCTCAGGGTGACAGCTGAATGGTATAAACGCCTGTGTCCGAAAAAGAGCGGCGGGTGCTCTGGGAGGGAGGGCTCCAGGAAAAGTGAAACTAATGATTGCTTTGGCGCAACTATAGGAAGATTGTATCGAGAGACTGTGAAAAGGGCTGAGAAGATTTAGGGACAGCATTAGGCTAAGCAAATTTTTTAAAACAGGCAATTATTAAATTTAGTATAAGCAAAAACTAAATTTAAGAAAGTAAATATAGGCTCGGCGCCTATAGCTCAACTGGCTAAGGCGCCAGCCAC
>NW_003852412.1:7924526-7929511 GCF_000181295.1 Otolemur garnettii
TGGCTAGCGCCTTAGCTGGTTGAGCTATAGGCGCCGAGCCCTCACTGAACTTCTTACTTTCCTTTACCAAAATTTGGTTCTTGAAAAGTGAGCATTTAAAACACTTCCGGGAGGACTTAGTGAGTTTTTTCCCTCTACCACACGTCCTCCAGCTAAAACACTGTGATGTAAGCACAGGAAATAGGCTTGGCTGTTTCTGATAGTCCACTGGAATGGTCATTGCATGTATTCAACGGTGTCTTAGTCAATACAGTGACTATTCCAGCAGATTATTCTCAGACACAGCCTAATGGCAGTAGGACACTATAAAATTCAGCAAATGAAGTTTTGGGAGGAGAATGGTGCTGATGAACTGTAACATCAGTTTAGCTTTGTAATTAATCTGATTTAATCTAAAGAGTGGCTTTTTTGCTGTTGTTGTTGAGACAGATTCTTGCTCTGTCACCTGGGCTAGAGTGCAGTGGTGTCATTATAGCCTACTGCAGCCACAAACTCCTGGTTCAAGCCTGCCTTAGCCTCCTGAGTAGCTGGGACTATAGGCAGAGCCACCATGCCTAGCCAGGTTTTTATTTTTTGTAGAGATGGGGTCTATTGCTCATGCTGGTCTCAAACTCCTGGCCTCAAGCTATCCTTTTTTTTTTTTAATTATTTTAACAGCCAAATAGGGCAACGTCATTCTTTTTATTTCTTTCTTTATTTTTTTCCAGTTTTTGGCCAGGGCTGAGTTTGAACCCACCACCTCCAGCAAATGGGGCCAATACCCTGCCCTTTTGAGCCACAGGTGCCACCCCAAGCTATCCTCTTGCCTTGACCTCCCAGAGTGCTAGAATTGCAGTTATGAGCCACCACACCTGGCAAGGACTAGTTTTTAAAGAATCCAGACAAGGTTTTGCCTTGCAGTCTTCATGGTGGGGAGGGTCCCTCCTTTACCAGACTTACTGCTCGGCCAGCGCACTACAGTTTCTGGAGACAGTTGTAGCCAAAGACTCAGATGCCCACTTCTCCGCAGCCAGCCATGCTCAGAGGCATCTCTGCCCTTCCTCGCCTAGAAGTTTCCATTCAGAGCGCTCCTTACTGGGGGCCTTGGATGAGGCCTTTCCTCCACTTTAAGTCAGTATCTTTCTACTCCTGGCCCTTTCTCCTTTCTCTCCAAGAACCCACCCACACACCTCCCAGCTCACAAGTTCATGAAGAGGCAGGAGCCCTCTGTTCACTACTGCTGTCAGGGAAGTGGTTTTCCTCCTTTGCTCCTCACCATTCAATAGTGAAGCCAGTGCCTCCTTTGGCCTCTGGCTTACACTGTTGCAGTAAGTGAATAAACTCGTGGTTGTTACTTTCAGTTTGGCTTGTTGTCCTGACTACCATGATACCTGATTGCTCAACTCCTTAAATAGTCATTAAATAAATTCTGATTATGTTTTTGGATGTCAAGGACCCAGATTATGGGTTTAGTCATAAAACATGGATTTTCTTAACAAACAGAAAAAGAGGAATGGGGATTCCTTTTGTACAGAAATTGTTAGGTAATTGCCCCAGGAAAGGCCCTTCCCCAGAAAGCCCCTTCCTGCTTCCAACAGACCAAGACTAGCTGTCTCACGCTTAAAGTTACAGCTCCTTTCCAAGCACAGGGCGTTGCCCTCTGAACAACAAGGAGTTGCCTGCCAGACATCTCCTTATCTCCTAGTCACAAAACTTGCCTCATCTCCCTGTCCCAATTACCCACTGAAAATTTCAAACTTATGGCCTGCCCCTACTGGCTCTTTCCGCCAGAGCAGTAACTCCGTAGTGGCTATTCTACCATCCCGTCACCATTCCAAGACTTTCCCTAACTGAACATATGTAAGAGGCACTTTTCTTTTGGTCTCTCTCTTCTTTTCTCTCCTTGGTGCTGCTCTGCAGCCTCTCTCCCTCATCAGTAAAGACCTTTCATACCAGCCTTGATGGTCTTTGAGATCTCTGCCGGTCGAGTGCTGCCCTTTCAGAAATTGTATTGTCCTCTTGGTTTGAGATGTATAAATAACTCAGTAGGATATTTATAAACCTGAGAGCTTGGGGGAAAGTTGGGTGCCTGGAACCCTCTGACTCTGGAAAAACCACAGTGGAAAGATGACGATAATTAGATACTCAGTGAAAATGGAGGCAGCTTAAAAAATAAAGGTAAATTATTATCTTTTAGTCAAAAGATTTCCCATAAACCATAGGGACAGAGAGAAAGTAAAGGTCATAAAGAAGTGTGAGAAGCCCCAGGGAAGAGGTTCTTCCCCAGGAGGAAAGTTGAGACTTTATCTTTTAAAAGGGACTAACATATAGCAGATTTAGTTATTACAATGTCAGGGCAGTGATGGGTACGTAGATTTGTGGCAAACTAAAATGACTTGCTCGGGCAGTGCCTGTGGCTCAGTGAGTAGGGCGCCAGCCCCATATACTGAGGATGGAGGGTTCAAACCCAGCCCCGGCCAAACTGCAACAACAAAAAAAATAGCCGGGCATTGTGGCAGGCTCCTATAGTCCCAGCTACTCGGGAGGCTGAGGCAAGAGAATCGCCTAATCCCAAGAGCTGGAGGTTGCTGTGAGCTGTGACGCCACAGCACTCTACCAAGGGTGACAAAATGAGACTCTGACTCCAAAAAGAGAAAAAATAATACAAAATAAAAAAATAAAATGACTTGCTCAACCTGCATACAAATGGAAGTGCCTTCTCAGAGGGGTAGGTGCGGAGAGAGGATCAGCTCTGAGCCTCTCCTTCATGATGACTGTGGCAGCTGTTCAAGGAGGGCTACACCACGGATTAAAAGGAAGGAGAAAGGGCCATCTTTTTTTTTTTTTTTTTACAGTTTTGGCCAGGGCCGGGCTTGAACCTGCCACCCCTGGTATATGGGGCCAGCGTCCTACTCCTTGATCCACAGGCACCAACAAACCTGAGTTTTGAGATTCATTTTAAGTATGATAGACGGCAGAGAGAGACTTCAGTAGGGAGAATATGGTCCCCCAATACGTCCACATCCTAATTCTCAGGACCTGCGAGTTTGTCAGGTTACATGGAAGCGGGGATTAGGCTGCTAATAAGCTGACCTTAGAACAAGAGGAGTTTGTGTCGGACCGTGTGGGTGGGCCCAGTGTAAGCGCAATGACTTGTACAAGTTGAAGAGGGAGGCAGAATAGAGTCTGAGAGAGCTGCCAAGACAGAGGGAGTCAGAGTGAGACGGCGCTGCTGGCTTTCAAGATGGAGGAAAGGCCACACGCCGCGGACTGTGGCAGCCCATAGATGCTGGACACAGGCAAGGAAGTAGGCGCTACCCTAGACCTTTCACGGCCCATCCCTACCAACACGTTGATCTCAGCCCAAAGAGACCCCAGTTGGACTTCTAACCTATAGAATTGTAAGAAAATAAATCTGTGTGTTTTAAGCTACTAACTTTGAGGTCGTCTGTAAAGGCATCGATAAGGAGCTAATGCAAAGGTTGATAATGCAGAGGTGATACATTTGTAAGTTTGATGCCTCTCCCCACCTGGATAGAGATTCATCCCAGGAGCTCAGGGCTAAAATGTTTGGCTTATAATTGACTTTGCCATTGATAAGAGGGAACCCCGGGGTCTGTGCATTGGTGAATGATTTCTTTATAATCTTTCTTCCCCTCACTTTTGCTTTCAGCAGGGCTTGAAAAAAATATATACGAAGGATTGACTTCACTATTAAACAATATTCAATGAGGCTTCTGAAAACTAGGCTTAAAAAATAACTAGTCCAGGCTCGGCGCCCGTGGCTCAAGCGGCTAAGGCGCCAGCCACATACACCTAAGGTGGCCGGTTCGAATCCCCAGCCCGGGCCCGCCAAACAACAATAATGGCTGCAACCAAAAAATGGCCAGGCGTTGTGGCGGGCACCTGTGGTCCTAGCTGCTTGGGAGGCGAAGGCAGGAGACTCGCTTGAGCCCAGGAGTTGGAGGTTGCTGTGAGCGTGATGCCATGGCACTCTACCCAGGGGGATAGCTCGAGGCTTTGTCTCAAAAAAAAAAAAAAAAAAAAAAAAAAAAAAAACTAGTCCAGGTATTATTACCTAATCCTCACTTAAAATCAACTCTTGTTTTAGTTGTACTTTGCTTCAAGCAAATTGTTAATGCATTTCATAAAATCTCAGGTGCTTTGATGTCGATGATTTCTTGATCCTAGCAGGTTTGAGTGGATGATTTTCACAGTACATGCTACATCGTCACTGCCGCCTGGTGGACAGTTATTGTATGACAGCATTGGTCGCACCCTGTTTTCAGAGATACAACGTGATTTCAGGATGGTTAAAATGAGGAAAAAAGGGGGACACCTGTACTCAGTGGGTAGGGCGCCAGCCACATACACCAAGGCTGGTGGGTTTGAATCCGACCCAGGCCAGTGAAAGCAGCAATGACAACTGCAACAACAATAAAAAAAATAGCCGGGCGTTGTGGCCAGTGCCTGTAGTCCCAGCTACTGGGGAGGCTGAGGCGAGAGAATCACTTCAGCCCAAGAGTTGGAGGTTGCAGTGAGCTGTGACGCCATTGCACTCTACCGGGGGTGACATAATGAGACTCTGTATCAAAAAAGAAAAAATAAATAAAATGAGGGAAAAAGTGACCTTGGGAATTGGTGAAATAGGGTATATTTTCATAAAAGAAAATTTAGGGACCCTTGGGCAGCGCCTATGGCTCAAAGGAGTGGGGCGCTGGCCCCATATGCCGGAGGTGGTGGGTTCAAACCTAGCCCTGGCCAAAAAAATACTGCAAAAAAAAAAGAAAAGAAAAAGAAAAAGAAAATTTAGGGACCCTTTATGGTACATAAACTTTCCATAGTAGGCCCTTTGATAATAATCCCAAATTACATTTTTAACCTACTGAGTTCTGGCTTAGACACAATGCTGATGGAATGTCACTGTTGTCCAAAGACCACTCAATTGTGTGGATGACCCAGTAGGAGCAGCACAGGCTACCCGCTTTTTTTTTTTTTTTTTTTTT
>NW_003852412.1:7930274-7934851 GCF_000181295.1 Otolemur garnettii
AAAAAAAAAAAAAAAAGAGAGTGCACTTGGGGAAGCCTTGGTCCTTTACTGGTATTCACTAGCTGTGCAAGTCTTAGGACCCATTATGTTTTGGTTTCCTTATCAAATCCATCCTACCAAGTCTTCAGAACCTTCTGGGTAACTCCAATGAGGCCATGGGTGGGAGCATTTTGGCAACTATTAGAGGCAGATGAATGATGAGAATCACTGAAGTAATACTTGGAGAGTGTTTTGCCAAGTGCCTGTGGTAATTAAAGCAAATCTTGTCTATTAACTTTTTTTAAACTTTTAAAAATATTTGAAACAAAACAAAAGAGTTGTATTTTCTTTCTTCTTTTCTTTTCTTTTTTTTTTAAGAGACAGGTCTTACATCACCCAGGCTGGAGTGCATGGCATGATCATAGCTCAGTGTACCTTGAAATCCTGGGCTCAAGTGATCCTCCTGCCTCAGTTTCCCAAAATGCTAGGATTACAGGTGCAAGCCACCACGCCCAGCCTAAAAAGGTAGATTTCAATCTGCATACCATGAAGAATTTAGTCTATTTCGTGTTCAAAGTTAATGGCAGATTGTTAGCCTGAAGGGCTGCCATCGGACCTCTGGTGAGGACTTTAAAGTCCTGCTCAGTGAATGGGTTCAGGGGCTGCTGGGAAGTCAATACTGGGGGACCCAAGAGCAGCCTCAACTTTCCCTCAGGGACAGAACTTCCTGAGCTGGAGCTGGCATCCCTCTCAGAACTTCAGACAGCCAAACCTCAAAGCCCTCCGCAGTTTCCAGAGGTTGAAGGGAAGCCTGGGTCTTAGAGACAGCAAACTCAGATCTGCACAAAGCAGGTGAGGACAGAGGCTCCCTCTCACAACAGTTTCACCTGGGAATTCCTCTCCCCCTTTCCTCTTGGTGAACTCAATTTGGAAGCATCCTTCCAAGGTCCCAACTAAATCTCTGCCACAAGGATTATAAACTTTATAATCCTTGGCACCTAAAGACACAGGAAATCTGACCATCCAGTCCTGAGCCGTGTGAAAAATTTGCTTAGGTAAAGAACACAGAAAGTGGTATTCGGCTCAGCGCCCGTGGCTCAAGCGGCTAAGGCGCCAGCCACATACACCTAAGGTGGCGGGTTCGAATCCAGCCCGGGCCTGCCAAACAACAATAATGGCTGCAACCAAAAAATAGCCGGGTGTTGTGGCGGGCGCCTGTGGTCCCAGCTACTTGGGAGGCTGAGACAGGAGACTCACTTGAGCCCAGGAGTTGGAGGTTGCTGTGAGCTGTGAAGCCATTGCACTCTACCCAGGGGGATAGCTTGAGGCTCTGTCTCAAAAAAAAAAAAAAAGTGGTGTTCAGCAGAAATGAAGACTACTCTTGGATTTTATTATTTTGTGAAAATAAAAAAGTAGAACTGTTCCCTTATTTATAACTTATGAGGCAGAATGAATAACAGTTCATATATTTATTTTAATTGGAGGTGCCATCTGTTTAAGTATGCCCATAACTTCACTAAAATATGTCTTTGTAATGAAGCCAGGGTAAGACGTGCGTGGGGTGCGTGGGGTGCGTGTCGTGCCGATGTTGCCACACGCAGACAGACTTCATGGAAAGTTGGTTATTGGAAGTGACCAGTGGTGATAAGACTGCTCTTCTGCTGCATAAACTTTAGACCTTAGGAGCCCCAAAGGACTAAGTGCGACCCAGGCAGCAGGTTTGACCTCTACTAGCTTGGTCATGTAGAATTTACCTGCAACAGTCCCCCCAAGTAAAGCTTCCCAGGAGTCAGAGCCTGGGAAAAGCTTACTGAGGCTCCAGGAGCCTTTTGGCCATTGGCTCCTGCAGAGAGAACTTGTCGTTGGACGGCTCCTGGGCCATGACTAGAGAGTTCCTGCTTGGCAGGGCCTTTTTATTTATTTTCGACAAAAGTAGCAATGTTACCTTTTTTATGATTCGGATCTGAAGACTTTTCCTTTGCAGTGGAAAGAGAAGAGACTTCTGTCACCTACAAGACAAGAAACAGCCTTGACCACAGTGAAGCACAGGGATGCATCGTGAGTTACAGAAGGTTCCAGAATGAGCGTGCCCTCCTAGAGTGAGATTTCTGTGACGGAGGGTGGAGCTGAGACTCTATCATCTTGTCTCATTCTTAGGTGCTCAGCTTGTGGAGTGGAACTGAGGAAGTGAGGAGGGAGGGAAGAAATGGACAGGATCGCAGGTGTCAGGCCTGCTGGAATCATTTAGCCCTGCCAAAGACAGTCTGGAAGCACCTTTTGAGAAAGTGTGCAAAGCATTTCCCGAAGTCACCCACTTCTTTTTTTTTTTTTTTTTTTTTTTTGAGACAGAGCCTCAAGCTGTCCCCCCTGGGTAGAGTGCCATGGCTTTACAGCTCACAGCAACCTCCAACTCCTGGGCTCAAGCGAGTCTCTTGCCTCCGCCTCCCAAGTAGCTGGGACCACAGGCGCCTGCCACAACGCCCGGCTATTTTTTGGTTGCAGCCATCATTGTTGTTTGGCGGGTCCGGGCTGGGGATTCGAACCCGCCACCTTAGGTGTATGTGGCTGGCGCCTTAGCTGGTTGAGCTATAGGCGCCGAGCCAAGTCACCCACTTCTAAAGTCACCCACTTAGAGCCCACCCAGGGCTCTAAGCTAGGCACAGCTGTGTGCTAGCCTGTACTCAGACTTGCCTGGGCAGGATAGCAGGTGGAATGAGGGCCCTTAGGGGGTCTATTTATATTATAGAAATGGTGTTGTACGGCGTGGAGGCTTGTCTCAGGGAGGGTTTGCAGAGAAGCCTAGCTGGTGAGGGATGGCCAGAGTGTAAGTGGTGAATGCCTCTGATGCTGGCTCCACAGAGAGGAAGGGATGGAGGACAAGATGACCAGGACGAGAGGACTGTTTTCATGAAGGACTCCTGGTACTAAGGTGGCAAAGTGGGGACCCAGAGTCTAGGAGAGGGATGTTCTTTGAATTTCCTTGTAACTGTCAAAATCTTTAGCCCATCTGAAGCCAATTCTGGCCCAACAGAAAAGGAACTGAGTGAAGAGCTCCTGGTTCACGAGAACACCAAGATGTCTTGAGAAGCAGATTGCAGAAGGGCCAGGGACAGGGAGATCAGACAGCCAAAATCTTGCCAGTGAGGACAGAGCTGTCACAATTTGTGTGGCATCTGCTCCCAGAAACTAAATATTGCTATAGTCACCACTAGGGACCCTGCTGTTCTTACTGCTTTCAGTAAGTAGCTACCAATTCAAAAAACTGAGGCTGGCACATCTGACTGGTTAGAACTAGATCACATGTTTGGGAGGAAGTCTCTGAACTTTTTTGCTACTTTAAAGAGAGGTGAAGAGTCAGACCCACAAATGTCCACTCTTTTCTGGCTTAGAATCCAGTGGTTTTCTGAAGGAAATCCACACTGCTTTGGCAGTTTGAGACATTGTTTTGGGAGCACCTGGGAACTGGTAAATTAGTGACACAAACAGAAAAGAATGCGGGCCCTGGAAAAAGTTACCATAAAGCCAAGACAAATTAGCTGTCAGAATAAACTTCCTGAAACGCATTGTTCTAATCAACCAATCATCTGTTTACTTACCTTTCTGTACAAAAGGAGAAGAGAGAAAAAAGTTCTCAGATGATTGTTTTTTAACAATGGAGAATGGCACAATCTTCTAGAATTACAAAGCCTCGTTTGAACCCTGTTATCCATGACTACCAGTCAGCATTCAAAGTTGTATTTTGCAGGAATTATCTCAAATGTTGAATGCCAGATAGTTCAGAAGAGGACTTTCCATAGACAACCGGGCAAGGAAACTTTGATGCTTACTAAATATAAAACAAGATTGCATTCTCATAAATATTTCATTCTCCAAATTTATTGAACATTGTAAGAACAATTGCTAGCATTTCATCTTTTATACCAACATTAGTAGTTCTTTTCTCTATTGGCTACAAATAGTAGGGCTGGCTTTTTTTGAGCCATAAGATTCCATTTGTTAAAACTGAGTCCAAACGTTCAGCCAGGGCTTAAGAAATGTGTGATCGGGTAAATTAATCAGGGACTCAGAGTTTGTGCTATTCTGATCCTATATAATGGATACCCATAACTCCCGTCTCCTGAAGTCATTCATACAGGCTGATATTTTGGAATTTTTTATGGCTCATGGGCATCATATAAGTGGAGAATCTCTTGAGGCCAGGAGTTCAAGACCAGCCTGGACACAAACTGATTGGATCAGGGATGGACATATGATGAACTCAAACTCTGTGGGAGAGAGAGTGAATATCTGAAGATTTACAAAGAAACAACAATGAAGCAGAAGAACGGGGAAAAGAGAAATAAAAGAAAGTGAGGTCAGCTGCTGCATCGGGTTTCAACTGAAGCGGTGACTGCTTATGAACTTTTCAATTATGTAAGCCAATAAATATTCTTTATTAATATCCTTTGTTATTTAAATAGAGTTGAGTGCTAGCTCTTGTAACAGAATAATTTCTTTCTTTTTTTTTTTTTGAGATGGAGCCTCAAGCTGTCCCCCTGGGTAGAGTGCCATGGCATCACAGCTCACAGCAACCTCCAACTCCTGGGCTCAAGTGAGTC
>NW_003852412.1:7934878-7949865 GCF_000181295.1 Otolemur garnettii
CGCCCGCCCGCCACAATGCCTGGCTATTTTTTGGTTGCAGCCATCATTGTTGTTTGGTGGGCCTGGGCTGGATTTGAACCCACCACCTTAGGTGTATGTGGCTGGTGCCTTAGCCACTTGAGCCACAGGCGCCGAGCCAACAGAATAATTTCTAATCGAAAGACTATAAAATGCTCGCAACACAGTATTCCTTAGTATCTTAGTGTATAAGGTACCAAAGTATGCCTTAGTACAAAGAATATTCTTTAGTACACAATTTCCTTGGTATATGAAGAGTATTTTAAATTAAGAAAAAGAGCAATAACCTGATAGAAACGTGTGCAAGAATATAATAAACACTTGAAAAGAAATGGCTTGTAAGTGTGTGAAAAGGTGTTAGATTTTGTTTGAGATTAAGGAATTGTAAATTGGGGCAGCACCTGTGGCTCAGTGGGTAGGGCACCAGTCCCATATACCAAGAGTGGCAGGTTTGAACCCAGCCCCAGCCAAAACTGCAATAAAAAATGAGCCGGGCTTTGTATCGGGTGCCTGTGGTCCCAGCTACTCGGGAGGCTGAGGCAAGAGGCTGAGGCAAGAGACTTGATTAAGTCCAGGAATTGGAGGTTGCTGTGAGCTGTGAAGCCACAGCACTCTACGAAGGCCCTAGAGTGAGACTCTCTCTCTGGAAAAAAAACAAAGGAATTGTAAGTTAAGATGGAAATGAGCTACCATTGTTAATAATGAGAATGATGAGGATCAGGAGGGAAGAACCCACACAGTGCCCATGAACAGTGGGTAACCTGGACTCTGAGTGCTGGAGCTAGGGGCGGGGGGTCACGATCTAGAGGGCAATTATCAACGTCTAGCAAGATGTTAGGTAAACATCCTTTGATCAGGCAATTCCACTTTTAGAAATTTGTGCTACAGATTAAATTTCCACACGTACACAAACATACGTGCCTGAGAGTTCCTTACAACAAGACATGGAATAGTAAAATCTATTGAAGGAGCCCCAACTATGGCACCCTGCTATGCTGATATTTTAAATGAAAAGCTCTTGAAGGTCAACTGATACTGGAAGAGGCTCTACTCTAATACCCACCTTATCTACTCTAAGACTGGACCCACAAAGAAAGCACAATCGCCTCCCATCTCCTCCCTGAAATCTTATTATCTATTGAAGAAAAGGCTGAACAATGCAACCACACCTGGACTAACTTTTCACGTAAGATGCTGATTGGTGCGCTGAATTTTTCCCCAAGCAGGAGGCTGTCTGGAGGCTGACCAAGTGCACGGTGCTCTCTCTGGGAGGGCCCTGCAGTGTCTCATCCTCATAGTCAAGGCAACACTAACTTTCAAAGAAGAATCTAGAACGGCACACAGAGAGTGGCTTATTCTTTTTAGAGGGCAGTGAGGCCAAACTCTGGTTTAACTGTTTGGGCAGACTGTTGCCTAAATACTGACAACCTGTTCCCGAAGGAGCTGAGGGACCTCTGAGGAGGGGATCACTGAGAAGGTGCAGAAGAATTGATCTCATTGCTGACAGTCTCCTTGGATGTCTAAGTTAAGAGAGAGAAGATTCTGTAAGAGACGTGTGTGATGGAAGAGGTTACCTGGCCTTGTGGATAAACCCTGTGAGCTGGCATGAGGCCTGGCGGGTCAGAGCTTCAGTCAACACCGGTCCCGTGTTCTAGGAAACCCTAGAACAAAGGAATAACAAGACAAACTCTGAAAGGTTTGTTGGTAGCAGTTGCAGTACTGGACGTTCCGGACTCCTTTTTATCCAAAAGGTAAGCAAACGGAACAGACAGACTTGAGGCATCTGAAGTGGCCTCTCTTTCAGACACAGATTAATAAAGGATGTTCAGTCACAACAAACAATTCATTGAGCAACAAAAGGTGAATTATTCACTCACAAAAGGTAAGATTAACATTTTCAAATTCTTTGTCACACAGGCTTAAAAGGGAACATGTTCATCTTTATAAAATAACCCTAGCAGGTACCAACAGGCCAGAGAGAAAGGATAAACGAGTAGGTTCTTTCGAAAGGTTCTTTTGCAGACAGACCTACAATTCAAGAGGCAAACGTTACAATGTGTTTTAGACTATACTGGTTCCACCTGCCTGGAGCTAATTGGCCCTGGAGCACTGGGTCCCAGCCTTGACTATATTAGAATCACCTGGGAAGCTATTGCGAGTCCCCTGAAGGAAACCAGGCTAATTCAGTTGGACCCCCTGGGGGTGACCCCCCCCCCCCCCCCCCCCCCGCCCCAGCATCTGCCTGTTAGGCAGACAGACAGGAGCAGGTGGAGGGTGGATGCTGCTTTAGAATGGCTGGAGTCAGGCTGGCCTGAGCTGTCATGAGAATAGAGCCAATTGAGACCGTGCAGGTGTGAGACCTTGCAGGTGGGTTGACTTGAGATAGGGGCTAATCAATGTTGCAGGGACTTTCTGACATTGACTGACAGATGTGGTCATACTGACTGGGTCGTTTGGGGAACAGCCTGATTAGGCCCCTAGGGAGGGGACTAGGGAGGGGGCTTCCAAGTAGGAACAGATGACATGTCAAAGGGGTCCCCAAGGACTGACCAGATGTTTGGTCTACAATAGAGGATTTCCAAGGACCAAACTGATCAGAGGTAGAGAAACCACAAAGTGGAGATATTGTCAGGGCCTCAACAGAGGGTCTTTGGAGCATGTGCACAGTTTAGGTAACATGTCCTTAAATAAACTACCCTACTTAACCCAGTAAAAAGTACACCCACCAGTGCCATGACAGTTTACAAATACCATGGCAACCCCTGGGAATTACCTTATAAGGGTAGAAAAGGGGAGGGTTCCAAATTCCAGGAATTCTCCATTCTTTTCCAAGAAAAACTATGAATATTCCACCCCTCACTTAATAAAAATTTAGAGAGTGAACATAAAAGGAGAAATCTTGCCAAACTCCGTGTCCCCTCCCTGCCCAGGGGCTGGCCCCTTCTTTGGAATGTACAATGCTGTCATCTTTAACACGACTTTGGCACTTTGCCTGCGTGCACCTGCTTGCTCTGCTCATGTACTCCATCAACTTGGTACCTGTAACCATTCTTCAGTACTGGGAATCAAGAACAAGGGGACCTGACATCTGGTCCCAGCCTAGCAAAACCTCTCCAGTTGATTCCACCATGCATTGTACGCCAAGAACCATTGCCCTTGGAATGGAACTTTATTCCGCCACTGTGAGCTCTTCAGTCCTCTCATAGAGGCTTCTGTGGGGTCAATGAACAGGACTGATGTTGGTGACAAGTAACGTATGAGAAACCCAGTAAGAGGCATATTTGAGCTATGCCTTTTGTTAACACATAACATTTTTAACTTGTCCTCAAGATGTATGAGTTGGCTCGGCGCCTATAGCTCAACCGGCTAAGGCGCCAGCCATGTACACCTAAGGTGGCGGGTTCGAATCCCCAGCCCGGACCCGCCAAACAACAATGATGGCTGCAACCAAAAAATAGCCGGGCGCTGTGGCGGGCACCTGTGGTCCCAGCTACTTGGGAGGCGGAGGCAGGAGACTCGCTTGAGCCCAGGAGTTGGAGGTTGCTGTGAGCTGTGATGCCACGGTACTCTGTCCAGGGGGACAGCTTGAGGCTCTGTCTCAAAAAAAAAAAAAAAAGATGTATGAGTTGAGGAAAGGTCCTTCTGGGGAGGGCAGGGAGCCACACCGTAACCCCCGGCCTCATCCCTTGCACTGAACACGTTCTCCATACACATGTGTGTTGAGGGTGGATGGTGGGAAACTTCCCGTTTCCAACATTCAACCTTTATAGAAAAGGTACTGAGCAGAAGATCAACTGAGCAACAAGAAGGTATTTATGATGCTTTCCACAAATCGATCCTGGCCAGAACCCAGCCTCAGTGGCTGTACAGAGGGGAGATAACAGAAACACCTTAAGACTAAATATTTCCCTGGCTTATAAATAAACACAAGTGCATCTGGCACTTTGGAGAACAACTGATGTTTGAAATCTGTCAAAGGGAGAACAATGTCACTTTAATGCAAAGTGGAACAAATGTATCATGCAGGGGCCTGATCTCTGTTTCACAGAAAGAACTCAGCAGGCAGTCATTGTGAAATAGTCCCAGTGTAGTGATTGTGTACCCAATTCTAATTTCAACTCCATAGAACATAAAATCACCACTTCCAGGCACTTCCATGGCGATGGTGCAGGTGGCCTGTGTCCCTGTACACACAGTTGGCATCACGTTGGTATCTAACTCTAACAGAGTGGGCTTTACCAGCCGAAGAGGAAAACTATACACAAGATTGAATAAACCTTTGAGGTTTACTTTAATCAAAGAATATTTACACAATTCTCTTTGGATTGTACCTCTTTTCTTAAACAGTTGTACTTCCTGTCTAAATGCACACCTAAAAATGTTTTAATCATATTACAGCCCTTTTCCGTATCTTGATTTTTTTTTTTGCTATGAAACAAATATACACATTGTAAAAGTTCTAAACAATAAAAACAAAAAGTTACTGCTACTTTTTTGAATTTTATTGGTGGTATCAAATACAAAACAGTAAAGCGGTAAACCTTTGTAGCTCTCCATAGGTATGTAAATATGAAAAGTTCTGTCACAGAAAAAATCAAAGTGGAAGAACAAAGCATTTTATAATAGTTAGAGTTGTTCCTGCCTTTCATTCTATTTTTATTGGTTTCTTTTTTTTGAGACAGAGTTTTGCTTGTCTCCCTCACTTTGAGAGTGGTCTGCTGTCATAGCTCACAGCAATCTCCAACTCTTGACCTCAAGAGCTCCTCTTCCTTCAGCCTCTCAAGTAGTTGGAACTACTGGCACCGGCCGCCACGCTCGGCTATTCTTTTTTTAGAGACGAGGTCTCACTCTTGTCCAGGCAGGTTCCAAATTCCTGAGCTCAGGCAATCCACCAGCCATCCGGACAGAGTGCTAGGATAACAGGCATGAGCCACTTCGCTCAGCCTTGTATTCAATTTACAACTCTCAGACTTTTTTTTTTTTTTTTTTTTTTTTTGAGACAGAGCCTCAAGCTGTCCCCCTGGGTAGAGTGCCGTGGCATTACAGCTCACAGCAACCTCCAACTCCTGGGCTCAAGCGAGTCTCCTGCCTCAGCCTCCCAAGTAGCTGGGATCACAGGCGCCCGCCACAACGCCTGGCTATTTTTTGGTTGCAGCCGTCATTGTTGTTTTGGCGGGTCCAGGCTGGGGATTCGAACCCGCCACCTTAGGTGTACGTGGCTGGCGCCTTAGCCGGTTGAGCTATAGGCGCCGAGCCAACTCTCAGACTTTTAAACATTGTGTTCATCATACAGCAAATCACTTAGCTATGGAAACATTCAATGCCACTGATTTAAAATATATTTGGTAATATAACCTGCACAAAAATCTCTCCCTATAATGTATATATATACCTAGTACCAACAAAAGAATTTCAAGTTTTAATTTTTTGTACTTGTGAATATAAAGGTATTGTAATTAAATCTTAGTGCTTTCTAAAAATCAGGAGGCTAACAGACATCTTAACGAAAAATCCAAGGCTATGAACTTTAAGTCTGTATAGTTTCACAGTTAAAATCATCTATTACATTTTCCTTAAAAACATTTATCTAAGCTATTGGCAATGTCTGTGCAAAGGTCAAGAATATTCAAAATATTAACCTTTTCCACTCCGATCTCCCGTTTGCAACTCCTGTCACTGTGGGTGATTCTGGAGCGAATGGTGTTGTCTAGTCAGTAAGAGGATGCCGGAAAAGGATTATCATCAACACTTCAGTGCTCATATATTAGTTTACCTCCCAGGTGATGAAAGAAGGGAGATTAGTTGCAAGGGAGATGACCTTAACCCCAGCCTGGCTTTCACTGGAGTGCTAAAAGGTCATGGTGACACATCCTTCCAATGTCCTAAGGGACAAAGGCCACCCAAGGATTATACTGAGAAATGTTAATTTGATTCACTCTTAACTATGAAAAGTCCTAGACATAGAGATATTATGTCTTAATCTAGAGATTTTTATCAGGCAAAGAAGCAAATAATTTTTCCTTTGTGGGAAAGATGGTGATTTATGTCCCTGTTGAACAGAATCTGGGTTTGTGTACAACCCAGTAATATCTTAATGTTGCCAAAAACTACTCAGCTTCTCAAGGGTGCTTGGAGCCAGTTTTCATCTCTTACTGGTCTCATCATTCATTCAGTTCAATCAAATCTTTGTCATGTGTTTATTTTGTACGAGAGCGTCACATCTGGTACCCCTTTGAAAATTTCATTTGATCAGACTTGAAGGTCATGTGCTGAGACATCTGAGGGATCAGCCCGAGGGAGCCAGGTAAACTGACTCGCCTGAGAGCCTTCTCTCGGCCTCTGAGTGAATTCTGGGTGGCAACAGAACGCTGGCATTTCTGACTCTCTTGTTCTGTCCCCCTTTCTACTGGTTTTATGTATTTGTTTTTGTTCTTGTTTCGCACACTTTCAGAAAGTTATTTCCTATTAGTAGCACCCGTGGTTAGGGATTTGCGTTAATGGCCTACGCGGAGATCTCTGTTGGGTGAGTAATGGAGACCTGCTCTCTCTCAGGGGAGAGATGATTTATTCATCTGTTTTTGTTTGGTTATTGTGGTCTATTTGTCTGTATGCAACCTCAAAGCAATTAAGAATTACATGCTATTCAGTCAGGCTTCTCCAGAGAGACAGAACCAGTAGGCTACATGGACAGGGAGTTTTTAGGGGGAATTTGCTCAGATCCTCACAGAAGCAGTTAAGTTCCATTAAAGTCTGCAAGGTGGGCACCAGAAAAGCCGGTCGCCTCGCTCTATCCACAATCAAAGGCTCAGAACCAGGGAGGCTGACAGTGTGGCCCCCCAGTCAGCATCCAGGGCCCCTGAGAGGCCAATGGTTCAAGTCCCAGAGTCCCAACGCTGAAGAACTTGGAGTCTGATGTCTGAGAGCAGAAGGAGAAAACGCCTCCTGCTCCAGAAGGGAGAGAGGAGGCAGAGAGCAAGAATGCCCCTTCCTCTGCTGGTTTGTTCCAGACAGTCCTCAGGCGATACAGATAGCAGAAATTCCAGGTCTCTCCAAAAGAATTTCTCTACTTTGTGTTGACTTTATCATGTCCTTGATTATTTAAAAAAAAAATTAAAACAAGTGAAGTTTCCTCAGCTGTAAAAAGGAAATCGTGTTGTCTTCTATGTTTATATAAAAGTATTTTGCCATTTTGAGTAAATAGGTTAACTGTGGTTTCTTAGCACCCATACTACTATTTAAATAGTGTTTAATCTTCTCTGATGATGATTTTTGATTTTTGCCTCACAAGATCACATTCTAAATTAAGAAGAGAAATACTTCCAGGATGTCTTACATACCTCCAACTATCTTTAAGATTTCCCACAGGTCCTTGGAAGATTATAAAAATTTATTTCACTTTGTAAAAAGAGGAATGCTGGAAATGATGAGGTTGTTTTGTGTTCTCCATGTATCTTATTTAGCTCAATATTACAATATTAGCAGCATGGTAAGAATTCTTTTTTATTGCACTTTTTGGCTGGGCCGGGTTTGAACCCACCACCGCCAGTATATGGAGCCAGTGCCCTACTCCTTTGAGTCACAGGCACCGCCCAGGAAGAATTATTGAATCAGAAACAATGTCTAGCCTCCCCAAGGTTAAGTTTGTATAGGCAAAATGCTATTGATATAAATATTTCAGATATTATACATTTTATGAAAAGGCCTTGGAGATTTCTCAGTAATCTTACTATATGGAGGGTAAGAAATATTGATCAATTTTTTAATGAAATAATTACATAGAGTGCCACAATAGAGATTTTTACTTTCTCTTTTTTTTTGGCCCGGGGCTTGGTTTGAACCCGCCACCTCTGGTATATGCGGCCAGTGCCCTACCGCTTTGAGCCACAGGCACCGCCCTACTTTCCCCCTTTGATGTTACTATTGTAAGAAACTAATCATGGTCATTCAGTCTCATTATCATTTCTGCTTTTATTGGATGCTTTCCTGAAGGTTCTGCTCTAAGATCAAAGTCTCCAAGTATCAAACCCTTGTCGCCCTGGGTAGAGTGCCATGGCATCATCATAGCTCACAGCAACCTTGAACTCTTGGGCTCAAGAGGTCCTCTTGCCTCAACCTCCCCATCAGTCTCAAATTAACTTTCAGCACACGGCTCTCTTCTCTCACTATTAACCTGAGTTTACAGTGCTCCTCTAGTGGCAGTAAACAGCAGCCCACTTGTACTGAAAAACGATTTCTCTTTCACAGAGGACTTTTCCTACAGAAAAACTTATTTACAAGAGAAAAATATTCTACATATGCTTCTAGAAAAGGACAATCAATAAGTCTTTGTTGATTGCCTTACATTCAATTTATTTGAATTATGTATATTATTTGATCTAATGAAGTGCCAAGGCAATACAGAAGGGTTAGATTAAAAATCCTGAAGAAATCTCTAATAATCTTACATAATTTAAAAAAACTATCATGCAAACTGACAGAAAAGTACTTTATTTATAACATCGTTTTGTAAACAATCACACTGTGAATAACAAATTTTTTTCTAGTAATTTACATATATCAAACCCTATATAAAGTCAAATGAGTTAATATAAGGCTAAAGATGAACAGGGCAGAATGATCTGAAAATGTCAAATTACAGCACTTGATACAAAGACATAACGATCTGTACCATAAAAATGTACATGCCATGAAATATTAATTTATAATTTTAAATATACAGTAAAACACATTTATAAAAAAGTATTAACATTAAATTTATTATAAACCAGTGAATTACTCAGAGAAATATTAAAACTTACTAAAAATCAGTAAATATTGCAACTGAGGTAAAAATTTATAAGTAAACTATTATTTATAAGGACCGAAAGGTAAACCAAAGGGGAGACAACATTTTCTGATGACTGTATCTACTCCTTGATATTTTGAAGCAGCTTCAACAAATGTGATTCAATAACCTGTTGAACTAGAACACACAGGTAATCAAGATCATAGGATACTGATTCCAAATTTTTATTAAAACTATCAAATTCAACTTAACATCCCCCATTTTTTTTTTTGAGACAGAGTCTCACTATGTTGCCCTTGGTAGAGTGCCATGGCATCACAGGTCACAGCAACCCTCAAACTCGTGGGCTCAAGCAATTGTCTTGCTTCAGTCTCTCAAGTAGCTGGGACTACAGGCACCTGCCACAATGCCTGGCTATTTTTTTGTTCGTTTAGCAGGCCCGGGCCAGTTTCGAACCCACCAGCCCTGGTGCATGTGGTGGGTTCCTTAACCACTGAACTGTGGGCACCAAGCCACATCCCCAATTTTTCTAAAATGAAGTTGTTTCCAAGTAGGATATACTCAGAATCTGAGGGCAATAATGTAACACAATACCTTAAAACTTAGTCTGTCTAAATTACTGGACTTTCTGGGTCTTGCTTTCTCTACTTCTGAAACTGAAGCAGAGTGCACAGTACAAGGTTGTCCTAAAGTGGGTCTAGAAATAGTTTGCTATCAAAATGTTAAGTAGGGGTGGCGCCTGTGGCTCAAGGAGTCAGGCACCAGCCCCATAAACTGGAGGTAGTGGGCTTAAACCTGGCCCTGGCTCGGCTCCTACAGCTCAACCAGCTAAGGCGCCAGCCACGTACACCTAAGGTGGCGGGTTCGAATCCCCAGCCTGGACCCGCCAAACAACAATGACGGCTACAACCAAAGAATAGCCGGGCGTTGTGGCAGGCACCTGTGGTCCCAGCTACCTGGGAGGCTGAGGCAGGAGACTCGCTTGAGCCCAGGAGTTGGAGGTTGCTGTGAGCTATAATGCCATGGCACTCTACCCAGGGGGACAGCTTGAGGCTCTGTCTCAAATAAATAAATAAATAAATAAATAAACCTGGCCCTGGCCAAAAAAAAAAAAAAAAAACCTGCAAAAAAAAAAAGTGTTAAGTAAATCTTATAAATAGATGTGCATATATCCTCTAGTCACTAATCATTTGAGTTGGTGAAAAGTATAACAACACTCTCATTTATAGACTTTGTAGGAATGTGATGACTTTTCTCATAGTTAAAAGTACATGTCAGGAGTCAGGATAACAATAACATGTTTTATGACTCCAAGTGATGAAAACGGTTTGGAACACTGGCTTGTACTATTTATAGAGATAAAACCCAAGAGTTTCCAAATACTTACCACTTCTGTAGCCCAGGGCTACGGCTAAATCCATAGAGTTATACCCAGAATCGGTTTCAGTTGTTGGGTCAGCTCCATTTTCTATACCAAAATAGAAAAATGTACATAAATAAAATGAAACTGTCTGTGTTTCATTATCTTTGTCTATTACTGGCTAATGTGAAAATAGCTGGACACATTTTCAGCAAACCTGGAGAATCTTTTCAGGATGGGGCTGACAAGGAGTACACAGGGAACACAATTTACTCTGGTGTGCTGGAGGGAAGACACTTCAAACAAACAGGTGCCCCCCAGAACGGCTGAAACCCAATGAAAGACAAAGCTTGTGAATAAAGACACTGCAGACAAAGAAAATAACGGAGGATTCAGCTGGGACCTCCAAATGAAAGCAACAAGGACAGAAGGTCCACCTGCAGATGCGGTGTGTGATGGAGCTGCCCGTGCATGGGCAGCTCTACAGTGGCAGCCCTCCAGTCTTGCCTTTAGACTCACTCTCCAGGAGTCAGCACCAACAAGATTAATGCTTCTGAGTACCACCAGGGAGACTAGGTTGACGGATAAAAGTCCTCACATAGCATTTTCTAAATAATTTCCATTTTTCTCTGCTCACCTAAGAGCATCTTCACACATTTCACATGGTTTCCATGTACCGCATAAAGCAAAGGTGTTCCCCCATTCTGTAAAAGGCAAATGTAATTGAGAGTATTTCAGGGTGAGCAAGAGTCAAGTAATTTGATGCTGCTGTGCTAAGTTTTACTAAGAATTAGGAATGAAACAGTTTACACAAAATTTAGATTTTTGTGAAGAATACTTAAATCAGAACCAATAATAGTTATTAGTCATGCTGTTAGTATAAAGTTAAGACGTAACTTTGGTATTTGGTTTGTCAATTATTCTTCTGTTTTTTTAATAAAATGTATTATTTTCCCCAAATGAAATAAATTCTGCATTTTGTTGCAATAATTATAAATTCAGTATCACAAACTCACCCAATCATACTCATTTACGTCAACTCCACAATCGAGCAGCATTTTGACGATATCTGTGTATCCTTTACTGCAGGCCAATGACAGTGCACTTTCCCGACCTTTCCCTAAAAGCTGGGGATCAGCACCCTGGAGTAAGGAAGTGGAGACAAAAAACTTTTCAATTAATTGAAATAAGAATATTTTTATTTCTGTCAATAATAACTACACTTCCACACTAAGATAATGTTCTCGGGTTAATAAAGAGACAATGGAAACTTTGATTCATGGATGCTCTTGTTAATCAAGATTGTTTGGATGCCTTCCTTCCTTCCTCTGTCTTTTTTTTTTTGAGACAGTCTCACTATGTCGTCCTCAGTAGAGTGCCGTGCCATCACAGCTCACAGCAATCTGAAACTCTTGGGCTTAAGCGATTCTATTGCCTCAGCCTCCCAAGTAGTTGGGACTACAGGCGCCCACCACAACGCCCGGCTATTTTGTTGTTGTTGTTACAGTTGTCATTGTCGATTTTAGCTGGCCCAGACTAGGTTTGAACCCACCAGCCGTGGTGTATGTGGCTGGCACCCTAGCCACTGAGCTACAGGCACCACCTCCTCGGTCTGTCTTAATCCTAACTATACTTTCACTCAGGAATCCAGTCACAGCTCCTCCATGAAGGCTTCTCCTACAAAGCTGACAGTACTCTTGCTCCTACTGCATTTACAGGGGCGGGGCATTAAATTATTCCTCACTGTTTCATGTATGATTAGTCTTGCCTTTACAACTAGACTGACATGCCACAAAAATATGAAAAGCATTAAAAATGGTTTTGTATCCTCTACCATTGTATCTAGCTCACTGGAGATACAAAAACTTTACTCAAGACTTAACTGAACTTAGGTAACTGTACATATACATTTTCTGAGGCATTTTCCTTACATTCTGAAGTAGAAACTCTACCACAGCTATTTGCCCGTGTGCTGCAGCCCACATCAGAGGAGTAAATCCTTCTTCATCCGTGTGATTGATAACATTTTCTATTTAAAAGAAAAGCAATTTTTGTGATCTAATTTAACAACCACATATTAATATTACTATGAAAATACTGGCATTCCAAAGAGTTGATTATGTTACTTCATGAAGTTCACTGTGTGTGGACTTTTGTTCACTGAAGTCATATGTTGTCATTTGCAGTCTGAATGTATTAAAATGAGGCTCAGTGGACATGGCTGAGATCACTTCCCATATTATTTAAACTAAAGTATAAACTACAAGACATGACAACATGCTCTGCATGAGGCAGTAAACAGAATATCCGTCTCAGAATCGGGAGACCAGAGTTTGAATCCTGCCTCTTTTACCTGCAGTGTGACCCTGGGAAAGTCGTTTAATCTCTCCAATGCACAGAATAATACCTTGCTTACCTCAATGTGAAGTTGGAAGGATCACAATAAAAATGAACTTACGATACCGCTTAGCATTACATAAATATGTGCTATTCATGTATAAAAACTCTAACATCTTATTAAGGCTATTATCCTACAGCTAACACTGCTGCCTGTGAATTTCTCTCATTTTGTGGTTTGCTGACACAATATAATGCAAGTGAAGAGTAAATAATCTGAAATATAGTACCATTCCATCCCACCTTGAACCCCATTTTATCCTCTAGATTTGGTCCACTAGTTATAAAGTCTGCAGCCTTTCCCCTAAATTTATTTAGTAGATTGATTATAAACTTCTGAATATTTATAAACAAACATATTTTTTTTTTTTTAGAGACAGAGTCTCACTTTGTCACCCTGGGTAGAGTGTTGTGGCATCACAGCTCACAGCAACCTCCAGCTCTTGGGCTTAGACGATTCTCCTGCCTCAGCCTCCCGAGTAGCTGAGACTACAGGTACCCACCACAATGCCTGGCTATTTTTTGTTGCAGTTTGGCCGGGGCTGGGTTTGAACCTGCCACCCTCAGTATATGGGGCCAGTGCCTTACTCATTGAGCCACAGGCGCCACCCACAAACACACTGTTTGAATAAGTTTTTCTTATAAGTGACATGTTTAAGAAAAACAAAACTCTTTGATCATGCCTTCTGTGTTCAATACACAACACTGAGGCAACTGGCTAACTTTCTAAAACATGAAAATAAGAGTGAAGCTTAATCTTTATCTCATTATACCAAAACATGTTCTATATGAGTCAAAGATTGAAATATAAAAAAGGAAACCACAGAAGTTCTAGAAAAAGGAAGGGGTAAATTTATTTATCATCTCAGACTGGAAAATCCTTTCTAAGCCAGGATATAAGACCCAGAAAGTCACAAAGAAAAAAAAGTAATTTACCACTTAAAAATGTAAAGCCTTTGATAACATCCTAAAGGAGTCAAAGGAAAAATGACAAGTTGGGGAAAACTGTATGATACATAAATGAAAAAGAACTAATTTCATTAATTTAGATAGAGTTCATATATCAATATATAGCAAGCAGTTCTCACAAAAAGAAATTTGAATAGAACCTAATTTAAAAAATATAAACAAAACTCCTATGAGATACCATTTTCCACGTATTAGAGTAGCAAAAATTAGAGTCTAATAGTGTCCTGTGTTAGTGAGGATATGAGGAAATAGAAACTCACGCTCTGGTGTGAAGACAAACATTTGGCAGTATATATCAAAATAAAAATGCATTTACTCGTTGAGCCAGCAAATCTACTTGTGGGAATATGGATATACATTAAAAGAATGATAACAATATTGTTATTTAATAGCAACAAACTGGAATTAACCAACACTGAGGGGACAGTTAAAGAATAAAAA
Organism: Otolemur garnettii; assembly: GCF_000181295.1. Classification (NCBI taxonomy): domain Eukaryota; kingdom Metazoa; phylum Chordata; class Mammalia; order Primates; family Galagidae; genus Otolemur; species Otolemur garnettii. The sequence continues at coordinate 7,948,849 of NW_003852412.1, forward strand.
GCATAGGAAATGTACTGTAATACAATGCAAAATTATGGACCTACAAAAAGAATAAAATAAGGACAGCTTATATGGAAAGCTCTCCAAAATATTAAGTCAAAAAAGTAAGATGCAATGTAGTATGCATAATCTTTTCCCTTGAGGGTAAATAACAAGTACTTATGTATATGTTCTCACACATAGCCCAAAATAGAAATGTTTTCTAGAAACATTTTCTAAAAATATAAGAAACTTATGTTTTCTTTTTATTCTTTTTGTAGAGACAGAGCCTCACTTTATCACCCTTGGTAGAGCGCCACACAGCTCATAACAACCTCCAACTCCTGGGCTTAGGCAAGTCTCTTGCCTCAGCCTCCTGAGTAGCTGGGACTACAGGTGCCTATCACAACACCTGGCTATTTTTTGGTTGTAGTTGTTATTGTTGTTTGGCAGGCCCAGGCTGGATTTGAAGCTGCCAGCTTCAGTGTATGTGGCTGGTGCCCTAGCCATTGAGCTACAGGCACCGAGCCACTATTGAATTAGTTCTCAATATATGTCTTAAAATAGGCTATTACCTTGTTCAATACGAGTAGCCAGATATAGCATCTCTCCTTGAGCAGCCAACTGGTGAACAGACAAAGCTGAAACAATACCATAAATGTTTCTGTATATTCTGTGTATCTCTATATAATATACATACATATATATATACACACACGCTTTTATTATCCCATGTTTGCCACCATTTTCCTTTCTAAAACAAAAACTATCATTTCATTGCTTAAAAATCTAACTTAAAATAGTTCCTAACATTATCTGACAATTCTGTACATGTTTATTTAAGGTAATATTGATATGTGCAAATTGTTATTATCAACGAAACTTATACTAAAGAAATAATTGAGGTACTTAATTTTTAAAATGTAACTCTGTATGCAAATTTATGAAGAAGTCAGTGTGAAAAGACACAAAGACACACTTTCTCTTTTTAGTGACTACATTGAATTCCTAAATATTTTTTTTTCTTTTTCTTTCTTT
>NW_003852412.1:7952183-7953779 GCF_000181295.1 Otolemur garnettii
GTTGGAGGTTGCTGTGAGCTGTGATGCCATGGCACTCTACCCAGGGGGACAGCTTGAGGCTCCGTCTCAAAAAAAAAAAACAAAAAAAAACAAAAAAAAACTATTCAGATGTAACTTAAGCTTTCACAGAGGATATATGCATTTAATTTTATTTTTAATTGACAATAATTATATATATTTGTGGCATATGTGATGTTTTGATATATGTTTACATTGTGGAATAATTAAATCAAGCTAATTAACAAAAATCTATCACCTCCTATGCTTATCATTTTTGTATGAAAACATGTACAATCTATTCATTTAGTAATTTAGAAATATATAATACATTATTATTTATTATAGTTCCACAGTCCATTTTGCGTGCTGGGTCATCGTAGCTTGTTCCTCCTGCCTGCCTAGCTGAAACTTTGTACCCTTTGCTCAACATCTCCCCTTCCCCAGCCACGACCCTCCTCCACCCCTAGTAACTACTTCTGAGTTCTACTTTTTTAGGTTCCACATATAAGTGAGATGATGTGGCATAATAATCTTTCTATGCCTGGCTTTCACGTAGCATAATGTCCTCCAGGTTTATCCCTGCTGTGGCAAACGAAAGAAATTCCTTCTTTTTAAAGGTTAAATAATATTCCATTGTGTAGATACACGTTTTCTTTATCCAGAAAATATGCATTTAATGGAAATAATGTTTTAAAGTCAAATGCTTCAAACTACTATATTAGTAACAAGACTATTTTAATACATCAGTAGCAAATACTTACAATTAGCTAATAGAGGTGTAGTAGAAACCTCATTTCCTCTGTGTTTGTTGGTTAAAGTAGTTGACTGTTTTATGGGTGAGAAATGCTTTGTTGTAGAGGGAGTGTAGACATGCCGTACTTGAATTCCCGGAGAAGGCGATGTATGAATATTGCATTCAGCTAAGTAAAAAATAAATTTAAACACATTAAGACAAGGTCTTAATGACAAAGCATTTCAATACGAGTTCTGTCAACGTCTGCATTAAAAAGAAATACATGAGATAATAATAGCTTTAACTCAACTGTTTATCAAGTGATATTAAATTACTTGTCATAAAGTCTATACTACCACAGTGAAAGTTTCAGCAATTTTATACTAAGAGATTAGTTGTATTATTCAATAGATCATTATAAAATTAAACCTAGACCATGAAGATAGATTTTACATTAAAGCACAGGAAGTTAATACAAATTAACTATCCAGGGAACAGAGAATACTAAGCCAATTCATTTTTAAAAGGCACAAAGATGGGCAGTGCCTGTGGCTCAAAGGAGTAGGGCACTGTCGCCATATGCCAGAGGTGGTGGGTTCAAACCCAGCCCTGGCCAAAAACTGCAAAAAAAAAAAAAAAGGCACCAAGAATTTTTTCCCTATAATTTTAGACAAAATAATAGGAAATTTCATTAGTTAAATTTATAAATAAAGGTCAGGCAAGAAATGTTAAAAAAAAATCAACATGTACTTCCTTTAAAACAGACATTATGGGCTCGGCGCCTATGGCTCAACCGGCTAAGGCGCCAGCCACGTACACCTAAGGTGGCGGGTTCGAATCCCCAGCCCGGACCCGCCAAACAA
>NW_003852412.1:7954329-7959301 GCF_000181295.1 Otolemur garnettii
AAAAAAAAAAAAAAAGGAAAAAGAAAATGGCTTCCAATCCAGATTCAAACTAACAATGCAAAGAAAAAACAAAAAAAAAAGAAAAGAAAGAAAAAGAAAAAAATGGCTTCCAAACTCTCTTCTCCCAAACTCAAAATTTCATTACTAGGGGGAAAAAACCCAAATAAACAAAAACAAATGCAGATATTTATACCATAATTCTCAACCTTTAAATAGGACAGATGCCACCTCCAGGTCAGAGTTAACTTGATCTTGAATATTTTTACTATCCTCTTCATTCAATGACTTCACAAATCGAGAACACACATTCATATCAAATCGGTTAGGCAATATGAATTTCATTCCCATGGCAACACCCTGAGCTGATCCTTCTTCTGAATTCGGGTCCAGTGGATGTTCAATTTTAATATCTGGCATGCCAGTTAGACTATAACTGCTGGGACATTCTTCTACAATCAGCTGGGCGCCAATGTCCAGATTTGTGGATGTAGCCATGACTTTACTTATAGTTTCAATAATTAAAACATTTCTTCATTATTTCCTCTTGGCTTTATATGAGTGGTTTCCAATGTATTCTTGGAATTTGAATATTAAAAAATCTGAAAAAAAATTAGAAAATGTCATCAATTTAGGTAAACTTAGGTATTAACTCAGGTAAAAAAATAAAAAGTCATTATTTTCAATCAAGTATCCAAATAATGCTCTTTTAAGCAATAGAAAATATACAGTGCTCAGAGGTAGAGAAACTTGGGTATGAATCCAAGCTTCATCATTGATTAGCTGTGTGACCTGCGTTAAGTTACTCAACCCTTCTCAGCCTGGCTCATTTATAAAATATGGATACCACTGTTAACCTTGCAGGATCCTGGTAAAGCCCAAGTGAATACTGTATAGTAAATTCTCATCTCCATCACTACATTCCAACAAATTTTAGTTACTGTTTCTCCCTTTTCCCCTATCTGAATATTGGTAAATGGATACAAGATCAGGTTAATGAAAATAAACTTTCGGCTTGGCCCCTGCCAACTAAGGCTCCTGCCACATACACTAGAGCTGGGGGGGTTCAAATCGAGCTCAGGCCTGCCAAACACTGACAACTACAACCAAAAAATAGCCAGGTGTTGTGGTGGGCACTTGTAGTTCCAGCTACTTGGGAGGCTTGAGGTAAGAGAATCTCTTAAGCCCAGGAGTTGGAGGTTGCTGTGAGCTGTGATGCCATGGCACTTTACCCAGGATAACAGTTTGAGGCTCTGTCTCAAAAAAAGAAAAGAAAAGAAAAGAAAAGAAATTTTCAAATTAAAATTTTAGGCTCTTACCTCAAGTTTACTTTTTTTTTTTTTTTTGAGACAAGAGTCTCACTATGTCACTCTCAGTAGAGTGCCATGGCGTCACAGTGCACAGCAACCTCAAACTCTTGAGCTTAAGCAATTCTCTTGCCTCAGCCTCCCAAGTAGCTGGGACTACAGGTGCCTGCCACAATGCCCCGTTATTTTTTGCTGCAGTTGTCATTGTTTAGCTGGCCTGGGCCGGGTTCGAATCTGCCAGCCTCAGTGAATGTGACCGGCACCATAACCACTGTGCTATGGGGGCCGAGCCTCAAGTTCAGTTTTTTAATATGCTATGTTCATAAATGTAGCTGTCAGAATTTAAGAAAAGATATAACCCACGTTGTACCTAAGTTTGTTGGCATTATTATCTATAACACCTGTAACTCTTAAACTATAAAAAGCTTTACAAACTTTGGCTTTGATGAATTGAAGTTATATTAATCAGTTTTTGTTCAGATCAAGTGCTTTCAACTTGATATAGGCTTTTTTTGTGGTTGTTGCTTGTTTTTTTGAGACAGAGCCTCAAGCTGTCACCCTGGGTAGTGTGCTGTGGCATCACAGCTCACAGCAACCTCCAACTCCTGCCTCAGCCTCCCAAGTGGCTGGGACTACAGGCGCCCTCCACAACACCCGTCTGTTTTTTGGTTGCAGCCATCATTGTTGTTTGGAGGGGCCGGGCTGGATTCAAACCCACCAGCTCAGGTGTATGTGGCTGGCACCTTAGCTGCTTGAGCCACAAGCACCGTGCCTTAATATAGGCTTTTATGAAAAATAAAACATATCAATTATGCATTGACTTTCCAAGACATATAATTGTTCTGGGTATATTGTCACTCGAGATAGGAAAAAATTAGTAACATTCAGTTAATTTTTTCATGTTAAGATTTGTTGCCTCTTAAAAACTGAGAGTGCATGGTGTTTTAAAATTGGAATTAAAAGAGTTTAAAAGACATTGCATTTACAGAGGAGCAAGGCTGGCAAACCATACATTTACAGACAACCACTTTTTACAGTTTTAAAAATATTTTCAAAGACTGGTCCTTATAACAATCCTTTGAGTAGGCATACAGGTAATTATTATGTCCACCTTACTAGGAAAAAAAGCTCATAAATTATTAATATTATTCTTTTTTTTTTTTTTTTTGCAGTTTTTGGCCAGGGCTGGGTTTGAACCCACCACCTCGGGCATATGGGGCCAGCGCCCTACTCCTTTGAGCCACAAGCACTGCCCCAAAAGCTCATAAATTATGAGGGACTTATTCCATTACCGTGACCATAAAAATAAGCAGCAGCATTAAACAAACTCAAAATTTCTACAGGAGAGAGTTGAATAAATAACTAGTTAAAAAAAAAAGAAAAGCAGTAAGTAAAAAAAATAATATACTTCAGAAGAAGGAAATCAGAACAGAAAATTAGATCAGTGATTCAAATGGAGATGGATGTATAAAACATAAGTCCTCGAGTCCAAAGGGGATTGCACAAAATGAACTGTTTCCTAAAGGAAGAACTATTTCTATCACTTTCCTACTCAGGGGGGTGGACTGAGGTTAGCTATTCCCGGAGTTCTGTCAACACGCTGCATGTCTCTATTTTAGTATTTACCATTTTCTTCAAAATTTCCATTTCAACTTATACTAAATCGGAAACTCCACTAGGATAAGGACTACTTTTATTAATCTTTGCACACAAAGCAGTACTTGATTCTACCAGGTGCTCTATAAATGTTTTCTGATCTGAACTTTAGCAAATTTTGATGTCCTTTTCTAACATTTGCTGATTAGATTTAGGTTTCCATTCCAACTTTGCTAAAAACTAGCTTTGAAATCCTGGACTAATAAATCATATATTTTCTGAGATTCACTCATCTGTAAAATAAAGGCACTAAAATAGACATCTCTACTGTTCTCTCCAGCTCTAAACAGCCTCCACGTTATAAATCAAGGTTTACAGATGGGAGTTATCAGCCATTGAGGAGAGAAAGCAAATGGGATTTTGCTGGAGTGGGGATGTGTGTGTCGAAACAGAACGCTTATCTCAGCATTAGGGAGAAGCAGCAAACTTGACTGGTAGGCCAAGATTTTTGAATAGGAGATGGAGGGGAAAAAAAATATGACCCAGAGGAGGACACAGTGAGAAAAGGAGGTAAGGCATGGATAGTCAGGATCTCTTCCATCTGTCAGATTCCAGGGATGAAGGGAGATAAGAGTCCAACGCGATAGACTGGACCACTGGGCTAGTCCCTTGTGGGTGCTAAGAACAAGCGTCCCCATGGTTCTTCCTAATTCTGCCACTGCTCTGAAAGGAGAGGAAGGTGTCATGAAAATGAATGATGCCTCACAGGCGACAGGTGTCCCGGCGTTCCAGGACAGGAGCCCTCTGGATGGGAGACTGGTAGGGAAGGAAGTCCGCTCTGTCGCCAACGGCAGCTGTGCCCGAAAATTCCCCGGCGGAAACTCGCTCATCCGCGGCGGGCGGATCCCGGGGACGGCTGCGAGAGGCCCACCAGGTGGGATCGCAGGACTCTGCGACCACCTTCGACAGGAGAAAGTGAGTCGGGTTTTCTCATCTGTGGCCACAGATTCAGGGAAGGCTCCCAAGCCCAGGCTTGTTTGGGCCGCGACGTCACTTCCGATATCTTCTTTCGCTTTCTGGCCGAAAAGCGTTCCTCATCAGCGCAGCTGAGGGCATTTCCGGGTTTTTTTTCTTATTTATTTATTATTTATTTTCCCCGCCTTTACGCCTCTTGGTCCATCCGGGCCGAGTACTACAGACACAGGATCACCCAAGTGGACCGCTGTCTGGGTCACTAGACCCAAGGCCCAAACTTCTTCCCTCGGCCACGCCTCCTCCTGGTCGCCCCGCCCCCTGACCCGCTTGGCGTCTTCCGGGTGAGTCTTATGAGTACGCGCTGTTGCGTCATCTTCGCGCGACCTTCCGTTCACCGTGTATGGTCTGCTTCAGGGTCCGCGTGATTTTGCGCAGGGGCCCAGAACAGTCCGGGTTTTGGAGCTGGCCGGGTCTAATTCATTGTCCTGGGAGCTGGGGTGTCTCGCGGATTGGGGCCCAGCGAAGGTAGGTGAAGGCGGCGTGCATTGAGGGTAGCTGCAGGTTTCTTGTCTCTGACATGCTCTTCTGAGGCTTCCCAGCTCCGGAGCAGGAGAGCTAAATTCTTTAACCGGCCTCTTAAGTTCTCTTCACTTTAGCTTTGACCTAGATTTTCCTCCTGTATGATCACAGTCTCTCCCGTCCACTTTATTAGTTCCTAAAGTAATCAGCACCTTTCCAAGGCAGTGGACAAATTTCCAATCTCTGTCTTTGCTCGTAAGGTTTTCCGAGGGTTGAAGAGACCTTAATGAAATCTAGAAGGATTTAGGAATTAAATCAGACCTTGTTAACTGATTTGGATTTTAGGAGTGAGGAAGGACATGTCTGGTTGGGTCTAGATTAATAGCTGGTGCCAATCACGAACCAAAAGGGAGAACATTAGGAGTGAGGGCACATACTATGTCTGTTTCATTCCCTGCTGCATCCCCAGTGCCTAAAATAGTGCCTTAAACGTTGGTAGGTACTTGAATGAACGGAAAAAATGTCACCCCTTTAATCATTGACTGATCCGTTTCATCAAAAAAGCCTTTAAAAACGGC
>NW_003852412.1:7960465-7964345 GCF_000181295.1 Otolemur garnettii
AGGCTCTGTCTCAAAAAAAAAAAAAAAAGATTTTAAAATTAACTTTAAGCTTATACATTGGAATAATAGTTTTTCTTTTTTTATTGGCGTTTTTTAGGCTGTCAGGAAGTCAAATACCTAGCCTGTGTTCTTAAATGTCACCTTAAACTTAGTGTCAGGAAACTTTTGTATTTCTTACTTTTACCTTGATGTTTCTTGTCAAAAATGAATACTAAGCCAGTGTGCTTCTTTTTGGTTTGGCTACTGGAAGGTTGAGCCAGATGTATTCCCAAGTATTGTAAAATGACCGGTTAGGTGGGCGAACATTTGGGTACAGCCTCTGTATATACTGAATAGATGGCACAGTTTGGTAGCCCTTATTGTATTATTCCTATGTCTTTTAGATTGTCTTTTTTGGATTGCAGTTAAATAGCTTATTGGTCACTAGTCAATAAACTTCTATACAACCTTTTACAAAAGTCCAAATGAAAATTACATGTACAAGTTTATATTTATGAATGATATGAATATAAAATATTTTCTTTTTCAGACTTAGGGCAGAATCACTTAATTATTTCTAATAACAATTCCAAATTATTGGTCCGTGGACAACAGTACAATTATATGAAATCATGTCTGGTTATAAGCCTGTAGCTATTCAGACATATCCTATACTTGGAGAAAAAATCACCCAAGATACAATATACTGGAACAACTATAAGGTGAGTATGGGAGATAATGAAGAAGGAGGGATTTGTGTTTATGGCAGTTTCTCCAGCCTGTGTTATACTTTGGATACTCTGACAAAGACCCCTTAACTAAAAAATCTATCAGCAGCTATTGTTTGGGTAGCTAATATTATATCAATTTTTTTTGGAATTTTATATAAAAATCCATACTGTCTTATCAGTTTAACTATGCAAGTACCCAGCACAGAATAAATTGATCATCAGTCAATGCCAAATGAATTAAGTTTTGTAATCTCAGATGCAAGAACATAATTTCTTGCCTTTTTCGCTCTGTCGCCTAGGCTAGAGTGCAGTGGCATCATCCGTTGTTGCTTACTACAACCTCAACTTCTTTGCTCAACTGATCCTTCTGCCTCATCCTCCAGAGTAGTGTGTACCACCACACCCTGCTGATTTTTCTATTTGTTGCAGTGACAGTCTTGTTGCTAAGGCTGGTCACCAACGTCTGACCTCAAACAATCCTCCCACCTCGGCCTCCCAAAGTGCTAGGATTCTAGGCATGAACTGCTGTGCTTGGCCTTCTAGCCTTTCTTAATCTGTGGAAGAAGTGATCTGAAATTAGTTCTTCTATGCCATCTGAAAAGGCTTACAGATGGTTAAAAAAAAAAATAGAATTGAGCTACAAATAGAAAACAAAGCTTAGGAAGTTTGTGGAAAAAGAAATGTAAAATGGCCAATAAGTATATTAAAAGAGCTAAGACCATACTTCAGGATGTATTTTTCGTCTGTTATGTTGGCACAAATGGAAAATTTTGATCATCATTGTTACTCGAGGGAGGGAAATTAGTACATACTTTCTGGAGGGCAATTTGGCAATATTTATCATGTGTTTTTTGTTTTTTTTTGTCTTTTGAGACAGAGTCAGGCTCTGTTGTCCAGGCTAGACTTCTATGGCCTCAGCTTAGCTCCCAGCAACTTAGCTCCCAGCAACTTCAAACTCCTGGGTTCGAGTAATCCTCCTGCCTCAGGCACATGCCTTCACAGCTAGCTAATTTTTCTGTTTATTTTGTTTTTAACTTTTCTATTTTTAATATGGGAGGGGTCTTGATTTTGATCAGGTTGGTCTCAAATTGCTGACTTCAAGCAGTCCTCCCGCTGTGGCTTCCCAGAGTGCTAGGATTACAGGCGTGAGGCATCACTCCTGACCTACCATGATTTGATTTTATTTTATTATTTTTTATTATAATTTTTTATTTACACATACTTTTTGACCTTGTACTCTTGCAACTTGGAAAGTACTCAGTGGACATAATCCCAAAAGTTTGCTAAGATACACGTATAAAGATACTACTTGAAGTATTTTTCTTTTTTTTTGCAGTTTTTTTTGGCTGGGGCCAGGTTTGAACCCACCAACTCTGGTACATGGGGCCGGTGCCCTACTCCTTGAGCCACAGGCACTGCCCCTGAAGTATTATTTTTAATAGGAGAAATCTTGAAAAATGTATATTCGTTAGTAGTGGACTGGTACAGTAACTTATGGTCTGTCCTTATAATGGATTGCTCATAGAAAAAGTGAGCTAAGATGTATTATTAAGAGAAAAGAAGCAAGGTGTGGAACAACTTGTATAATCATCTTTCTGTCATTTTAAAAATAAATGGTTGAATGTATGCTGGTATAGGCATACCCATGCCCTTTTTTTTTTCTGGTAGGAATTACAGTAAACTCAATGGCTAAAGAGACAGTGGGGTACATCTTTCTAACCATATGTTTATTTTAGTGGCAACAAGGATAGTCTAGATCAGTGGTTCTCAACCTTCCTAATGCCGCAGTGTATTTTCATTGTTAAAAAGAGGTCGCAACCCAGCGGCACCTGTGGCTCAAAGGAGTAGGGCGCCAGCCCCATATACTGGAGATGGTGAGTTCAAACCCAGCCCCAGCCAAAAACTGCAAAAAAAAAAAAAAAAAATGCGGTCGTGACCCACGGGTTGAGAACCGCTGGTCTAGATGATGAGATTTGGATGTTTTTTGTTTTCCTCATAATTCTCTGTTACATACAACCTAATGTTACTTAGAAGAAAAATAAATGGCCTTAAGAAATTACATAATGTTTAAATAGGTCCTACCTGTTCTAACTCTGTTAATACCTTATTATTTTTCATTAAGACCCCTGTCCAGATTAAGGAGTTTGGTGCAGTGTCAAAAGTAGACTTTTCTCCTCAGCCTCCATATAATTATGCAGTCACAGCTTCTTCAAGGGTAAGTATAATGTAAAATATTTTTAGTTATCTTTTGTATAGTTTACTACTGATCTTGAGCCATATGTTGAAATACTGTTTTTTATCTTGTAGATTCACATTTATGGTCGATATTCCCAAGAACCTGTAAAAACCTTTTCTCGATTTAAAGACACAGCATACTGTGCCACTTTTCGACAGGATGGTAAATTGCTTGTGGCTGGCAGTGAAGATGGTGGAATTCAGCTTTTTGATATAAGTGGGAGGGCTCCCCTCAGGCAGTTTGAGGGCCATACAAAGTAAGAGACAGTTGGTTTTGTGTGTTCTTTTATTTTATTGTAAGCTCTGTTTTTTCTCTGGGTTTTGGTTAAAAACTGATCTCTATGACCAGTTCTAGGAAGATTATGTATCTCTATGTAATATATTTCCTGGTTGTTCTAAGACAGAATGCTTAACTTTGGTTCCATGGTTCAGTTTCATGAGGCTCATCTATTCCCTAGCCTTGTGTAAGACATAATAGGAAATATATGTTTATCTAGGGAGATATTCTATAGATTTCATTAACTTCTCACTGGAGTCTGTGACCCAGGTGAGATTATGAATTACAGACCTAAAAGCAGCCTTACAGTACAGGCCTGTATTATCTTAAATGCTCTCATGGTGAAGTCACATTGGAAGGTGAATTTTTTTTTTCTTTTCTTTTTTTCCTCTGATATATGATGTTTTGCACCTTGATAAATTGAATAGCCATCACAATGGTATATTATAACTCTGTTTTCAGCATTGCCAGTGTCATTGCTGAAATTTGCCATCGATTTAAAATCTCAAGTGTTTATTTATTTATTTATTTTTGAGACAGAGCCTCAAGCTGTCCCCCTGGGTGGAGTGCTGTGGCATCACAGCTCACAGCAACCTCCAACTCCTGGGCTCAAGCCGAGTCTGCTGTCTTAGCCTCCCAAGTAGCTGGGACCACAGGC
>NW_003852412.1:7964379-7980966 GCF_000181295.1 Otolemur garnettii
TTTCTTGTAGAGACAAGGTCTGTATGGCAGGCCCAGGCTGGATTTGAACCCACCAGCTCAGGTGTATGTGGCTGGCGCCTTAGCCACTTGAGCCACAGGCGCCAAGCTTAAAATCTCAAGTGTTTTTTATTGTGTATTATCCACATGGTCTTGGCCCATCAATGAAATGTTTAAAATATAACAGAAATTTGCTTAACATGATTCTACTTCCTGACAAGTCTTTTGTTTTTTAAAGAACTTTTTGAATTTTTTTTTTGCAGTTTTTGGCTGGGGCTGGGCTTGAACCCACCACCTCTGGTATACGGGGCCAGCACCTTACTCCTTTGAGCTACAGGCGCTGCCCAAGAACTTTTTGAATTTTTAAAGATTAAAATGTCTTTGTCCCAGCATTTAGAAAAATTCACTCATTAGACAGCTAAGTAGAATTATTAACATACTTGAAAATATAGGCCAGGTGTGGTGGCCCTTGCCTATAATCCTAGCACTCTGGAAGGCCACAGTGAGAGGATTGCTTGAGCTTAGGAGTTCCAGACCAGCCTGAGCAAGAGTGAGACCCTGTTTCTACTAAAAATAGAAATATTAGTTGGGCATTGTGTCAGGTGCCTGTAGGCTGAGGGAGGAGGATCACTCAAAACCAAGAGTTTGAGGTTGTTAGTTTGAGGTTAGGCTGACACCATGGCACTCTAGCCTGGACAACAGAGTGAGACTCTGTCTCAAAAAATATAATGTATATAAGAAAATAAAATTTTAAAACTATTGTCTAATAATTTTATTAACTTCATAGTGTAGGGATATTTACATTTTTTAATTATCTTGGAAGCAAGCTTATGTTTTAAAGGTTTCTTTCCTCATTATTTCCCTGTATAAAAATACTCCCTGAAACTGAGCTGCTTTTTTTGTTATCTGGGAAAAAGGAGGATTACATGTTGGAAAGTGCCAGAAAAGTAATTTTTTTCTTGGTTTTTAATACTGATCTTTGATTTTTCAGAGCAGTTCATACGGTAGATTTTACGGCTGACAAATACCATGTGGTCTCTGGGGCTGATGACTACACAGTTAAATTATGGGATATTCCCAACTCCAAAGAAATTTTAACATTTGAAGAACATTCTGATTATGTGAGGTGTGGCTGTGCTAGCAAACTTAACTCGGATCTCTTTATAACAGGTTGGTAAACTTTTCCTTCCTGAAGTAAATAATCTCACTGGGATGTACTTTACTATGTTGCTATGGGACTGTTGGGATGGAGGGGTTTAAAAACTTGTTTATGGGCTGTGTGTGGTGTCTCATGCCTATAATCCTAGCACTTTGGGAAGCTGAGACAGGTAGACTGCTTGAGCTCAGGAGTTAAAGACCAGCCTGAGCAAGAGTGAGACCCCATCTCTACTAAAAAGAAAAACTAGCTGGGTGTTGTGTGGGCTCCCAGCTACTTGGGAGGCTGAGGCAAGAGGATCTCTGGAGCCCAAGAGTTTGAGGTTAGTATGACCTGTGACACCACATCATTCTACCCAGGGCGACAGAGGGAGACTGCGTCTCAAAAAAAGAAAAGAAAAGAAAAGAAAAAAACCAAACTTTTTTTTTTTTTGAGATAGAGCCTCAAGCTGTCCCTCTGGGTAGAGTGCCATGGAATCACAGCTCACAGCAACTTCCAATTCCTGGGCTCAAGCGAGTCTGCTGCCTCCGCCTCCCAAGTAGCTGGGACCACAGGCACCCACCACAATGCCTGGCTAAATTTTTTGTTTGCAGCCATCATTGTTCTTTTGGTGGGCCCGGGCTGGATTTGAACCCACCACCTTAGGTGTATGTGGCTGGTACCTTAGCCATTTGAGCCACAGGCGCCGAGCCCAAACTTTTCCATAAAGGAATATATTTCTGATTCATTCTTCATTTATTTTTTCCGGTTCATGTCTCTCGAGTGTGTTTGGAAACAGTAGGCTGCTCAAGTCCCCTGGTTTTCAGAGAGCCTCCAGCAGCCAAGAAACAAATACAGTTATAGGTTAGCCTTTGTGGATGCCTTTAGCAAGATTGCCAGGTGATTCTGCAGTGCGAGTAGTCTGAAGATGGGTGTAGTTTAAGATTGGAGCAAGTTAGCTTCTGTGTAGTATTGGTTTCTTGTGCTTCTTGAGAAATAATCAGTGGTAGAGGGTTTGAAGTACTGTGTCTTCATGAATGTATGTTTTTGTCTTTTTAACATTCCATCTAAGTTTTTTTCCCCTTTTAAAATTTATGTCTGGATATATACATACATGTATCGTTTTTATTGTTTTAAACAATAAAATTTACATAATGTAAAAATTGACATCTTAGGATCATATGATCATACTGTGAAGATGTTTGATGCACGAACAAATAAGAGTGTTCTCTCTGTTGAGCACGGGCAGCCGGTGGAGAGTGTCCTGCTTTTCCCCTCTGGAGGTCTTCTGGTGTCTGCAGGTATTTTTTTAAAATAGCTTTTGCCAATATTGTTGGTCTTCAGATTTTCTTTAATCAGTCGTTAATTTATAATTCATCAGTGTATGCTTGAACTGCATGTGTAAGTTTTTGCTCAGCCTGTTGATAAGTGGGACAGGCAAGCAGTTGTCATTTATTGTGTACCTAACATGAGGCAGGCACTGTGTAGTTACGTTATCTCAAAAGCCCTAGATGTTACAAGGCATAGTTTTCCCCCTATTTTACAACTAATTATGTAATAAAACTTTTAAGTAATTTTTCCAAAGCACAGTGGTTTGTAGCAGATGTGAAATCACAGCACTTGAGAGCCTATGTTATATATTTAACCCTGTCACCTTTGACCCCAAAAATCTAGGTCACACTTGTGATATATGGCAGCTTTTGAAAATCGGTGCTTTAAGATGTAGAATCAGGCTTATCTCTTTTTATGCAACTGTTTATGTTGAAAAGTGTTCTTACCCAGAAAGTAGTTAATAATGCCAGAAAAGATACCATGTTTCCCCGAAAATAAGACCTACCCCCAAAATAAGCCCTAGCAGGATGTGTATATGCATTTGTTAAATATAAGCCCTACCCTGATAATAAGTCCTAGTGATGGGCCATGCATGCCATGCATTTTGGTGTGGAGAGGAAGACATCCCCTGAAAATAAGCCCTAGTGTGTCTTCTTGAGAGAAAATAAATATAAGACAGTGTCTTATTTTCAGGGAAACACGGTAATGTGGTGTCAGAAGGGCCTTGATATATTTTTCAGCAAGTTAATACTAAGGGCTTTTTTGTCTTGTTGAGCGTATAGTATTTTCATAGTTATAATGAAAGAAGTAAATTGGCTTTTTTCATTTGTCAATAAAGCAAAAATTATATTGACATTAGATGAATATGTAGGTATGTATATATATATGTAGTTGGATATTTGGCAGCATTTATGTGGACGTGTGTGGCTCCCCGACCTCCCGCTTTTTCTTTTTAACTTCTCCAATCCAGGGAGAAATTATCTCCAATAACCTATTTGGTTTAAAAATAAGTTGGTAATGTTGTCAGATTTATCTACTTTTTTTGTTGTTATTTTGAGAAATGGAAAAAAGATCAAGTTGAGCAAGGAGAATGGAAACCTATGTGCTAACTTCCACTGTGCCACTAGCTATTGGTGTGACCTTGGCAATCCCGTCAGAGCTCTGGAACTTGAAAATGAGAGGTTGGACTAGATCACTGATTTCAAACTGTGAACTCTCTTGTGAGGTGCCACAAGCCTGTGGGGTGGTGGGACTGTGAGTTGGGTTCCAGTCCCTTTCTCCCCATTAGGGTAGATAAGTACTTCACTTTGCCCTCCTACCCCTTTTTCTGTTTTCTATATTAGACTTGCTTTATAGCAGTGGTTCTCACCCTTCCTAATGCCGTGACCCTTTAATACAGTTCCTGTGGGTCGCAACCCACAGGTTGAGAACCGCAGCTTTATAGAAATTTTGTTGAAAATCTGTATTATTCATTTCCATGGTTACACAGAATTTCTTTAAATAGTGATTGCATTACAAGTTTCTTAAAATGAATTCTGTTTCAGTTATACTTTTTATTTTGTCAGGCAGTTCTGCACTTCACAAGTATGAAATTATTTAATTGTTTTAACAATTCTGTGAGGTAGGAACTGTTGTTACCAGTCACACCTCGTAAGTGTTAGAGCCAGGACTTAAACCAGGTGGTCTGGCTCCAGAATCTCTCAGCAGCCTATGTGCCATGTGCCATGTCCACTGAAGAATGCTTTTCAGATCCTTAACATTATGACTATGTGGGCAGAATATCAAACTAATGATTGTTGTGATGATTTCTTTTTATAGGAGGTCGTTACGTTAAAGTCTGGGACATGTTGAAAGGAGGACAGTTGCTAGTGTCTTTGAAAAATCATCACAAAACTGTGACGTGTTTATGTCTCAGCAGCTCTGGACAGAGGTTGCTCTCTGGCTCACTGGATAGGTTGGCATTTTAATTTTCTTTTTCAATTATTGTTAGTATACAAGTGTTTAACACTAGAGGAAATTTGAGCAATGTATGTGATAAGTGTTCTGATACGATTTCTGTGGAAAAAAAATGTATAGATTTGAAAATAGCTTTGACTTTCTTTTTACACATAGCTACTTATTTTCTCCCTTGACGTTTGTTTCAACTTTAAGCAATATTTGAACGATCCCCTGGGTAGAGTGCTGTGGCATCACAGCTCACAGCAACCTCCAACTCCTGGGCTCAAGCGAGTCTCCTGCCTTAGCCTCCCAAGTAGCTGGGACCACAGGCGCCCACCACAACACCCAGCTATTTTTTGGTTGCAGCCATCATTGTTGTTTGGCAGGCCTGGGCTGGATTTGAACCTGCCACCTTAGGTGTATGTGGCTGGCGCCTTAGCCACTTGAGCCACAGGTGCCGAGCCTAAACCATCTTTTAAAACCATTATTGTACATTCATGTACTTTGAAATTTTCATAATGAATAAATGTATATATCCTAGTTTATATTCTTTAAAGTGTAAGGCTTCACATGAACATTTCTATAACATTAATGTGGGCCAAATAGTACTATTTTGAGCATAAATTTAATAGTCCCTTGGTTAACGTTCACATGTAAATGTTATGTGATTTTAAATGTTCAGTAGCCACATTTTAAAAGTTTTTTTTTTCCTTTTTTTTTTGTAGAGACAGAGTTTCACTTTCTTGCCCACAATAGGGTGCTGTAGTGTCACAGCTGACAGCAACCTCCAACTCCTGGGCTTAGGTGATTCTCTTGCCTCAGCCTCCCAAGTAGCTGGGACTACAGGCACCCACCACAACACCCAGCTATTTTTATTGTGATTTGGCTGGGACTGGGTTTGAACCTGCCACCCTCGGTATATGGGGCTGGTGCCCTGGCCCCTGAGCCACAGGAGCCACCCTAAAAGTTTTTTAAAAATTACATAAAATTTCGGCTCAGCACCCATGGCACAGTGGTTACAGTGACAACCACATATGCCAAGGCTGGCAGGTTTGAAACCAGCTCGGGCCAGCTAACCAACAATGACAACTGCAACAAAAAATAGCCGGGCGTTGTGGCGGGCACCTGTAGTCCCAGCTACTTGGGAGGCTGAGGCAAGAGAATCACCTAAGCCCAAGTTTGAGGTTGCTGTGAGCTGTGATGCAACAGCACTCTACTGAGGGCAACATAGTGAGACTCTGTCTAAAAATAAATAAATAAATAAAATTTAGTGGTATATCTTATTTAGCCCAATATCTAATGTAAAAATAAAAAAATAGGTAGCCTATATAAAACAATTTTAACTTGTAAGTAATCAGTGTAAAAATTATTGTGATATAAAAATAAGCATCTAAACATACGTACTATCATAAACGTACAATAATAAATTTTGTAACAATCACTGCCTCAGTTTTAAAATTTAAGTTTAAAATAAACTAAATAAATTCAGTTTTTTAATTTCACTAGCCGCATTTTTAATGGTCAGTAGCCCAATGTAGCTAGAACTATGGTGCGGTTTTAGAATTCACTTTTCATCTGTTGGTCATTTTATTTCCATATTTCTATTTTTCTGTTATAGAAAGTCTCAGTTTTCAGTACATTTATTAAAAACTGTACAGTTATCCCGTAGTATCTGTGGGAGATTGGTTGTGGGTGCGCAGGTCCCTTTTGTAAAATGGTGTGGCATTTGCATTTCATCTGTGCATACTCTCTGTGTATTCTAAATCACCTGCAGATTACTATAGTACCTGATACCATGTAAATGCTTTGTAAATCATTGTTACACAGTACTGCTTTTTAAATTTATATATATTTTTTTTTTTGAGACAAGAGTCTCACTGTGTCACCCTCGGTAGAGTGCCATGGTCTCACAACTCACAGCAGCCCTCAACTCTTGGGCTTAAGCAATTCTCTTGCCTCAGCCTCCCAAGTAGCTGGGACTACAGGCGCCTGCCACAATGCCCGGCTATCCTTTTTTTTAACTGCAGTTGTCATTGTTGATTTTAGCTGGCCCAGGGTTGGGCTTGAACCCGCCAGCCTTGGTGTATGTGGCTGGCACCCTACCCACTGAGCTGTGGACGCCACTCTAAATTTATAATTTTTTTATTGTTAATTTTTATTTATTTACTGTGGATATGTTTAAACTATGTTTGATTGAATCTGAAAATGTGGAACCCCCAATACAGAGAGTTGACTATATTATGAAAGCTAGAAAACATTTTTGATAGGAAGATATTAGTTACATAAATATATGGCAAGTTCTTTAATATAGTGTCAAAAGGCAATTTGGGACTTGAATTTAGAGACGTGGTGTAAACTGGCTCTTAAGAGTGATTTTTATTCCCCAGCAAATGTTTGACCATACCTGGAGAAATACTTCAGGTCCTGGTGCTAATTGCCACATAGGGATAGAGGCCAAGGAGGCTGCTGAGCACCCTGCCATGCACAGAGCAGCCCCTACAGCGATGATGATGGTCCAAAATGGCAATTCAGCTGAGATCGAGAAACCCTGCTCTCTCAACTTCAAATGTAGTTTCACTAATACTTTTTCTTGGTTCCTAATCTTCAGGTGATAGTAACTCATGGTCTTTCTTTTTTAAGTCTTCGTATAAACATGATTAGTGCTGATATGAAGTTCAATTTTTAAGGGATTCAGTGAGAAAATAGTTTGTAATTAACATTACACTGTTGATTACATAATCACTGTTCTTCTTCACTGTTGCAAACACTTTAACATTCTAAGTTTTTAAAAAATAGAAAGTTTGCATTTTATGCTCATTTCCAAGATGATTTATGACAAACTTTTCTTTTTTTGTTAGGAAAGTGAAAGTGTATAGCACAGCTTCCTACAAAGTAGTCCACAGTTTTGATTATGCAGCTTCAATTTTGAGCCTTGCCCTTGCAGTAAGTACTTTTACCTCTTTTTAAAGCTGTCACTAGCCCTTTTTGTTAAGTGGATTTGAATAAGTCTTCATGCCACATTAGATATTTGATTTAGGATAATTATTAGACAGTTAACACGAGCTCATCCTAGAAAAAGTGCTGCATACCTCATTGCTGAGCATCAGTGTTAGGGTCACTTTTGAAGTGTTCTCTTTGGGAAGTTATGCCAATGACTACCCTTGAGAGCAATTTTGGAACTTTTTTTTTTTGGAATGATCATCAGAGCTGTTACAATATAGGGTCTGAGAATTAAGTTGGCAAACATCCTACAATAAGTGCTTTGAAGGGTAGACTGGATGTTGCCATTGGTACCTAGCTTCCCAACGGGAGTACTTCAGAGGTGACTGTAATGATACTCTGCAGTGAGGAGGGGAGCACACTTTTTTAAAAATGAATTTGAGAACTTAATTGTCCAATCTTGTCTATGACTTGTCCAAGTAACTTAGCATGAGTTCAAATTTAGGTCCCACTCACTGCATAGCTTCAAACTAAGTGCAGTGCTACAGGTATTGGTAGCACTGAGGACAGGACCTGGGAAGTTGATACGTCTCTCTTCAACTCATTTAACTCAGGAGAATTATAATTATATAGGAAGGTAAGTTGGCTCTCCTAGCAGAAAAAAGGTAGAGGAAAAGAGTACAACAAAAAAATATCTATTTCTTTGTTGCCTACTCTTTCTGAAATGAACGTTGTCAAGTTTCATGAGGAGCCACATTTGGGCAGGAAGGCATTTAAATTTATTATATAGAACTCTGAATTGGGGGAGGAAAAGCTTATTAAAAATGGCTTTTGGGGGCAAGATTATAGAAAGTCATGCCCTTATGTGATGCTTGATGCTGTTAATTATGCATTATCATACAAATTTTGCATGATGTTTTACAAGTATACGTTCTGTCACAATAGTGTATTATTAACCTATAGGAAGAAGTGATTTTGTTTTGTTTTGCATAGATCGTTGTTAGGTGGAGTATCTGTGCCTGAATAAAAGTATTGGTAAATTGGTAGGTGGTAAACACAGAAGTGTTTTTTAAAGTAAAAGTAATATAAATTGTGAGTTAGAAATAGATTAACTTACTTTCCTAATTGTTGTTATTAGCATGAAGATGAGACAATAGTTGTTGGAATGACCAATGGAATAGTGAGTGTTAAACATCGAAAATCTGAAGTGAAGAAGGATTCTCTTTCTAGGAGAAGAAGGCCTGCATATCGAACCTTTATTAAAGGGAAAAATTACATGAAGCAGCGGGTATTTGTGCATTTTTGATTATTTGTTTAAAAGGTGAAGTCTGTTCGAGTAGCTGACTTTGTTCTTGTGCTTTACTGAAAAGCAATTTATGTGACATTTAACTGTATTTTGCTTTTTTTTCCCCTTTTTTATTTTTATTATTGGAGATTCATTGAGGGTACAAGAAACCAGATTACACTGATTGCATTTCTTAGGTGAAGTCCCTCTTACAATTCAATTTTGATATGAGGACAATTAATGACACAGTGAAGGGTAGGGGAAGGGGAGAGCAGAAAGAAAGAAGGAGGGAGGTGGTGGGGTCTCCGTGGTTTTTTTTTTTTGTTTGTTTAAACATCAGAAGTATCTCTAGATTGCCAGATTGGGAAGATTATTGATGAGCAGTCGGGAACCAGGACTACTTCATTTAGTACTCTAAATCATAACGTAATGTTATGTTCTATGTATTTGATCTCATTCAAAATAACGTCTTTCACATACTGTCTGATTTGATCTTCTAAGTAACCCTGAGAAGTAGTAATGTTCCCCTTTGGCATTTGAGAAAATTGAGATACAAAGCAATTAGGATTGATGCAGGATTTCATTACTGGAATTTGGAGTTTTTGAGATCTCAGTATCTCCGATTTTGTTTTCTTTTCCTACTACATCATACCACTTGGCATGTAAATAGAATTGAAATGAATAATTTTTGCCCAGAATTGAGGTGATTGTATATGTCGTAGGGTAAAATTTCTATTGAATGTGTAGGGTAAAGTTTCTATTGAATATGTCTTTATACAGAGAATGAATTTTTCTTCTATATCTTTACTTTGCAATACAGGATGACATTTTGATCAACAGGCCAACAAAGAAATATCTTGAATTATATGACAGAGATCTGAAACATTTTCGGATTTCTAAGGCCCTTGACAGAGTCCTTGAGGTGAGTGAGGAGCATTTTTAAAAGGTCATTTTATTACTTGCTTTACATATTACCATGACTTGGAACTGTGAAGGTAAAAACCTATTCATTTTGGTAATTTAGTGCCAAACAGTGATTTTTTTTCTTTCTTCTGTTGCTCTGTCTGCTTGTGTTGACTCAAAAAATTTTTCTAGCCCACTTGTACGATAAAGACACCTGAGGTTACAGTTTCCATCATAAAAGAGCTAAATCGACGAGGAGTCCTTGCAAATGCCCTTGCAGGTCGGGATGAAAAGGAAATCAGCCATGTTCTTAATTTTTTGATAAGGTACGTATAATGTGTATGAAGCACTTGTACTTTGGATTTGAAATCCATTTTTGTGTCCAAATGAGAGACATTTTGTTTGACCTTCAGAGAACTGGTGGAACATTAATTCTGTTTTAAGGATTTTTAAAAAGTTTGCAAGTTTTATTAAATAGGATTTTTACTTTGTAGGAATCTTTCTCAGCCAAGATTTGCCCCTGTTTTGATCAATGCTGCTGAAATAATTATTGGTAAGTAGTTGTTACAACTTGAAAATTCTAACATGCTTATGCAAGTAGAAATGTCAAATAATAGAATCAGATTTGGAAATTGAGTAGACCAGAGTATCTTTTTGTTTGTTTTGAGACAGGGTCTCTATTGCTGGGGCTAGAGTGTAGTGGGGTCATCATAGGTCACTACAGAGTCGAACTTCTGGGCTCAAGAGATCCTCTTGCCTCTGCCTCCCAAAGTAGCTGGGACTACAGGTGCATACCACCATGCCCAGCTGATTTTTCTATTCTTTTGCAGAGACAGGGTGTGGCTTGTGCTCAGGCTGGTATCAAACTCCTTGCCTCAAGCGACCCTCCTGCTTCTGTCTGCCATAGTGCTAGGATTATATATAGGCTTGAGCCACCAGGCCAAAATATCTTGCTTTTATCAATTCTCCAGTAAGGATTTCATGGAGAAACCAAATAGCTACAACAAATTAGTACAGTTTAAAATGTAGTAAAATGATTACTGGTATGACTTTGAATTGATGGACCTCTGCTTATTATTATTTAAAATTTTTTTCTTATCATCTCTAATGATGCAACTTTTTTTTAAGGAAAATGAAAATAAGTCAGGCCCGCTACCCTGTACTTTCCGTAATTATTTCTTTTTGAAATAAATTCCCTCAGAGGGGTTATTACACTTCTATAAGTCATAAATTAAACATAAGATAAAAAATGGATTTTTTAAATGTTTTCATATTTAAGTTTTTACTATTTTCTTTTTTTTGAGACAGGGTCTTGCTCTGTCACCAAGGCTGGAGTTCAGTGGCCTGATCATAGTTCAGTAGCCTGTAACCTTGAATTCCTGGGCTCAAGCAATCCTCCAGCCTCAGTTAACCTCTTGAGTAGCTGAAACAACAGGTGCACACCATCACGCCTGGCTAATTTAAAAAATATGTTTTTCTAGAGCTGGAGTTCTCGCCATATTGCCCAGGCTAGTATTGAACTCCTGCCTTAAGCAATCCTCCTACAACCTCCCAAAGTGCAGGGATTATAGGTGTGAGCTGCCATGCCTAGCTGATACTTAATATTTTATACTTTTTTACATTATTGCTTTTCACTTACTATATAGAAAAATGTTTCTAGGTAACATGTTTCTCTCTTTTTAGATATATATCTACCTGTGATTGGTCAGTCCCCTGTAGTTGATAAAAAGTTTTTGGTACTTCAAGGACTTGTAGAAAAAGAGATTGATTACCAAAGAGAACTACTAGAAACCTTGGGGATGATGGATATGCTTTTTGCTACCATGAGAAGGAAAGAAAGCACTTCTGTGTTGGAACATACATCTGATGGATTTCTAGAGAGCAAGAAGATGGAATCATAGTGCTGCTTATAGGACGTACAAGATTTCCTAACTTGGACTAGATCTGACTTTATTAACTATTGGAAAAAGGATCCCTTTGATACATTTAAAAAAATTTATAGAAGCAGTTCTATGGAAGAGACTGGAATAATTATGACTGCAAAATAAGTACTTGTTTTAAGACATGGTTTTCCATGTAGTATTTTGAATTATTTTATGGCATCTTCAGCTAGAAGATCTCACTTGTCTACCTTGGATGAGTTGATACTAATTTTATACAGCAAGTTCTATGTCAACTTTTGGGTGAGCACTCAAATCAGAGTTCAACTATGAAACCCCAGGAGAGGGTTTCAACTGGGAATTCTGCCAAAGGAACAGAGCCTTGTTATTTTGCTTCTATCCTGGAAAACAACAACAAAAAATGGCAAAAACAAAAAACTTTGTTCACTGTTATCAGTGCCTTTGGGACTTCCAGGCCCTTGCTTAGCTTGGCTCCCTTCTCATTGATACCATCACTTGTCTTAGATCCCATGTTCTCCTTCCACTAGTAGGATTGTATCTGTTCCAGTCTGGCAGATCAGTAGTCTGCTCTGAATAGTGGACACTAGCTCTAGCTACATGTGTATTCAGAGTGTGATAAGGCAGATTTGATACCTGGAAATTGTGCTGTCTATCCCAGGTTCTTTTTATTTCTTTAATCTTGACTACAGATAGACCATTCTGGATCACATTTTTTTTCCCCCTTCAACGTGCAGCCTTTCTATGACATTTTTACCTTTTCTAGATAAGGGGAATGATAAAATTTGTCATTTTTCTTAGAATAAATAGCCTTTCAGTGTACTATGTTTGGAGGTTATCTTGTAGCTACCTTACTCTCTGAAAACTGTTGAATTTGTATTTAGATTTCTCTATTTTCCACAGTCTTCTTGTGTTTTCAGAAACCCATACCAGAGCAGTTTGCTTTGAAAAATAGTATAAATCACTTTTTTTTAATGAAAAGATTATTTTCTTTTTGGCTTTGCTACCTCTCCCACCTTCCCCCAGTTCTCACCCCAGCTTAAGTAGGGAATAATCTGTAGGGAAAAATGTTTTTAGCTAGAAGAACCCTTAGAGCGTGGTTCGTTCTCAGCCTTCCTCCTAATGCCACGACCCTTTAATACAGTTCCTCATGTTGTGGTGACCCCCAACCATAAATTATGTTCATTGCTACTTCATAACTGTAATTTTGCTATTGTTAGGAATCGTAATGTAAATATCTGACATGCAGGATGTGTTTTCATTGTTAGACAGGGTTTGCAACTCACAGGTTGAGAACCACTGCATTAGAGGAAGATTTGTAGTGAGAATCTTTTCTCACAGTTTCAGTTCTGTAAATTCAGGTTTTTGTTTTTTGTTTGAGACAGGGTCTCACTCTGTTTCCTGTGGTAGAGTACAGTGAAGTGATGATAGTTCACTGTAGTCTTGAACTTGTGGTTTCAAGTGATCCTTCTGCCTCAGCCTCCTGAGTGGCTGGGACTATAGGCATAAGACCTCTATCCCTGGCTAATTTTTCTATTTTTTTTTTTGTAGAAACAGGGTTTCAAGTGATCTTTCCACCTCGGCCTCCCAAAGTGCTAGGATTATAGGGTTGAGCCACTGTACCTGCCCCCAGATTGTCTTTTAAAGCAGAAAAAAGTGGGATACTGAATATGTTCTAGTAAGGGTATATGCACAAAAATATGGTCTAATTTCCCTTTCATGAATTGAGTTAAACAGTCATACAGCCCAATAGCTTATAAGAAACCAGAAGTTTGTATCCCTAAGTAATCAGGGATTAGTCAAGATCAGAAGCTGTGTTTTCAGGTTGAGGTGGGTTAATTTATTTAAATAAAATTTCCATTTCAAAGCTTTTTTTAGAAAATTAATTTCCTAAGTATTCTGATAATTAGCAAAGTAGTATGAACAAATTGAAATTTTACCTACATCTATAGCTGCCATCAGTTTTGTAACATGACAAGGGTTGTCCCATGCTATTTTGCTTGCGTCCCACCACAACCATGCAAGGGTGATGGTATTCCTACTTAACATTAAATTAACTAAAGTAGTTATTTTCTCTTTTTAAGAATCTTTTTGGGGCAGAGTCTCACTCTGTTGCCCAGGTTAGAGTACTATGGTTTCATGGCTCACAGCAACCTCAAACTTCTGGGTTCAGGTGATCCTCCTGCCTCAGCCTCCTGAGTAGCTAGGACTAGAAGATACCACCACAATGCCTGGTCAATTTTCCATTTTTAGTAGAGATGGGGGTCTCGTTCTTGCCCAGGCTGGTCTTGAACTCCTGAACTGAAGTGGTCTCTCTCATCTCGGCCTCCCAGAATGCTAGGATTACAGACATAATTTACCCTTGAAGTCTCCCAAGTTTCAGTTCCTCATCATCCCAGCATTGTGAGCCCATTGGCCTGCTGGGCCCTAGGCTACTAATCTTCTCTTTAACAAAACTTTACTGAGCACTGCCGTTCTCAAATGCAACATGTAATGATAACAAATTTTCAAAAAGGTATGGAAACAGTTCTCTTGGTTATCAGTACTTTTGTGTTAAGTTCAGGAGTATTTAAATTCATTTTGTGGTATTTGCTATGTTAAGCATTTAAGCATAATGGGCATAGTACAGTATGTGACATCAGCCTTAAGATTATAATTTTTAAAAAAATGCCTGACAGATTTTTAGGCTTGGGACTTTGGTTGAAAGGTATTACTAAGCCTGCATAAATACTGAAATGTTGCAGAGAACTTGGAAGGTCACTATATACGTATTTATTTTATTCGTAAGAGTTAAGCCCTTGGAGAAGATTTTGCTTCTTGGGTCAAGCATTTGAAGTGCTGTTTAAAAGAGAATTAAATTTCATGAATGTATAAATGCTCTTAAGTTATTTAAAGGAATTTGAATTGTAAAGAGGACTGTTAAAAGAAATTTAGCCTGTTCAACTTAAATGAATTCTACCAAACATTAATTAACGGCTCCCTTGAAAGTGAGTATTAAAATGTACTAATTTTCTACCTGAATATTTGGAAGTCAAAAGCTTAAGGGAAGTTTTTAAATGCTTAACTTTAACAAGTAACTATAAATGTCTTTTCTATTAATAAGCCCTCGTAGACCTTAAAAAGCCACTCTTGCTGATACTTAAGTGATCACATGCCTGTTCCCAGTGGGACTAGGGATGGTACAACTGACTCAAGCCTTCTCTAAGAAGGGATTTGTAATTGGGATTTATAGTGAAGTTCTCGATCTGTTAAGATGTAGATGGGAGGCTTGGAATTCTAAGTCTGGGTCATCTGCAAAGAAAGTCGGTCTGCAGAGAATGACACCTAAGTGCAAAGAAATTAAACAGATCATTTTGCTTCAGCATTTTGCCTCTCGGACTAGAGAAGAGATAAACCATCTTGTTCCTGAAGTCTGGTCTCCTTATTCTGGCTGTACTTCCCCTTCTCCTGGAGTCTATGAAATTCTTTAGAATCTCTCTTAATACTTTTTTGCTTAGATGTGAGTAGGTTTCTTTTATGTACAACCAAATGCCTCTGAAGACACTAATTGAGTGGTCACAATATTTATTGAGACACAGGAGAGGCCAGGGAAGAGGGGTTAGAACAATGAATAAAACTCTCTGGGAGCAGGGACAAGTAAGATAGGCTGTGGGTCCGATGGTGCTATATGATAGGTGGACAATCAGGCAGGGATGGGGAGATGGAAATGGTAGGGGGGACTAGGCAGGCTGCAGTTTTAAAAAGGGAGAGCCTCACTGGGGTGACAGTGGAGTGAAGTTCTTGAAGTGAAGGATTCTCCTGAGAGAGAAGTCTGCCGGGGGAGTCAGCGGTGGGGAAGTAGCCAGTTGAGCTGCCAGGAGCAAGGGAGGGAAGGAGGTAAGCTAGAGGGTGGAGGATGGGTGGAAACTGGAGAGGTGCGTTTAGAGCTCTTCAGGGAGTTTCACCACAGTGGGGAGAAGGAAAATTGGACATTAATGAGAGGGATGTGTGGTCGGAAAGTTGATGTTTTTCTTAATTAATGAAGTATAATTGATAAGCTGTAAACTATACATAAAGTGTTCCATTTGATGTGTTTGGACATACCTACACCCATGAAACCACTACAGTCAAGATTATGGACATGTTTGATCCCTCAAAGGTTTCCTCCTGCCCTTTTGTAAGCCCTTCCTCAGAGAATTACCCTGTAATCCTCAGGCCCCTCCCCCTCAGGGAATTACCGGTCTCCTTACTGTCACCATAGATCAGTAGGTCAGTGTTCATTTTCTAGAATTTTATGAAAAGGAATCAGAAAATTTAAGATTGGATGAGTCTGGTATCTTTCTAGCATAATTGTTGTAAGATTCGTAATTTATTTGGGATTTAAATTGGGAGTAATGACAAAATGAATATTTTCAATACTGTAGGGAGAAACTGGTGATAATGGGGGTAGGTAGTCATTGCTGGAGTGGTGGCCCTGGGCAGGGGCAGGGGCATGGGGCCAGGCGTCCACGGAGAAGGGTTGGCTTAGAGAGGAGGTGTCGGGGATGAATAACTTGGGCATAGTTCAGGAGGGAAGGCAGAGTGTGGGGACAGATGCAGTTAGGTGGGCAGAGTGATAGTGGGGGCTTATGGACGTTCTTTACTGGGTGCCTTCATTGGACCAAATCAAGAAGATGACAAGCTGAAACTGAGGTTAGAGGAGGAGGAGATGTTAGAAGTTCGAGGAGAGAACAGAAGATAGAGAATGATCCTAGAACGGGCAAGAGCTCAGACTTGGCAGCCATGTGCCTGGTTTTGAAACTTTGTTTGACCACTCACTACTGCTGGGCTAGTATAGCTGTGTGATGGAAGAAAGTTATTTTACCATTTTTATATCATTTTCTTCATCTGTGAATCAGATGAAATCGCATAGGATGCTTGTAAGAACCGGGTGAACATCTGTAAAAACACCTGTTGATAACTGTTGTTAGGATGCAGGGGGTGAATGGAGAGGGTGAAATAGGGCGTTTTTCTCTACTCACATTCAGCTGTGATGATGCAGATGAGGACCTAACCACTGGGCTTTTATGGGTGAATGCAAAATAATTAGGAGACCAGAGATAGTGTTGAGAGGTTTTTTTCTTTTTTTTTTTTTGCTGGGGCTGGGTTTGAACCCACCACCTCCAGCATATGGAGCTGGC
>NW_003852412.1:7981221-7984512 GCF_000181295.1 Otolemur garnettii
CGGGCTGGGGATTCGAACCCGCCACCTTAGGTGTACGTGGCTGGCGCCTTAGCCGGTTGAGCTATAGGCGCCGAGCCTGGTGTTGAGATTTATACAAAGGAATGATTATACTGATAGACCGTGTTTAAGCTGGTTAAGTAAGGAAATGCGGTCACAAGGGATCAAGAGCTGATTCAGTGGTTGGTCAGTCTGTGTGTAGTCGAAGGGTTATGGTTCGAGTGCTAGCGGTAGGGAGCTGGAGACATGAAAGGTGTCAGCCAGAGAACCAAGCATTATGACAGCAGTAGAGAGACAGCAAGTCCACGGTGAGACTGTGGGAAGGAGGATAGTGTTCTGGGAACAGCACTGAGGATCACTTACCCACTGTTCGGGCAGTTGTATGAGAGCTGTGAGAACCAGATTTGCAGCATCCTCAGCAGAAAACCAGGTTTCAAATAGGTCAAGGTAGTGAAGAGAATGGCCAGAGAAGAGGTTGGGGATGTGAGAGAGATTGCTTACGACTGAGACCCAGAGGGCAGAGGCAGAGAGCTTTGGGAGTGGAGAGGGACCAGAAGAGAGGATGCAGAGAGCCTGGGAGGTAAGGTGTGACCCGGGCTTCTGGCTGTGATAACTGGCATATAGAGGGCTAGCAGGCGTGATGACATTAGCCTTGACCTTCGGGTAGATACTAGGGGTGAGGGACAGAGAGGGGTGAGATTTCCGGAGCTGGTAGAGTTCTGGGTGTGCTTCTTTACACCTGCTGCACAGGTGATAGGGGGCGGGGTGGGGGGGCAATCATTTCTAGAGAAACAGGAAAACTGAGATTAGTTGCTGGTTTGTAAATGAGAAAACCAGGATTCAGATCTGAGCAGTCTGGCCTCACAACCTGGACCATTTATCACCAGGCCCTCTCTTCATCCCACATTCAAGCAGTCGCTGGCATACCCTGCAGCTGCCACCTTCTGGCCGTCCTCTCATTTCTCCATTCCCAGCCACTGTCTTCATGGCCCCAACTACTTTGGATGACTGTGACGGCCTGCCTCACAGCTCTCCCAGCTTGGCCGTCCTCCCTTCCACCCTCCGTAACAGGCTAGAGAGGGCTTCAGGAGCGGGTCTGGTCTCCTCACTCCCTCGAGATAGTTAGTGTATCACAGCATTAGGGAGACTGCAAAGGACACTGTTACTAAAGGTGAAACAACCAAACCTTCCTTCTACCCAGCCAGGCAGCTTTCCCTGGAAGGCCCCTCAGTGTGGGATCCTGAGGATGTTTTCCCTGGTTAGAAATTTGGTTTTTGATTCTGGTTAAGAGCGTTTCTCCACTTCTCTGTGTATGTTTCTTCTTCCACGGTATATTTACTTCATTCAGTTTCTTTCTCAACTTCTGTTCCGCAGTTCAAATGTCCAACCTGACCCATGGGAGCTGGGGGCTGGGACTCCCTCTGGGGCACACCACTGGTGTCTGATGGGGCACTCAGCTCAGCAGGATTCAAGTCGTGAGTGATACCTCCTAAGGGCTTTCTAGGGTCCTCTTTACCTGGGACCAAATATTTTCGAGCTCCTACTTGTGCTGTCCTATACAATAGCCACTAGACACTGGTGGCTTTTAGATTGAATTAAAATGCCACTTGCCACATTTTTAATGTTTAATAGCCACATAGGACAACATAGGTATAGAACATTTCCATCATAGCCAAAGTTTTTATCAGGTAGTGGAGAAGTGCAATCTCTTCCTCTCTGGGGTCCAAGTTCACTTCCTAGACTTGGTCTGAAGCATTCGCTTGATCCACCAATCCAGCCCCTGCCACGGGCCTTCCTGGCTCTGGCCTGCCTGCGCTTTGGAGTTCCCTGGCCCTGCATGCTCCAGGTCTGCCCTCGGATTTTCTCCTTCTCACTGATACTTGCTCAGAAATGCTTCACGTGGCTTGATTCTTCCAGCCCTGCTGCCTGGCACCAGGTATTTTCTCCAGCAGCTCATGAGCCTTCAGGCTTAAAGGGAGGTTCCCCAGGACTCTCACTCACTCCATGCTCTGCCTCTAGGCTAGAAGGTCCATATCTGTCTTGGCGGAGCCTTGGGTGATGCTCAGGCAGCATTTTTAACCTTCATTTACACACATTAACATTACAGCTCATTTACATACATTAACATTCTTCTGTTTATTCATTTAACCAATATTTCTAGATTTCTGAGGTCCTCAGCCTGTGATAACATTGGTACATGGGGCAGCGTTCTGGACTTTCTTTAAGGCACAGTCTTACCCTATCACCCAGGGTAGAGTGCCACCCTATCAGCCTAGCTCACAACAACCTCAAACTTGTGGGCTCAAGGGATCCTCCTGCCTCAGCCTCCCACAGTGCTTGCATTACAGGTATGAGTACCATGCCTGGCCCCTCTGGGCTCTTGAGGGTTCTCATGTTGAAGACAGCCAAACCCATCCTCCCAGAAGTTCTCACCCGCTCTTCCTTAAGTGGAGATGCTTAGGTCATATCCTCTCTGAATAGAGTACAGGCAGCTTCCCATGGAGATTGAAAGTCTGTCAGCAAGACACAGTGAAACAACAGAGGAGTTCTAGGCAAACTCAGGCCTTTGCTGACTTTTCAGTTTTCCTCAGCCTCCTTGCTGACACCCGCTGCCCACCATGGCTGCCATCCTCTCCTTTGAGCAATACCTAATGGTTTCAGAATCCTCAAGCCCTTTTAGAGACAGAGTCTCACTTTACTGCCCTCAGTAGAGCACTATGGTGTTACAGCTCACAGCAGCCTCCAACTCCTGGACTTAGGTGATTCTCCTGCCTCAGCCTTCCGAGTAGCTGGGACTACAGGCCCCTGCCAGAATGCCTGGCTATTTTTTTGTTGCAGTTTGGCTGGGGCCAGGTTCGAACCTACCACCCTTGGTATATGGGGCTGCAAAAAAAGAAATAAATAAAAAATAAAATAAAATAAAATGATTCTGGAAGCTGCCGTTATTGCCCATTGATAATTTTATTATTTTATTTTTTTTTATTAAATCATAGCTGTGTACATTAAAGCAATCATGGGGTACAATGGGATGGTTTTATATACAGTTTGAAATATTTTCATCAAACTGGTTAACATAGCCTTCACCCATTGACAATTTTAATTAGGTGAAGTTGAAATTGTGCATTAGGACAACCTACCTCAATTCACCATTACCCCACAAGGTGGCAGTATCGCTTTGAAAACCTCGAAAAACCTGCTCTTTCCGCGCCCTTAGACCTTTTCCCTGAATTGAATTGGTGTTTCCAGGAAGTGATAAGAGTTTTCTCAGAAAACAACAAGATAGGCTCGGCGCCT
>NW_003852412.1:7986722-8000795 GCF_000181295.1 Otolemur garnettii
GCCACCTTAGGTGTATGTGGCTGGCGCCTTAGCCACTTGAGCCACAGGCGCTGAGCCCCTTTGCCCACCTTTTAAGGGGATTATTTGTTTTTTTACTGTAGAATTGTTTGAAGTTTCTTATACATTCTAGATAATAATCATTTCCTTTGCTGATCATTTCCTTTGCTGTGCAGAAGCTTTTCAGTTTAATATAATCCCATTTGTCTATTTTTGTTTTTTGTTGCCTATGCTTTTGAGATCTTAGCCATAAAATCTTTGCCTAGACCAATATCCTGAAGTATTTTTCCTGGGTTTTCTTCTAGTAGTTTTGAGTCTTTTTGTGGGGAGCGGGGGACAGAATCTCACTATGTTACCTTTGGTGGAGTGCCCTGGTGTCACAGCTCACAGCAACCTCTAACTCGTAGGCTAAAGTGATTCTCTTGCCTCAGCTTTCCAAGTAGTTGGGACTACAGGAGCCCACCACAACACCCGGCTATTTTTTTTTTTATTGTAATTGTCATTGTTGTTTAGCTGGCCTGGGTAGGACTCAAACCTGCCAGGCTCAGTGTATATGGTTGGAGCAGTAACCACTGAGCTGCGGGCACTGAGCCTACACATGATTTTTTTTTTTTTTTTACTACAAAATCATTAACCATAAACTTATTTTGATTTTTGTAGAAGTGAGGGTCTTACTATATTGCTCAGACTGGTCTTGAACTTATGGTCTCAAGTAGTCCTCTTACTTTGGCCTTTCAAATTATTGGGATAAAAGGTGTGAGCCCCCAGGCCCAACCATAAACTTAGACATAATTCAGTGATTTTATTTACTTAGTTTATGATAGTATAAGTCAGCAATCACTACTTGTAGGAGACTATGGTCAACTCTTTAAGAGAATAATATATAATTCTACTTTAGCAATAAGTATGCATGTATAAGGGTGATCAGAACTAGAAAATTATAATGATGATGATGATGGCTAAAACTAATAATGTGTTCTCACTAATGTCCACATATTAACTTATTTAATCTTCACAACTTTGGGAGTAGGCGCTATTATTATCCTTATCAAAATCCCTGTTTTTGCAAATATATACAGAATTTCTATGTACAAAGGCATGCCATTTGGAAATAGACATTTTTGGTTTTGCTCTTCCCGTGTAATTGTAACGTGTTTTAATTCTTTTTCCAGCCCATTGCCTCGCAATCAAAGCAGAGCAATAGGCCTTTATTTTATCATTTACTACCATAAAATATACACAAATCTATAAAAAGTGAAAATGTCAAAACTTATGTACACAAATACAGACTGTCTATGGTGCCCTTCAAAGTCAAGAGGAATGTAAACAGACATAAAGACTCAGTATGAAATTATAATTGCCTAAAATTACTATAGTCCACCCTTGAATACTGGAATGATTTCATGGTTACCTCCTGTTGCTATTGCACTGGGCTCAAGTGTTGTGAGTATTGGTTTAAAATGCCTGTGACACTAATCATCTCTGGGTCAGCAGTTCATCTCTCCGGTAAATCACACATCACAGTAAAAAGTGATCTCTTGTGGTTCATAAACATTTTTCAAGATGTTTAGTGCAGTACCATAACCGCTAAATAACACCATGGAGCCCATTTGAAGTGCCACTAGTGATGCTGAAGTGCTCCCAAGAAGCAGAGTCATGAGTCGTGACATTATAGGAACCGTCTAAATGGCTTGCTACATGCTGTAGTTGGAGGTTTCAGTTCAGACAGACAGTTCTTATGAACAGGTGCTGTAATGGATCATTATCAATTAATACAGTACAATACTAAAAATATATTTTCTCTTCCTTATGATTTTTCATAACATTTCCTTTTCTATAGCTTATGTTATTATATTTATAGTCCCAGCTACTTGGGAGGCTGAGACAGGAGGATCGCTTGAGTTGTTGTTTTGTTTTGTTTTGTTTTTTTTGAGACAGAGCCTCAAGCTGTCCCCCTGGGTAGAGTGCAGTGACATCACAGCTCACAGCAACCTCCAATTCCTGAGCTCAAGCGAGTCTCCTGCCTCTGCCTCCCAAGTAGCTGGGACTACAAGCGCCTGCCACAACGCCCGGCCATTTTTTGGTTGCAGCTGTCATTGTTGTTTGGCGGGCCTGGGCTGGATTCGAACCTGCCAGTTCACATGTATGTGGCTGGCGCCTTAGCTGCTTGAGCCACAGGCGCTGAGCCAATCAGTGGGTTTTTAATGACAATACTGTATTGTTTGCTACAGGCTTTCGCTCTTTCAGTCATAATGATATTATGATTTCTAAATCATTAAGAAATGAATCCATCAAGCTCTTGCAAGGAAACCCCAGATAACTGGTTGTCTCTTTAAATAAAACACTGGTTCTCCTATTGCTACAAGCAAGTCATGTGAGCCCTTAGACATTTTCCTAGAAAACAGGACTTGGAGGTCATCTGATAGTCAGAGGAATAACTCATTTAATTTACAGCTCAACCAATATAAACTGTTGTATCAATAGTTCAAATAGTAACATGGGTTAGCTCACCTCTGGGTTTCTTTCTCAGCAGTAGAAGTGATAAGAATATGGATCTCCTGGACCCATCTTGGAAAAATGGGGGTGAGGGTAATATTTACAATTTGAGTCAGCTTCAGCTACCAGGGCAGGGCACACACCAAAAACAAATGTTTGCCGCTTCCATGTTGATTCAGGGAAGGCAAACGCCAGACTTGAGAGCGGCAAGCAGGGTTACCAGAGGGAAGTGGGCTGCCCTGTCTAGATGAAACAAGGCTGTGAGTCCTTGGTTTCTCGAAAATTAGACGTAAATGGAAGCTTCAAGGACAGAAGGCCTTAGAAGCTTAGAGTTTTATTTTATCTTTATTTCGAAATCATGTGTCACTTACAGAAAAGTTCCAAGAATGGTGAGGTTCACCCAGCCTCCTCTCGTGTTAACAACTTACATAAAACCATGGTACAATGATCAAAAGCAGGAAATTAACAACAGTGCAGTGCTACTAACTAAAACAGACCGGTTTCACAAGTCCTCTGCCTTCCAGCCTCATGTTCCTTTTCTGTTCTAGAAGCCCAACCCAGGATCCTGTGCAGCATTCGGTTGTTTTGTCTCTTTATCTCCTGCCATCTGTGACGGTCCTTCAGTCATTCTTTGATGGATACTGCTCAGTTATTTTGTTGACTGCCTCTCCATTTATTTTTTTTTTTTTGAGACAGAGCCTCAAGCTGTCCCCCTGGGTAGAGTGCCGTGGCATCACGCTCACAGCAACCTCCAACTCCTGGGCTCAAGCAAGTCTCCTGCCTCAGCCTCCCAAGTAGCTGGGACCACAGGCGCCCGCCACAACGCCCGGCTATTTTTTGGTTGCAGCCGTCATTGTTGTTTGGCAGGCCTGGGCTGGATTTGAACCTGACACCTTAGGTGTATGTGGCTGGCGCCTTAGCCACTTGAGCCACAGGTGCTGAGCCGACTGCCTCTCCATTTGCATTTGTCTGATGTGTTCAGGCTACATGTTTCTGTCAAGAAACCAGAGGAAGTGATACTATGTCTTTCTCAGAATATTATCTCAGGACTACTCGGTGTCTGTATGTCTTCTTATTTCTGAAGCTAACTTTGATAACTTAGTTTAGATATTGTCCACTTAACTCCACTGTTATTATTTTTCACTTTGAAATTGAGAAATAGCTTGGTGGAGATACTTGAGCGTCGGCAAACATCCTATTTCTGCTTCAACTTTTACCCACTAATTTCAGCACCCACTGGTGGATCAGGGATTATTATAATACTGTGGGGTTCAAATGAAAACCGTCTTCTTCCTTGATCATGGGATTCTCTGGCAAGGAGGAGTTGTCCCTTCTCCCCCATTCATCTATGTGTATGGAATCAGGACTATTTATTTTATTCTAAGGGTTATAATCCAATACGGTTATAACTTTTGTTGTTTAAGTCCTTCCAGTTTGGGTTATTGGGAGTTCCTTCAGGATGGCGTCTCTGTGCTTTCGACATTCCTTATCCTTTTTGGAGCACTTCCCTATTTTCTGGTGTCCTATGATGTTCCTGGCTCAGCTGATATTTGCCCGGTTCCAGCCTTGGAATCAAACGCCTCTCCAAGAAGTTCTTTGTTTCAGAGAGTGCAGAATCTGGGTTCTGAGCCCAAGGAGTGCTCATTGCTCCTAGCGTGTGGTTCCTCTTAAGCTCTTTTAGTGGACAGAGCTGGGAAATCTATACAGACATACACTAACACACACACATCTCCGTATTTATGTTCTTAGCTTAATCTCTGTGCACTGTATCACCATGATTTCTCACTGCTTCTTCCAATTAAAAAAAAAAGACCTCCTTTTTTTGCAATTTTTGGCCGAGGCCAGGTTTGAACCCACCACCTCCGGTATATGGGGCTGGCGCCCTATTCCTTTGAGCCACAGGCGCCGCCCCTTCCTCTTTTTCTTATATGCAACTTTTTTCTCCAACGATAAGAAACATGGCTCTCTTCTAAAACTATTTACTTATTTCCTCAATCCCAGTATACATATAAAAAGCTACAGAATTGCTAACTCACACCCAGATGAGAATTAGACTTATTAGTACGAATGTGCTGTTTGTGTACAGTTTTGTTTGTTTTTAGACTTACGTATCCACAGTTTTCCAGACTTACTCAGGTTAGCTGTTTCTTTTTCCACATCCTGACAGTGTAGTTATACTAGTTATTTATGATGCAGTTAGTTTCATCTGTCGCCGTTTGCAATCCACTTTGGGTTCCCTCCACACCCAGGTTGATTTTAATGAATTTTTTTACCTTTTTGGACTATATGAAACACCACTCTGATTTTAAGAGTGAAAGTACCCACCTCATCTCTACCACCCTGCTCCACATTTTCCCCATCGTTCACCCCTCCAACTCCGACTCATGCTCTGTAGGTCATCAATCTATTTAGGTTTTGATTTAGTTTCTGTTTTTCTTTTGCACAAATAAGCAGACCCATTATTTTTTAAACTATCCCCCTATCTCTCACTTGAAAGGTAGCATACTACAGGTATTCTTGCCTACTTTTCTTTTTTCATTTAATAGTGTACCCTGGAAATAATTCCAAATCACTTCATTCTAGCTCATTCTTTTTATAGATGCTTCCTATTTCTTTTTTTTCTTTTTCTTTTTTTTTTTTTTGAGACAGAGCCTCAAGCTGTCCCCCTGGGCAGAGTGCCATGGCATCACTCTCACAGCAACCTCCAACTCCTGGGCTCAAGCGAGTCTCCTGCCTCAGCCTCCCAAGTAGCTGGGACTACAGGCGCCCGCCACAAGGCCTGGCCATTTTTTTGGTTGCAGCCGTCATTGTTGTTTGGCGGGCCCGGGCTGGGGATTCGAACCTGCCACCTTAGGTGTATGTGGCTGGCGCCTTAGCCACTTGAGCCACAGGCGCCGAGCCGAAGCTTCATATTTCAACGTGTGGATATGTGTCATTTATTCAACAATTCTCCTGTGTATCGTCATTTCGATTGTTTTCAATATCTTGTGATTATTTTTTAAATGCTACAAGAAATAGCCTGTACATGCGTACTTTTGCAGTTGTAACTTTAAGGTAAATTTCTGGAATGAGGTTGCTGATGTCAAAAGTGCATATAGTGTATTATTTAATTGCTAGGTATTGGCAAATTTTCTTCCAGAAGGGTTGTACCAATCTGCATTTCTACCAGCAATGGAAGACTGCTCATTTCCCCCATGCTTTCCCCCCACGAGTTGTGTAGCTTTTTAATTTTTGCCAGTCTGGTGGGTAAGAAATGATGTCTCAGCAGTGTTTTAATTTGTATTGCTCTAATTCTGACTGAGTTTGAACAATTTTTCATCTGTCGTGGGCCAGTTTTATGTCTTTTTTGTGAGTTGTCTGTTAATGCATTTTTTCCATTTTTCTAGCAAGTTTTTCAGTTTTTAAGAATTATTTATAGATGAGGGATGTTGGTCTTTTTCTGCCCTGTGGTATATGTTGTTAATATTTTCTTCCAATTTTCCAGTTGTCTTTTGACTTTGTTAAGGGGTTTTTGCCATACAAATATTATTTTTATGTATTCAAATTTGTTGTCTTTTTCCTTTCGTTTAGATTGTGAGTCATAGACTCAAAAATAAAAACTCCACACCAAGATGAATAGTCCTGGAGGTTTTATTATTTTAAGCTGTAAAGTTCAATGGAGAAAACATCTTTCTTGAGCACCAATTTTCATGGTTGCCTCTAAACGAATATTTATAAGGCACGAATGCCAAAATAAACCCACTTGAAGTTTTAAGATGAATGAAGCTTTACTTAGCTTTTCTTTAATCGTATTTTTTGTTAACAAATATATGCTGTGTGTGTTTGGAGAGATGGGGAGATTTGGCCATAGGTTGCTAATATTGTCTAAATTAGACTTGACATTTGCAGGAAGCGCGTTGAGTTCCTTGCAGTCAAGGTGAGCTCCTCTATAGATTAGGGTCTCTCCATGTGCTGCTTCTCTTAGGATAAGGCACCACTTTAGGGAGATTAGATGATAACTCCCAGATAAGCATCTCCAGGGCACGCTCCTGCCTCATGCCCTCGGCCCACTCTGCTCCTGCTGTGGGGACACGGCCCCTCACCAGGCATGCTTCCTCTTCACATCTGCTCAGGTGTCACCTCTTCCTGTGAGTGAGGTTTTCTCTGACCAACTATTCAGAATCACAACCCCATGGCTGCCCTGAGCACTCCCCAGTTCCTTTCCCTGCTGACAGTACCGTAGATTTATTTTACTTATTTGTTTAGCATCTGCCCTTCTTCACTAGCTTACGTTCTAGAATGTAATGTCTATGCCACTTCTGAAATCTTAGGGGGCTCTCAGAGATAGTGTTTCTACTGCCCTCGCCAGAGCAGATCCCAAAGGTCACTATCTTTTTATCTTACTCTTTGGCATTAAGTCCTTTACTGGGTGTATCTTATTGGAAGAACTAGGTCACGTGACCAGATCCAGTTGTAAAGAAGCTGGGAAAGTGAGTTTCTGGATTTTTTTTTTTTTTTTTTTTTGAGACAGAGTCTCACTATGTCATCCTTGTAGAGTACTATGGTGTCACAACTCACAGCAACCTCAAACTCTTGGGGTTAAGTGATTCTCTTGCCTCAGCCTCCCAAGTAGCTGGGACTACAGGTGCCTGCCACAGCGTCTGGCTATTTTTTGGTTGCAGGTGTCATTGTTGTTTAGCTAGCCCTGGCTGGGTTCGAACCTGCCACCCTCAGTGCATGTGGCCAGCACTGTAACCACTGTGCTACGGGTGCTGTGCCTGAGTTTCTGGCTTTTATTTCCACTGAGAAAGTGGGACTGAAAGGTGAGAAATTTCCAAACATAGGAAGCTTGTCCAAAAGGGGATTGGAAGTGCTGGCACAGCGCCTTGCACCTGTAATCACAGCACTTTGGAGGCCAAGGCAGGAGGACTGATTGAGGCTTGGAGTTCAAGACCAGCCTGTGCAACATAGCAAGACCCCATCTCTACAAAAAATGAAAAAATTTGCTAAGGATGGTGGCAGGTGCCTGTAATGCCAGCTACTTGGGCAGGTGGGGCAGGAGGATCACTTGAGCCCAGGAGTTTGAGGTTGCTGTGAGCTAGGCTGATGCCACTGCATGTTGTTTTTGATGTGTCAAAAAACGTCAAAAAACAACAATAACAAACCCAAAATAGGGTAGGCAAAGAAAGAAACACAACAAATAGCCAATTTAAGTACCTATTGTGATTAAGACACAGGTGTAAGCCAATGTCCACAGTGAGATGTCTGACAGGGGGCGCTGTGGACAAGATGGGTCAGGTGGGGCAGGAATCAGCAAAGCTCCTTTCTAAAAACAATGATTTATTACTGATTCCTACTTCAAAATATCATATTTTGATCTTATGTCATGTGATGCTAATTGAATAAAGAAGAGAAATTATTCCATTAATAATAAGAATGGAGTGGCCACTCTACTTGTAAATGCTGTTGTTCTCACTAAATACAGGTGATTGGCTTTGGGGTGACCAAGAGCTCCCTGAAAAGCAAATCTTCAATTTGGTGAATATGAGTGAATGTGCATGTGCATGATTTTGGGGTGAAGGGCTAAGCTTTCTTAAGATTTCCAAATGGGTTTGTGACCGCCCTCCTCCTTCCCCGCTGACCCCTTAATACTTTAATGGAGCCGAGTGAACAAACAGATCATTTTTTACTTAACTCAAAAGCGAAGTGCTGGGCTTGGCAACCCTTACAGAGGCGGACAGAATGAACTTTCATTCACGTTGATTATTTTAGATGGAATAATAATGCCCATACAATGGATGAAAGACAGTAAGTTTCCCTTTTCTGTTGCCAAGTGCACAGACTTGGATGAGCATTGTACCATGGGGTCTATTTAACTTAGGGAGAAACAATTACATTTTGATGCCAACAGAAAAGCAAATACATGTTTGGTGTGATTAATGATACTTTCGCACTTGGGGCTTTAATCTCGAGGTGTGATGTTTAGTTATTTCGGTTTATACAATCTGTCATGCAGTCAATATCAAAGCTGAAAGCCAAACTGCAGTCCGTGAAAGGCTTTATAGAAGACCCTTTCCGTTCTTTCTTACACACTTTCCGCCAGTTTCTTAATGCAGCTGATATCGTATGCAAGAGGAATGCAAGGTTTTAAAGCAATATTTTTACTTTATCTCCTATTTGTTGTCTAGGTCAGTTGAGTGGCATTTTTACTGTCACAGTAACAAAATGAACGGCAAAACAAATAGCTGCTGTGCCATGTAAATGTGCTGACGTGTGAGAGTGAGATTAGATAGTGATATACTCAGTAACCTTGGAGTATGTCAGGAGTGCTCTGGGAGATTAATAGAAATTCTCTATAAAATTCTTTTCTTTTTGTTGTTGCTGTTTTTTCCAACCACTCTTATAACCTCACCCTGATTAAGAATCTGTGTTTATTATCTTTATCGTTATCTCCCATTACCGCAGAAATTGCTCAGTGACTACCACACAGCAGGCACACAATCCGTTTGATGAATTAACCTTTAGAAACCAACAAAGGCTATCAAGAAGAAGTTAGACTTATTTCATAGAACCACTATAAATCATTAAGGAAGTTACGAGTAAAATTAAAGCCACTTGACAGCACTCTATGAAAAATCTGCCCATTCCTATAATACAGAGCTTCTAAAGAACCAGTTGTATCTTTCTTTAACTTGGGGATATAAGTGAATCTAACACTTATAGGTGTAGGTCAAGATGAAGCCATGTCACTAACCTGGTGACTGACTGCCATCAGCGCCACAGCCAGTGAATAAGGTCAGCAGTGACTCTTCGAGGACTGTAGCACACTAAGGCAATAACCAATACTCAAGTGTGACTCTAGCCTCGATGAATTCTTTCTTTTTTGAGACAGAGCCTCAAGCTGTCCCCCTGGGTAGAGTGCCATGGCATCACAGCTCACAGCAACCTCCAACTCCTGGGCTCAAATGAGTCTCTTGCCTTAGCCTCCCAAGTAGGTGGGACCACAGGCGCCCACCACATCACCTGGCTGTTTTTTGGTTGCAGCCGTCATTGTTTGGCAGACCCGGGCTGGATTCGAACCCGCCACCTTAGGTGTATGTGGCTAGCACCTTAGCCACTTGAGCTACAGGTGCTGAGCCTCGATGATTTCTTAATAGAAATTCTAAGAGGCGCAGCACACATAGCTCAGTGGGTAGGACGCCGACCACATAAATAAACCCAGGCTGGTGGGTTTGAACCCGGCCTGGGCCTGCTAAACAACAATAACAACTACAATAAAAAAATAGCCAGTGTGTAGTGCATGCCTGTAGTCCCAGCTACTTGGGAGGCTGAGGCACTTAAGAGAATCACTTAAGCCCAGGAGTTTGATGTTGCTGTGAGCTGTGATACCAGGGTACTCTACCCCAGGGTGACAGCTTGAGGCTCTGTCTCAATAAATAAATAAATAAATAAATAAATAAATAAATTCAAAGAGAATATTTGTTATATTTGACACTTAATACAAAGACTTACAGAGAAACTATCAAGGGCAAATACCATTTGTGTTTCTTCTCACTTGGCTTATTAATCCCCGATGTCACTTGTGACTCCATTGGCAGTTTTCACTCACCTCATTCTTTCTGTATCTCCCTGCCCTTCACAAAGTGCAACCAATTCTGAAGACCTTAAATTTTAAAATATCAAGACCAGAAAGGTTATATCTGCAACTTTTGTGTTGAAGACAGCTATGAAGGGTTTCCGTGTGTCTGTCTCCATCTAGAACTCCCAGGGACCCTATCTTACCTGTTACATTCAGTCTCCTAGCAATGAGTCTAGGGAAGGTGGGTTTAAAGACAATCAAGAGGGCTTTCCTATCAGAAAAGTTAGAGTTTGAATGGGAGTGTATCTTTTCTGTATGAAGGAACACTGTTGTGTCCCTGGCTCAAGTGTAGAAAAAGAACATAAGTATTTATTCTTTGGGGAAAGAATTGGAAGAAAAAACAGGAAAAGATGTAAAGATTATGAATCCGTAGTTTCTAGAGATAAAGTGTTAATAGGGGACTGCTGGAGATGTCTCATCTTGCTCCAGACCCCGGAGATGAATTAAGTAGCCTTTCCTGTAAGGCAAGGGGTAGAAGCATCATCAAAACCAACACTGTTTATTCGGTATTTTATCACATTCCTTCTGCAAGATCTTGTTCTAGGCATCAGGGAATCAGACATGACTGAGATACCTTCCCAACACTGGAGAACCCTCAGTTGAGGGAGCTGGACATAGAAGCAGACTGTCAGAATGCCGTATGGTAAGTTTTGTGACCATGAACTGCACAGAGTAGAAGGAGAGTATTGATAGACACCTGACCCAGCTTGGTATGGATGGTGGGGGTGCTGGGGAAGGTTTTTCAGAAGGAAAGCTTGACCAAAGGCTTAAGGGATCAGCAGAAAAATAGTCTGGCGTGGTGGCTCACACCTGTATTCCTAGCACTTTGGGAGGCCGAGGTGAGTGAATTGCTTGAGTTTATGAGTTCAGGACCAGCCTGAGCCAGAGTGAGACCCTTTCTCTGAAAATAGCCGAGTGTTGTGGCAGGTGCTTGCAGTCCCAGCTACTTGGGAGACTGAGGCAAGAGAATTGTTTGAGCCTAAGAGTCTGAGTTTGCTGTGAGCTATGACACCATGGCATTCTACCAAGAGCTACAAAGTGAGATTCCTTCTCAAAAAACAAAAACAAAAAACCCCCAAACAGTGAGATTTGCAATTTTGTGTATAGAATGTATGTGGCTGACCAGATCAAGGAGATGAGAGAGATGCTTTCTAGAGTCTCAGGATTTCAAATGTCCCATAAAGAGAATTCTACAATGTCACTTGCCATCCCTGAGACGGGGCAGGGGTGGTTTGCTCTGGGGTAATACTGTCAGCCAGTGATATTTATCCGCCAGTGCAAGCTGGCCTGCCTGCTGCTGTCTTTTAGAGGTCTTCAGGTGAGGCCTGCCAGGTGAGCTTCTGTCGGCTGAAGTGACTCCTGCCAGGACATTCAGTACTGTGTTAGACACTGGGGGTCATATGAAGATAAGTAAGACTTGCCCCGACCCGTCATGACCTTACAGTCTAGCAGGAAGATAAAATAATAAGGAAGCTTATCACTTACCGAGCTACTGGGGAGTGCTGGGCTCTGGTCCTCAGCACCACCTTGGAAATGCCCAGATTCAGATGATGTTCTTCATTTTATGGGTGAGGAAAGTAGATCTCAGAACAGCGGTTCTCAACCTGTGGATCGTGACCCCTTTGGGGATCTAATGACCCTTTCACAGAAGTCGCCTAAATATATCCTGCATATCAGATATTTACACTACGATTCATAACAGTAGCAAAATTACAGTTATGAAGTAGCAACGAAAATAATTTTATAGTTGGGGGTGACCACAACATGAGGAACTGTATTAAAGGGTCGCGGCATTAGGAAGATTGAGAACCACTGTCTTGGAGTGTTAAGGTAACTTGCCAGAGAAACACAGTCAAGTCAGCAAGTAGAAAGTCAGGTCTGTGGATGACAAAGTCCATGTTGCCCTCTCTGCTCCATCACTTCGCCTCTTCACCAGCAAACGATGGACTCGCTAAAGCACAGTGTGCTTTTATTATAATAATCTGCAAAGCTCTGTGGGGATATGGATGAGAAATGGGGAAAAGGCCATTTCTGCTGCAACATACACACTGGAAGTCTGCCCTGCCTTGGCACCGTTGGTACATAGGTGAGTGCTAATGAATCTCTAGAAAATTGCATAAGGTGGAAAGTGGGTGAATGGAGCAGGGGCCAATCATTTAGCTACTTTTAGAAGTAAGTAGCTATTATTTTTCGATCTTACTTCTTTTATGCTTTTTATACTCTAAGTTTATAGTTGATTCATTTATCTATTTTTTATGAACGATAAGTAATTTTCTAATTTCTTTCTTCTTTTAAACATAAAATCTTTTGCCTAGTTTTTGAAAACCTCCATTTTCTAACCTAATTATTAGGCAGCGATGGTGAACGGTCCCTTTCTTTACTCTCAGAAACCTGGTATGCATAGGAGCAGCAATGC
Organism: Otolemur garnettii; assembly: GCF_000181295.1. NCBI lineage: Eukaryota > Metazoa > Chordata > Mammalia > Primates > Galagidae > Otolemur > Otolemur garnettii. The sequence continues at coordinate 7,999,250 of NW_003852412.1, forward strand.
ACCCAGCTTAACAATCCACACATGTCCTGCTCCCTGTATTGGATAGGGGTAGCCAACAAGATGTAAGTAGAAGTTGCTAGGAAAGCCTTGTAGGGAGACTCTTTAAAGGAGGCCTACTGAACAGGGAGGCCTGCCTCTTTTTTCATTGCTCTTTCCTCCTTCCTGCTGTATAGAGCATAGATATGATGGCTGGTGCTATAGCAGCTATTTTGCAGTTAAGAAGCTGACTCGAAGATGGAAGCCAGTGTTAAAGATGGTGAAGCAGGAAGGCAGAAGGAACTTGAGGCTTTAATAACTAAGCTATATAACCCAGGACTGCCTACCTTTCTTTTGCCATGAAAGAAAATTCAACCTCTATCTTATTTAAGCCATTGCTCGTTGAGTTTTCTGTTGTACGCAGCCAAACCTAACTCTAACTAACAGGACTCCTCTAGTCTAGATGGGCTGCTCTCCTCATCTTTGCATGAAGGTTGCATGCTCATTGGAATCAATGCCTTCACTCTTGCTGGTTATCTGGCTTATAATGGTCTCCTCTCTGCCTTGGTAAACACTTAACATCTTTCCAGGCCCACTTCCTCCATGAAGCATCTTTAGCTACTCCAGTCTTCATTGGTTTCTCTCCTCTGAACTCCCAGCCCTCACATACTGCACAATTTGGCAGAAGGCTACACCACTGGTCACTATCGGCTGTCTGTGTGAGTCTGTCTTTCCAACTCCACTTTAAGTTTCCAAAGGGCAGGGCGATGTCTTTTGCTGCTTGTGCTCCTCATCTGGCCTCACGGTCTTTCTCTATTCAGGAGTTTCATTTTCTTTTCATCCTGATGCTTGATAATATTCTGCTGCTATTTCCCAGAGACAGTGTGAAGAGAAACCTTTTTTTTCCCACTCCATAATATTGTACATAATTTCTTTATTGTCTTTAATTTTTAAAAATTACAGAGGGAACATGTGCACATTGTTTAAAACAATAATACAGATATATGTAAATTAAAAGTTAAGGGGCTGTTCAGTTAACCCCACCATTCTACTCTTTTTTTTTTTTTTGAGACAGAGCCTCAAGCTGTTCCCCTGGGTAGAGTGCCTGGTGTCACAGCTCATAGCAACCTCCAACTCCTGGGCTCAAGCAATTCTCCTGCTTCTGCCTCTCAAGTAGCTGGGACCACAGGCATCTGCCACAATGCCTGGGTATTTTTTGGTTGCAGCTGTCATTGTTGTTTGGCGGGCCCGGGTTGGATTTGAACCCGCCAGTTCAGGTGTACGTGGCTAGTGCCTTAGACGCTTGAGCCACAGGTGCCGAGCCATTCTACTCTTTTGAGATAACCTTGGTTAACAGCTTCTTGAGTAGATTCCTAGACCTGCTAAAAGCAAACATATATTGAGCTACAAACATTTTATTTATTTTATTTTATTTTATTTTTTTTTTGAGACAGAGCCTCAAGCTGTCCCCCTGGGCAGAGTGCCATGGCTTCACAGCTCACAGCAACCTCCAACTCCTGGGCTCAAGCGAGTCTCCTGCCTCCGCCTCCCAAGTAGCTGGGACCACAGG
>NW_003852412.1:8001394-8011226 GCF_000181295.1 Otolemur garnettii
AACCAGATGAACAATTCGGTTGTTTCAATTTTCACTATTACAAAATAGTTGCATTGAGCATGGTTGTGTAGGTATCTTCAGGGCCTTACATATGGCTTTATGATAAAATCTTAGAAGTAGACTGATGTTTCCCTGAATTCTGAGTTCAAAAGAAATTGTATCTTTTAATCATTTCTTTCACACTGTTGGAACTCCTTTTAGTGGGATGTTGGATGTTGAGATTAATCTTGAACACTTTCCTTTTTTTTGCAGTTTTTGGCTCGGGCTGGGTTTGAACCCACCACTTCTGGCATATGGGGCTGGCGCCCTACTCCTTTGAGCCACAGGCACTGCCCAAACTTTCATTTTTGATTTCATGTTGTCTATGCATTTGTCTTTTTAAAAACTTCCGCGGATATTTTCTTAATTTTATAATCAATTCTCTGTTGAATTTTTGAAATGTCTCACGTTGTTGGGCGGTGTCTATTGCTCATTGAGTAGGGCGCTGGCCCCATATATGGAGGGTGGCGAGTTCAAACCTGGCCCTGGCCAAACTGCAACAAAAAAATAGCCAGTGTTGTGGTGGGTGCCTATAGTCCTAGCTACTTGGGAGGCTGAAGCAGGAGAATTGCCTAAGCCCAGGAGTTGGAGGTTGCTGTGAGCTGTGACACTACAGCACTCTACTGAGAGCGATAAAGTGAGACTCTGTCTCTACAAAGAAAAAAAAAAGTCCCACGTTTTTAATGTCCACGTATATTTTCTTGACCCTCGATTGTTCCCTTTTCATAGTACCTTGTTCTTGTTTCATAGACCCTTTCTTTCCTTCCTTCCTTCTTCTTTTGTTTCTTTCTCTCTCTCTTTCTCCCTTTCCCCCTCCTCTCCCCTCTCCTTTCTCAGAGTCTCTGTTGCTCAGGCTAGAGTGCCATGCTGTTAGCCTAGCTCCAGCAACCTCAAACTTTTGGGCTCAAGAGATCCTCCTGGAGTTTCAGCCTCCTGAGTAGCTGGGACTACAGATATCTACCACATAATCCCACCAGTTTTTCTATTTTTAGTAGAGAAGGTCTCTAGCTCTTGCTCAGGTGGTTTTGAACTCCTGAGCCCAATTTATCCTCTTGCCTCCACCTCCCAGGATGCTAGGATTACAGGTGTGAGTCACTGCTGGCTTATTATTTTCTTGTATGCCTCTGGAGAATATTAATAAAAATTTCTGCAAAGTTCTTGTTTTTCCCCCATACTATCTGTTTTCTTTTTTCTTTCTTTCCTTTTTTTTTTTTTTTTTTTTTTTGCAGTTTTGGCCAGGGCTGGGTTTGAACACACCACCTTTGGTATATGGGACCAGCACCCACTCCTTTGAGCCACAGGCACTGCCCATGTTTCCTGTGGTTCAAGGAGTAGGATGCTGGCCCCATATACCAGGTGTGGCAGGTTCAAGCCTGGCCCAGACCAAAACTGCAAGGAAAAAAAAAAGAATATGTTTTTTTTTCCTATGGCTTAATTTGATAATTTAATTTTGAACTTTTCCTTCTATGTTGTGGCCTTCCACATGACTTGTCTATCTTTGAGGCAGCATCCAGGCATCAGTGGTTTTTAAAGTTCCCTGGGTTATTCCAATGGTCTAAAGCAAGGAGTGGGCAAAGAATGGCCTGTGGGTCAAATCCAGCCCACTGTCTATTTCTGTAAATACAACTTTCTGGAACACAGACAAGTTCATTTGTATACATACAGTTTGTAGCTGTGCTTGTACTACAACAGCAGAACTGAATGACTGTGACCAAAATCACCTAGTCCATAAAGGCCAGATATTTACTGCCTGGGCCTCAGCAGGGAAGTGTGGCGCCCCCTGGTGTATGGGAGGAGGTGAAGGCCGTGCTAGCTCCCTGGGTTTGTCCATCACTTCTGCCTGGGCTGCTTCCCGTGCTCATTTGTTCCACATGGTTGAAATTATTTTTCAATATTAAAAAAATGAATTTTTGTATTATGAAATAATATCAGAGTGTGAACATTTAATTTTCTTTGATTGAAGAGAATTCATTCCTTATTATGGCAGGGCTCTGGGCAGGACACTTTTCTTTTAAAAACAAGAAGGCATATTGTTTAAAAACTCTCGACATTTTTCAATTATCTTCTCTGTTAGGGATGATTAAGTTTCCTTAGCTGAGTTGGAGTATCAGGGTCTCTGTTAGCTTAGCTGGCCTGCCTGCCTCTTTAGAGTAGTGAAGAAAAGGCTCTACCCAGGGTGGCACCTGTGGCTCAGTGAGTAGGGCACTGGCCCCATATACCGAGGGTGGTGGGTTCAAACCCAGCCCTGGCTAAACTACAATAGCAAAAAATAGCTGGGTGTTGTGGTGGGTGCCTGTAGTCCTGGCTACTCAGGAGGTTGAGGCAAGAGAATCGCCTAAGCCCAGGAGTTGGAGGTTGCTGTGAGCTGTGACATCATACTGCTCTACAGAGGGGGACAAAGGGAGACTCTGTCTCTAAAAAGAAAATTTACCCAAATATCCACCTTTCAGGAGAGAGTGGGAAGTGGGGTCTTTTCAGAATTCAGAACTACAGCAACAAAACAGTGCCCAGGGATTGCACTTGGCATTGACTATCTAGGTCTTTCGAGTTGGATTTTAGAATTTTCAGGGCATTGAACTTAAAAAATTATTGAACCCTTCTGTGACAAGATTCCAGACTTAGTTCTTGGGTTATACATTTTGAGCAACCCAACATATCTGAATGAAGTTTTGAAAACTTAGTTAAACTATTTTTATATAGTTATTGGGGGGAGAGGGAAACTAATTCATACCAATTTTATTTATAGATTTTCCTGTCTTTTCCCTTCCTCTGCCTGCCCTTTGTAACTGAGGAAACAGGATCTTGATCCTCTTTAATGAGTAATAGCTGCCCAAACCTTTACGTGCATTTTGTAGCTTCCAGATGACATCAAGTACAGAACACTGGAGCTTCATTCTCACCATCTGTCATGTCCCCAGAAGTCTTAAATATAATCACAGCCCACATGACAGTTGCACACCCATTATTTCCCACATGTATTATCAGTGACTAGTTGTATTGCCCTAATTAAAATGGTGTTAGTATCTCAATTATCACTCTGTTTCTTAAGACCTCTTATTACATAACCATAAAAACTTGCTCTGGGCTGGGATTTAACTCGTGCATGTCAATGTTCAGCAGGTGTTAGGGGATTGGAGAAATGTTAGACGTTGAGTTGTTCTGCCCAGACACCACACCTGAGCATTCCAGTGGGGCTCTTAGAAATAAAACTGCTGAGCGATGGAAGATTTAGACACACATTGTGCATTGGGGCATTATCCAGCTTCTCTGTCTTATACAGTATGCTTTGGAGATCAAAAAGGAGACTCTGAGTTGGTTTAAAATTTAAGGATTTGGCTACAACCCAGGTGTACCTGGAGCCATTTTGGCAAATCAAAAAGATCTGGCTCTCTTAAAGGGTGGGGATAGGGGAGATGTCAACCAAAAGTTGGTTTCCTAGCTAAATATTAAAATATTAAAAGCAATTGATTTCATGGAGGCAGAGAGTAGAATGATGGTTATCAGAGGGTGGGAAGGTAGAGGTAGGCAGGATAAAGTGGGGATGGTTAATGGTTAACTACCAAAATATAGTTAGGTAGTTAGAATGAACAATATTTAATAGCACCACAAAGTGACTATTATCCGCAATAAGTTAGGATATAATTTAAAATAAGTAAAAGAGTGGAACTGGAATGTTCCTAACATGAAGAAGTGATAAATGCCTGAGGCGATGGACACCTCCATTATCCTGATTTTATTAATTCACATTATATACCTGTATTAAAACATCACGTGTGGCTGGGTGTGGTAGTTCATGCCTGTAATCCTCGCACTCTGGGAAGCCAAAGTAGGAGGATCCCTTGAGTTCAGGAGTTTGAGACCAGCCTCCCATCCCTATTAAAAATAGAAAAAATTCATGAGGCATTGTGGCAGGTGTCTGTAGTCCCAGCTACTCGGGAGGCTGAGGCAGGAAGATTGCTTGAACCCAGGAATTCGAAGTTGTAGTGAGCTAGGCTAATGCCTTGATGCTCTAGCCTGGGCAACAGAGTGAGACTTTGTCTGAATAAACATGTACCCTATAAAAATATATAACTATTATGTACTCATAATATTTTTTTAAAATTTGGTTTTGTAGAAATTTTGTTTAGAAAAGAACACAGTAACTGATTGTCTATGTTATTGTAGATTCTATAATATTCTGTTATTTATAATGACATTCTATAATGTTGACAAGTAGGAAAAAATGTGCCTGAGCTGGAGTTTCAACACTTCCCAAATCATGCTTGCATTTCTCAAGGAAAGGTGGGTCCCTCTCCCTCAACGCCCTTTGAAACAGTACGGAATGTTCTGTGATGATGGGAATGTTCTCTCTCTGTGCTGTCCAAACGGAATATGTGGTTCCTGAGCATTCAATATGAGACTACTGCAATGAGGAACTGAATTTTCAATTTTATTTAATTTTAATGAATTTAAATAGCCACACATGCTAACATGGTAGCGGATAGTAAATCAGTAATTTTTGTTGGGAGTTCCATATTGAGCAGCATAATGGCAAAAATGACCATATCTCGATATACAGGAACTGAACAGAATTGGTGTTTCCTACAAAATAGAATTTCATCATTATATCGTCTTCTTTTCAGAATGAATCCCCTGAGAAGTTCTTGGGAACTTCTTGGGCATAAAAAGAAAGTCAACATTACAAAAAAGGGTTTCTGTTTTGTTTTTTTGTTTGAGACAAAGTCTCATTATGTCGCCCTCGGTAGAGTGTCATGGCATCACACAGCTCACAGCAACCTCAAACTCTTGGGCTGAAGTGATTCTCTTGCCTCAGCCTCCCATGTAGCTAGGACTACAGGTGTCCGCCACAGTGCCTGGTTATTTTTTTTGTTGTTGCAGTTGTCATTGTTGTTTGGCTGGCCTGGGCTGGGTTCGAACCCACCAGCCTTAGTGTATGTGGCTGGCGCCCTAACCCTGTGCAATGGGTGCTGAGACTAAAAAAAGCTTTCTTGATAGCGTGAATCTCTAAAGACTGGCTCTGGAAGTGGAATAAATCTCTAAGGACAGAATTTTAGACCCTTAGGGATCAGCTAAAGAGTAGCAACTTTTTGTCAATGGCGCATTCCCTGTGTTCCTCAAAGTGTATAGGTGGGAAGCATCAAACTCTTTATTACAGAGCTGACTTTGCTCAAGAAGCATATTTATATATTCCCCATGATCTTCCTGCTGTTCACGTAAATATCAATGTTAAAATATCAGCCACAGTAAGGTTCATACACTTAGCTTAAAACACCAGGGACTAACATGGATTCTGAGAACACAGCTGTGTGAGGACGTTTGTGGGCGTAGAGCACTTCTGCCTTTGTAAGCCCTTCCTCCAGAAAAATAAAAATTAAATAGAAAATGAAAATTACATTTTACTATTGCATTGCTCTAAAGACAAATATAATAATATTATATACTAAAACATTTTCTTTGACCTAAAAGTTCATTTTTTATCTTCTGATTTTCAGAGAAATTAGAACATTTTTGTGGGGGTACCTATAAGTATGATGGGCCCAAGGCACGAAGCCTGCTCTCCTTAATAGGTAAGTAAGGTGGCTCTTTAGGGAAGACTTCCTACTTATAACTGGATTAAAATGGCCTATTCTCTTTTTTCAGAATCTAAAAAATATGTATTTTTTGCAAGATTTGTGCTCACTAAATATCAGTTGATTAAAGATATTCAGAGATGTTAAGACTTTTTTTTTTTTTTGCAGTTTTTGGCCAGGGCTGGGTTTGAACCCACCACCTCCGGTATATGGGGCCAGTGCCCTACTCTTCCAGCCACAGGCACCACCTGATGTTAAGATTTCTCTTAGGACAAATATGACTATTTCTCTGTGAACCTCCCTGTTATTTTGCTATTAGGAGTATGGTTCACAGACTAGCAGGCTCTGCAGCACCTGCAGCTTGTCAGGAACGCAGAGTACCAGGCTCCATCTGCTACTCCATCAGAGTCTGCGTTTTAATGAGATCCCAGGTGATTCATATGGGCAGTACACTGAGGCACTGCTCACCTGCAGTTTATACCTCATGGTTCAACATTAGCAGAAATGGAAGAGCAGAGTCCTTTAACCTCATACTTGAGGACAGTTCTTACCTTTTCCAGTGGCAATACATTCAGTTTCTGTAGTCTAGTCGTTCCCAACTTTGGCTGAACACTAGAATCACTTGGGAAGCTTTAAACACTACCAATGGCTAGGACCTATTTCCTAGAGATTCTGAAATGATAGCTGTGGTGAGAGCTTCTGAGAATTAAGTTTTTTAATTTTTTTTTAAAGCTTCCCAGGTGACGCTTTATGTAACCAGACTGAGAACTACTAGGGGCCTTTTCTCAGGAGATTTCTTCCCTCGTTTTTTTCATGTTGGCCTCTTTTCTATGTGTTCCATAACCTTTTTTGGCTGAGAAACCAAGTGTATAATCCAGAACTAGCTTATTGCCTTGGAATCTGATATGCTCTATTATCTCAAAACGCTGACGTGTTTTCCTAATACCTTCATATTCTAAAATATACATATTAACTGTCACCATTTTCTGCACCCTTATATGTCCCGTAATCACTTTCAGTTATTGAATTTTCACAATGATAGTAGATACTATTCTTTTTTTTTTTTTTGCAGTTTTTGTTTGGGGTTGGGTTTGAACCCACCACCTCCAGCATACGGGGCTGGTGCCTTACTCCTGTGAGCCACAGGCAAGTAGATACTATTCTTATGCCCATATTATAGAAGAGGAAATGTAGGCTTAGAAAGGTTTCAGTTTCCCAAGGTCATGCCTTTTCTAATTCCAAAGTTTGCTTTACCTTTCACTAAATCTATCATCTTCTACTATCATGCTCTCACTTAAAAAACACTATAATTTCCCGGCCAGTACAGCTCTTGACTGAAATCCTAGCACTCTGGGAGACAGGAGGATCCCTTGATCTCAGGAGTTCCAGACCAGCCTGAGCAACAGCAAGACCCTGTCTCTACTAAAAATAGAAAAATTAGTTGGGTATTGTGGTGGGTGCCTGTAGTCCCAGCTATCTGGGATGCTGAAGCAGGCGAATTGCTTGAGCCTAGGAATTTGTGGTTGCCGTGAGCTATGATAATGCTACAGCACTCTACCCAGGGGGACAGAGGCTCTGTCTCAAAAAAAGAAAAGAAACACTAGTAATTTCCTAACATATGGCCAAACACAGATTTATAATTATTCAGATTTTGAGAATTATTGACAAAGGAAATAGAATGAAGGACAGGAAAGAATCAAATAGATAATAAAATTTGGAGTGATTAATATCTATTAAAGAAAAGTTTAAAAATTGTGACATGCATTTCCTTGCTGCATAACTGATGTGATAGTTCAATTGATAAACAAATATTAAGTACTTTAAAGGTGCTCTGTGTTAGGACTATAGAGATTACAGAGATAAGGAATAGTCTTTTTCCTTGAGATGGCAAATTAAAGACAAGATAAGAACCTGTAATTGTCTGTCATGACAGTGAATAGAGTCTGGTGCTGCACTGGTAAGGCCTTTATGTTTTGTCAAAGGCCAGTGGGTCGCATAAACCTGGGTAATGAAGAAAGGATCTTATGGAGGAGGTCTGTCTGGAGTGAAGTCCTTTCGGATGAATGGAAATTGAATCTCTAGAAAAGACAGAGCTGAGCTGGGAAACTGGTGTAATGGTCACTAGAGTGAAAGTCAGAATTTCCCCAGATGAATTGCCAGCCTGGTTTTTTTGCTGAGTGAAGGTCCCTTGTCTGTGGACAGAGAAAGTGTAGTCTTTGTCTGAATTCTACAGAAACGCTGTTCCAGCCAAGCTTAGCGCTATCAATGTCCTGAGTGACCTATATCTGGAGGAGTGAAATCAATCAGATGCAAGGGGTTGCTTGCACAACTGATAGCTTCCTGCCTTAGACATTCACGGCTTCTTTTAAGGTTGCTGGAACACACTTGGCTTAATATTTGAACCTAGAGAAGTTGAAAGCCAAGTACTTATTTAAATATTGATCAAGCTCGGGGCTTGGGAGAAGGCAAGAAAACAACTAGCATGATTATATGTCCTGGTGGGTGAGAGTTTCTCAATTACTAGTTTTGCCAGTTTGTTTCTTTTTAGTGGGAAAAGGGGGGGGGTAGTTTCTTATAATATTTGTTCTTCCCACATTTTTTTTTCTATCTACATGCCTGACAGAATTAATAGAAAAAAAGAAGGAAAAAAGAAAGAAAAGTAGATTCAACATTAGTGATATGAAAAAGGACAGTAACAACAACTTATCAACAATTGTACTCACCAGAATTTGGAAACCGTTTTTTGTCTTGTGTGTTAACTTGACTAATTTCCAGCAGAGATTTTATTTATTTGATTTATTTTTTACTTTTTTTAGAGACAGGCTCTTGCTGTCACCAAGGCTAGAGTGTGGTGGTTCAATCATAGCTCACTGCAAACTAACTCCTGGACTTAAGGGAACCTCCTTCTCAGCCTCCCAAGTAAATGGGACCACAGGCATCTACCACCATGTCCAGCAAATATTTCTTTTTTAGAGATTGGATCTTTCTATGTTGTCCAGTCTAGTCTCAAACTCCTGGGCTCAAGTGATCCTCCTGCCCCAACCTCCCAAAGTCCTGGGATTATAGCCTCCAGCAGATATTTTAGGTTTGGCATATTATTTACTTTTGAAAATAATATTGCTTTTGTTTTTAATCTGGCACACCTTGACATTCTGGCAATGGACAGCAATTTCTTTTTCTTCATGGCAGTGCCTGAGGCCAGGCTTGGGTAGGTGGGGAAGAACCAGCTGGGATAACAGCCCAGGTCAGTACCTATGTTGGGGCCCCTTTATCAAGGCCAATGGCGACCTTTGCCTTGAAACAGGGCTTAAGGACTCGAGACTCAGAATGTTCTTTTCTTGCTAACCTTAGGCCTTTTCCCTCAGAATCCGTATGAGTAAGGTTGGCTGGGGACGGCAGGGGCTGGAAAGGAGGCATAAATGGCCAAGGCTCTGGAGAAGTGACGGCGGCAGCCAGAGAGGGATGCTCCTTTCTGGCTTGGTGGAGGTGGTGGTTAGCTTCTTCGGGCCACACCCCTTTTGATTCTGTTGAGCAGCCTGTCTTCCAGGAAAAACAAAGCAGAGACTCAAGGTGTTTACAAAAATGTCAGATGGCAATTTTTTTTATCTCTCAAGCTGCGATGTTTGAGGAAGACCGGGCTGCTGCAGCTGGGAGCTGTGATCAGTGCTAAGTGGTAAAGTGGTCGGGAGGAGCGGGGAGTTCATTATAAAAGTGGTTGTGGTTTTCATGAGTTTTGGAATTATGATGACTTGAGCTACTTGCATGCATAAATGAAAAGCTCTGGGCCAGAGAGCCTGAGCCTCATCAAATAAGAGGGTGTCTGCTGGGTTTTAAATAATACTTCCTATTGTGATAGACTTGGGCCCTATCATGTCATGGGTGTGGTGGGTTTTAGCTAGGACAGTCTGAGCCTCCCTCCGACCCGGCACAACAAATTTCGCCAGAGGACAGGCCAGCTCCTTCCTCGGGAGGCGCCAGGACATGGGGTACCCGGGCGCCGCCACCAGAGCGCAGCCTGGCCCTCCTCTGGCCCGGCAGGTCCACCACGCCAGCCTCTGCGCGTCTCGCAGCTGGGTGTCCGGGTAGGGAGCCCAGGCGACCGGCTGCCGCCCCGCAGCGGGAGGGAGCTGGCGGAGACAGCGCAGCCGGGCAGCTTCAGGTTTCCTCTTGGAGCCGGTGTCGGGCGCGGCCGGCTGCCGGGCCTCGCCATGTGATGCGGCCGC
>NW_003852412.1:8011375-8031023 GCF_000181295.1 Otolemur garnettii
CCGCCCCTGTGCCCGCAGTGCCGCCGCCAGGCGCTGGCATCTCCCGGGAGAGCCTTCCGGGCTCCGGGTGGCGGCTGGCCGGGCGCGTTCCGGGGAGCCCTCGGGCAGGGCGCGGAGCGGCAGCGCCTCGCCTGGGCTCTGGAAGCTGCGGGGCCACAGCTCCAGGTAATGCTTTTTGAGGTTACGTCCTCCGCGTTTTCCCGAAGCCCTGGGTGGAAAAGTTTGTCCACCCGAGTTCGTATCCGCGGGGTCGCTTTCTCCAGGGTCCCCGGGGATGCGGGGGTCAGGAGACGTGGGAAAGGGAGCTGCTGCGTGCTCGGCGGCGAGAGGAATGGGCGCCGCCTCCCGGCCCCTCGGGAACGGCGACAAGCGGAGAGGGCTGCGGTGCCCGGCGCGGTGGCAGCAGCTGCGGAGCGCGGGGTCCTCGGGCGGCGCGGCCAGGAGCGCACTGAGAAGGCGGCGGCGCCCTCCTCTCCCCCGCCCGCCGCGCTCCGAGGCCGGGGGATGGGCGGGTGAAGCCAGGCCAGTGTCCTTGGGGAGCCAAGGAAAAAAAGGCATTTCTCCCGGCGAGAAGGGAGAGCCCCGAGAGCTGAGGTGCCCCATTCCCATCCATGCTTCTGTTCCAGGGTTGAGAATGCTTGGCAGGGCCAAGATCCTAGAGCACAGACCAAGTTCAAGCTCAGGGACACACGCACTAACATTTATTTCATGTGGAAACATTTGCTGTGTTTTGAAAGGCATTTGTAGTTACCTTGGCTGAGAAAGGCGGTTGGAATTCTTTGGGACTCCTTAGGCTTACTGTATGGATTTGTTACCCCCTTGAATATTTGGAGTGTGTCTGGTGGTACCCTAACCTTTTGCTCTGTGTTTCCCAAGGGTCGTAATGACAGACCACGGGAAAGCAACCTTGCCTGTCCAGGGCTGTACGGAAACCGGGGTTCAGGCTGCCTTGGAAACCCCGCTCTGGTTTCCCAGACACCAGTTAGGTTTCCAAGAGAGAATCCATCTTTAGGAGCCCACAGAGCCCCTTTACTGGTAACAGCTGGGTGGGTTGCGATATGGCGGCAACATCTGTGTTTGCCAACTTCAACCCTTCTGACCCCGGGCTGGGTTTCCACGAATCTCCCCAGACATGGACTCAGGGGGGTTTACTCGGGACCCACACGAGCGTGGAGTTCCCTGGGGCCCTTGGTTTTCTGAAAGCTTGTCATCCTGTGTTGCTAGGCCCTGAAGCTGTCAGGGTAAAAGCCAAGTGCTGTTTTCGCAGTAAAAACAAACCAAAGACCTGCCTTTGTTGGGTTTCGTGGCATCCACTTTGTACAGGACAATCCAAGAAGAGCGATAACTTCACCTGAAAGATTTCTCTCTGTCTGTCCCGGGTTTTTATATACAGGTTCTTAAAGCACATTAGGAATTTGCCTAATCTTGATTAATGGCCAAAGTAACCCTTTTGGAGTATTTGGAGAAAAAGAGATGAATACTAAAAGCCTCTGGAATTTCTAATACAATATAGTATTTCAATGTAATTGTTGTGCTGATTAACTTCGATCAAATAGGAATTTGTGTCAGACCTTGTGTTTAATGGTTAGGGAAACTGAGGCAGAGAGCTAGCTATTGGATGTATGACTCAGAGGAGCGTCCTGGCTAATGGAAGTATGGTGAACAGAGGGTCAGTGTGTGTGCTGCTTTTGGCTGTTTTCTTCCTTATCAAAAACCGTACAATCTGGCCAAGAGCAGGTTATGTAACAGGTGTGTCATTAGCCTTTCCTCTGAAGTACTCATCTGTCCTTTAAGCTGTTTAGAGGCACCTTTACACTTACAGGTAAAGAAGAGAATAGTAGCTGGTAACTAAGGTTCCATAAAATTTCATCAGGGGCCTTACTTGGGTTTCACATTAAAAAAAGAAAAAGAAATCATTTGAGTACTACAGAAGAGTTTGGAATGTTTTCCTGTGTTCTTATAAGAAACTACTCTTGTGACTAAAACTTAAATTGGACAAGTATTTCAAGTGAGCTCTGATACCTGACCTCTTTTATAAATAGTTTGCTGCATGAGAAAAGGAAATGTATTCTAAGTGGGTATTGAAACAAATAGCAGGATATACTATTACTTTTATATTAAACATTCTGACAAAATTGGTCCCTACTATGTTGGTACTTAAGCTCTAATTTCAAGTCTTTCTAGAGTTTATGGCTGGGTTCAGACTCCTAAGAACGAACGGGTCATGATATAAATGTTGGAAATTTTTTATTATTAGGACATGGCTGGGGTGGTACTAATCAGGGCCTAAATTACTCTCAAAACTACCAGGCTAACTATAATTGTATTATGCTTTAGTTTGCTGATCAGATATGACAGATCTGGTTTATGTAGGTTTTATCTAATTGCATTTGTATTTATGTTGCTTTTAGTGGAGCAGAGTAGCTGTAAGATTTTTCCCACCGTGACCTGAAATAAGATTTGTTGTGAAGAGGAGTGGGTCAAGCTGGGCAACGCCTGCTGAGGGTGCTAAATTAAAAACAGTGTCACATTTGAAATGCACCAAATTCAGTGACGTTTGCCATGCTGGAGTTGTATGGTAAATATTATGCCACCCTGTTGGGCTTGAATCCAGATTTTTCTTAGGCAAAACTGGACTTAAGAGGCGTTTTTCTTGCTTGAGCATTTTGCCTTGACTTGATGGCGTGCTGTCATTTTGTCCCAGTTTCTATAATCCTCAGTTCTTTTGCTAAGAGCTTAACGCAGCATCACTCTGCTGTTTTGGCATTTTGACAGTCTCTATCACGGACCTCTCTTTCTGTGAACATGCTCCTCATTTACATCCCATCAACAAATATTTGCCAAGGGCCTACTATGTGTCCAGCTCTGTTCTTTGCTTTATTTCTCTGGGTTGTGGATTTCAGGTCTAACGTGACACTGTTGCGACTTTAGAGATTTTAGTATCTGTTGCATTTTCAGAGTGGACTTTTGCACTCTCCACATTAAGACATTTGGCTGGCAAAATAAGGCATGTAACTTTGATAGTGTGATAGTACATCCATATAATTGACTTCAATTTTTCCCTTGAAATTTGATCCCAGGCACAATTGTAATTTGCTTATTCGTACTATTATTGCTCCTGGACTTCTTCTCCTAGATAACAAAGATAATGAGATTTGACATCCTTTTAAACAAGGAAAAGCAATGCAAGTACATAATTAAATACTGGACATTTGTTCCAGTGATGTTGGCTCTGAACACTTCCATCAAAAATGTATTTTAATCTTCATAGGTGTTTTTCTCTTATTTAATTTTTCCTCAGTTATTGATATTTCAAGGATTGATTTCTATAGAAAGTTAACATAAATGTGTTCCTTTAAGAGCAGAGGAAAATGTCTCTGAGTTAGGGCAGCACAGACAGAGATCAGCAATGGTACCTTTGCTTTCCATGGTAGTGTGTCCAGAAGAGACCCTGGCATGCAGATAACATTTTGCCTTTTTCAAGTGGCAAGCTTTGACTCCTGTGCATGTGATCACTTTACTTTTTTATGAATATATGGTTAAAATGCTAATATGCTTCAAATATATACATAGACAGTCCCTTAACTTAATAAACAGATGATCAAGAGATATACTGCCTATATAAATGACATTTATGGGTTAGTTCTTAAATTCATTATGGAACACTAGTGACCAGGCCCTTTGTGCTTAAGGCTTACTCCTTTTCTTCCATCATTTTATAATTTACAGAAATCATATTTCATAAACTCTAATAAAGTCGTGGACATTGGAACCAGACTGTCTGGGTTAGACATCCCTGACCTTGTCCTGGCTGTGTGACCTCTCTATCCCAGGTTTGCTCTTTGTAAAGTGGGGATAATAACAGTAACCTGCTTTGTCAGATTGTTGTGAAGATTCAGTGATTTAATTTACTGAGAGCCCTCCTAGTCATGCCTGGCAGTGATTAAGTGCCAGAAAATGTTGGTGGTTATCTTCATAGCAAATGAAAAAATAAGTATTTATAAAGTTGTAGCGGTAGCAGGTCTTCCGACTTTCAGAAGGCAGTGAGGTGTCGGTGTGACCTGGGTGGAAATCACCCTAAGCTGTGAGTACGAGGCAGGGATGGAGTCTCCTGTGATTTCCCAGGTATGCGACCTTGGGTAAGTATGAACCCTTTCTGGCTCCAATTTCCTTGTCTAGTAAGACAGAAAGGATTAGATTTGGTCATCTCTAAGAACCTTCCAGGCCTCACATTCTACGTGATCATGAGATTTGAAAGAGAGGAGGACATTTGTCCATGTGCCTTTCTTGTCTTGGTCAACACTGCTGGGAATGAACTGTCCACGAGGTCAGTATTGTGTCTGCAGCAGACATGAATAGATGACCAGCTGTTACTCTTATTACCTTATCTCTCCTTGATTGGCAGACATCACCAGGTTGAAATGACTTAGAGTTATCTCTCTGGGCTTGGTCTGGAGAGATTTCAGACATGAAAGTTTTGATCCCACATGTGTGGGTTATCTGGTGACCCTGGTCCTTTTCTTCTAAAGAGCCCCTCTGTGGAAGAGGAATGAGTGGTGTATCTCTGGAAAGAAGAAAGCATAAATGGGCTGATTATTCTTTTTTTTTTTTTTTGAGACGGAGCCTCAAGGTATCCCCCTGGGCAGAGTGCCATGGCATCACGCTCACAGCAACCTCCAACTCCTGGGCTCAAGCGAGTCTCCTGCCTCAGCCTCCCAAGTAGCTGGGACTACAGGCGCCCGCCACAACGCCTGGCCATTTTTTTTGGTTGCAGCCATCATTGTTGTCCAGCGGGTCCGGGCTGGGGATTCGAACCCGCCATCCTAGGTGTATGTGGCTGGCGCCTTAGCCACTTGAGCCACAGGCGCCGAGCCTGGCTGATTATTCTTAATTTCATGATACAAGTAATTTCCAAGGGGCAAAGAAATTTTATTAAGAACTTCTAAATATGGTGAAGATCAAGTGGTTTTCACTGGGCTGGATGGTTTAGGCAAAATCCTTCTGGGGCACATTTCTGTCTTTCCCTCCATTGATCTTGTTTAATTTCCATGCATTGTCACCTAATTCATTGTCAACTGTTTTCCTCCTTTTCTTTTTGTTGAGACAAGTCTCACTTTGTCACCCTTGGTAGAGTGCTGTGGTGTCATAGCTCATAGCAGCCTCCAACTGGTGGGCTTAAGTGATTCCTTGCCTCAGCCTCCTGAGTAGCTGGGACTATAGGTGCCCACCACAACACCAGGCTATTTTTAGAGATGGAGTCTTGCTCTTGCTCAGGCTGGTCTGGAACTCCAGCGCTCAGGTAGTCCACCTGCCTCGGCCTCCCGAGGTGCTAGAATTCTCCTGTTCTTGCTTCACTAGCCTCCTGGTATGAACAAGTATCAGAATTTCAGAAGGTAGGAGGCATTCAGTGATTCATGAAACTACTGGTTATTTACTTGAGTCTCTGACCCAGGATTTCAAGCCTCCATCACTGGAACCACCTGGGTTTAGAATTTCTCAGGTGGAGTTGGCATCATTTTCTTTCTTTCTTTCTTTCTTCCTTTCTTCCTTTCTTCCTTCCTTTCTTCCTTTCTTTCTTTCTTCCTTCCTTCCTTCCTTCTTTCCTTTCTTTTTTTTTTTTTTTTTTTTGAGACAGAGTCTCACTATGTTGCCATCAGTAGAGTGCCATGGCGTCACAACTCATAGCAACCTCAAAGTCTTGGGCTTTAGCAATTCTCTTGCCTCAGTCTCCCAAGTAGCTGGGACTGCAAGCGCCCACCACAAGCCTGGCTACTTTTTTGTTGTAGTCGTCATTGTTGTTTAGCAGGTCCAGGCCAGGTATGAACCTGCCAGCCCCAGAGTATGTGGCCGGTGCCCTAACCACTGAGCTATGGGCTCTAAGCTGGCATCATTTTCTAAAGGGGTAATTCTAAAATATAGGTGGCTAGGACTAATAACTGCCTGTGGAACATACTGTGCATTTTTAACTTCTTTGACTTTGTTTGTGTAGGCCCTTTTCCTCCCTAGCTAAGCTCTATTGCAGTGCTCAGAGCCCAGCTCCAACCACCTCCTCTCTGAAACCTTCAACAGCTTAGTAGCAACTGAGCAACTTTCCCTTCTGAACTTTTCTCACCCCATATCTGGTACTTGTTTGGACTTAGTTTTGGGTTTTTTTTTTGTTTTTGTTTTTGAGACAGTATCTCACTCTGTCACCCTGGGTTGAGTGCGGTGGTATCATAGCTCACAGCAACCTCAAACTCTTGGGCTCAAGTGATCCTCAGGCCTTAGTTTCCTGAGTAGCTGAGACTATAGGCACCCACCACCATGCCCTGCTAGTGTTTATATTTTTAATAGCTATGTGGTCTCGCTCCCGCTCAGGTTGGTCTCGAACTCGTGACCTCAAGCAATCTACCTGCCTTGGGCTCCTAGAGTGTTAGGATTACAGGTGTGAGCCTGTAAAACTTTAGGTTTTTAAAAACAATTCTGTTTTATCCTAACTTGGTTCTGTTACTTTAAAGACATCCTGAATAATTTCTGCCCCTTTGATTTTTGGAAGTTTGTTACATATCCTATCTTCAAGCCTTTTAAAATTGAAGTTGGAAGAGAAAAATTTATTTCTTCTGCCCTTGTTCAGTGATGTGATTTTGAATCCTTTCACCTACTCTAAATACTAAACATGTTCCAATTTGCTATTTTCTTCTTAAAGTATAGTCTTCCAGGTATCTGACAGGGTGGAACAAGCTGTGAGAGAGTGCTGAGACCCCCTCTGTTCTCGGGAAGGAGTGAGGCTTGGAGAAGCTCACAGTTCTGTGACTTCAGGCTTGTCCTGGACAAGTCACCTAAATGTTCAGCCTCAGTTTTTTTATCTATTTCTCTCACAGGTGGTTTTGAGGACTCAACATAGTCCATGTATAGCACTTAGCACAGAACCTAAGATAGACTAATTCTTCCCTAAACAATAGGTTTGAAACTATGGTTCTTCTAAACAGCACTATTGATGCTCCAGGTTCACTGTCATCTCCAAATAACAGTTTCTTTCTACACGTGTTGCTGTTGAGCCACATCTTCTTGGTCATGGACTTGTGCAATGGTGTTTTAATCCCACGAGGAGAACTTAATATTGATCTCTCTTAGTTTTCTGTATTTAACCATCTGTTCTAAGTCTTTCAGAGTGTTTAAAATTTATCATATTCATTACCCCTTTAAGTTACAAGTTATCCATAAGTTTGGCACACATTTCTTTTTTTTTTTTTTTTTTTTTTTTTTGAGACAGAGCCTCAAGCTATCCCCCTGGGTAGAGTGCCCCGGCATCACAGCTCACAGCAACCTCCAACTCCTGGGCTCGAGCGAGTCTCCTGCCTCAGCCTCCCAAGTAGCTGGGACCACAGGCGCCCACCACAACACCCGGCTATTTTTTGGTTGCAGCCGTCATTGTTGTTTGGCGGGTCCAGGCTGGGGACTCGAACCCGCCACCTTAGGTGTACGTGGCTAGCGCCCCAGCCGGTTGAGCTATAGGCGCCGAGCCGGCACACATTTCTTTAAAGTGGAAGGTAATTTGGGGAAGAACAATTGGGTGTGTCTATACAAACTTTACTTGAGATAGATGTTTATCAATTTCAGGAGAGTTGTTCAACCAATGCTACTTATTTATACAGCATCTGATCCTTTTTTTTTTTTTTTTTTTTAAAGAAACAGAGTATTCTGTCATCCAGACTGGTGTGTAGTGCTGTGATCATATCCTCACTGTAACATCAAATTCCTGGGCTCAAGTGATCTTCCTGTTTTAGCTTCCCAAGAAGCTGGGACTAAAGGCAACTACCATCATGTCCAGCTAGTTTTTTAAAAAATCTTTTTGTAGAGATGGGATCTTGCTATCTTGCCAGGCTAATCTTGAACTCCTGGCATCAAATGATCCTCCCAATGCAGCCTCCCCAAATGCTGGGATTACAGCTGTGAGGCACCATTCCTGGCCCAGCATCTGATTCTTAATCCTCCGTCTCATCATAAGAGTGTACACTATATGTATTATAGCTCTTTATCTCCCAGTCTACTAACTCATCACCACATAACGAAGAGGGGTTATTCTCATGTGACTTATCTTGGAGAACTCACACTGGCTCAGAGAAGCCACTGCTTCCTCTTCAAGGTACTGGCCCTTCTAGAACAGATGTTCTAGAATCCTACCTAAGATCAACATGAAACACTTTCTGGGTATAATTTGTAGAATTTGTCTTTTTGAAAATTAAAAATTCTAATGACATGTGCCTGTCTCCTGTGTTGAATCCCTCTCATTCTCCACAGGTCCTGATGGATTGTGGTTAGGAAATCTCATTGGATTATTCCCTAGCCTGGCATGTCCAGCAGCCTGGAATTTATCCAGAGCAGCTGCTGCTCCCTTACAATTGATTTTCCCACTTAGAGATGTTCTTTCTCTGTTCCCTAACTGGAAGATCGTTCTCTTCTAAGAGGAGACAAAATTCAAGCAGACGTAGAGGGGCTCTCCTCACTCTTTACCCGTCTTCTCCACTCTATCGTCAGCCCCAAACAGACCTGCGGACTTCCCTATCCCTTCCTTGACATTTTGGCTTAAAAATAAGTTGAAATAAAAATCTTATTATCCTTCGTTTTTTGGGAAACCTCAGGTTATTTGTGTTAGTCTGTCTTATAAAATTCTAAAGAGTAGGATGCTCTCATATTTGTTCTTGAAAAGAAACAGGGGGTGGGTAAAAACAAAGCCATTTTTATCATTCATTTGAGTGGAAAATGGCACACCTGGGAATCCTGAGGCCTGGCTTCGTCTTGAGCTCATTGTAAATACCAGTCCCTCCATATTTCTGTAGAATCAATATCCTTTCCAAATGGGAGGTCTGTGGTCATTTCTATGAACTGTGATGATTTCTTTAGTGACTTCACTGATTGTTAATAAAGTTTGGTGGAGGAATTAAGGTCTAGGCTTATCATTCTATGGAAGAATATAATGTCTCCCCATTATCAGAAAGCCAGTGTTATGTAGAAGAAGTAGCTTATCTAACTTAAGTTTTGTGTTTCATAGAGTTGCCAACTTTGCAATTTGTCAAAAGTTCGTAGGGATGGATTTCTGGAATTTGCTTTTTCACAGGCCCTAGAAACTTGGCAGGTTTCCTGCTGGTCACTCCCTATACTTGGAGATAAAGAACAATGTACAAAACCTATTACCAGTGCCTTAATAAGTTTTTAACTGATGGATTCTTAAGGGGAGTGAAATAGAAGTATTTCTCTTAAGTTGTATATTTCTTTTTTTTTTTTTTTTTTGAGACAAGGACTCACTATGTTGTGCTGGGTAGAGTGCTGTAGCATCACAGCTCACAGCAACCTCCAACTCCTGGGCTCAAGCAATTCTCCTGCCTCTGCCTCCCAAGTAGCTAGGACTACAGGCGGCCACCACAACGCCCAGTTATTTTTTGGTTGCAGCCGTCATTGTTGTTTGGTGGGCCTGGGCTGGATTTGAACCCACCAGCTCAGGTGTACGTGGCTGGTGCCCTAGCTGCTTGAGCCATAGGCACCAAGCCAAGTTGTATATTTCTTGTCATTACTAAGTTACTATATAAGATACATGTATTATTATTTCTTCTCCCATTTTATCACAGAAATATTGATAGCATGTTCATTGACAATAAAACAGCATCAAAAAACTCTTGATGTTCAGTTAGAAAGGATCCAGTTTTGACAGAAACTTGTTTATTATGAGACATAGGTCTCCTATCTTTTGATTTTTAGCATCCTTATAAAAATGTTTTAAAATCTTATGTAACAAGGTGCTTAAGATTTCACCTTTAGATATCTTAGGTTCTTTTTTCAGAGACGAAGTCTCACTTTGTCGCCCTCGGTAGAATACTGTGGTGTCACAGCTCACAGCAGCCTTCAGCTCTTGGGCTTAGGCAATTCTTTTGCCTCAGCCTCCCAAGTAGCTGGGACTATAGGTGCCCACCACAATGCCTGGTTATTTTTTTATTGTTGTTGTTGCGGTTTGGTTGGAGCCGGGTTCAAATCTGCCACCCTTGGTATATGGGGCCAACGCCCTACTCACTGAACCACAGGTGCCGGCCCCATATCTTAGGTTGTTTTACAGTAAAAATGAACTCTTTAGATTATCTTCTTCATCTCTACAGAGAGCCCCAAATTAACTTTTCACTTTGCTTACTTTTCTCAATGACAGAGCTAAAGCTAGGGAAAACTCCACTTTACCACTAAGAGTTTAAGGAGAGTCTTGTCTTCAATAGGAATGCTAAGTGTGCTTTGGATATTGGCTTATCAGAAAGGATTTTTTGGATTAAAATAAAGAGCCATAATTGTTTCCCCTTTCACATTCCTGGTAGGAAGCTTTATCTTCATCAGTTGTTATTGTGCCCTTGTGGACAGACAGGAGCAGAAATTAGTAGAGGTTGAGGGGATGCCTGGATTTTAATGCATTTAAAAGAAGTCTTTTTAGCATGAGTTGCGCTCAATTGCTGGTAACTTGTGCTGTTCATTGTGGTAGAACAGTAGAGCGCATGCAAGAGGAAGGTTTCACGAAGATCCTATCCTCGGTCTGCGTGTAGCAGAGGTTGGACCAGAGTGGAATTTGGATTGAAATCTTAGCATTGCCACTGAAATATTGGGTGGGTTACACCACCTCTGTGAGCCATGGTGATTTCATCTCAAACCCAAGGAGTCAGGGCAGCCCACCTCCATGGTGTGTTCCTTCTCTCAATTACTGTGTTTCTATGGAGGGTGGATGGGATCTTAAGCCTTCCCTGGATTACAGGCATAAAGTGTGGCTCCCCGAGTGCTTTCAGACACTTACATGACTGACAATATCTAGACAGATTGTTCAGGGGGTTGGGCTTGAGGATGGCACTTCCCTGTTGCATCTTTGCAGGGAGGCAGGATTGCAGATGCTTGGAGATCACCCTGTCACGGCAGCTCGTGTTATTGTTGTCAGAATATTTCATGAGCGGTGAGGTGGAATCAGCCAGTAATAATCTAGTAATTATTCTTAATTGAATTCTAGGGTGACTGAAAATGTGTATTAATTTCATTTTAGCAGCTGAAGCTTAATGTACCTAACTCTATTTAGGCTGGGTGGACAAAAACACACCCTGAAATGTATGGCATTTTGATAAATGTCAGTTTTCAGCTAAAATAAGAACATTTATAATGGTTCATTCCCTTCCTCCCTTCCCTCTTCCCTCTCTTCTTCTTTTTCCCTGTCTCTTCCATGCTCTCAAGAAATTTAATGATTTTCCTTCTTTTTGATCTCACAATTTTTTGTCAGTAAAGTATAGCAGATCTCTAAACTCTTTAGTATTTTGTATAGCTTCTGACTAGTAATATGAAAGAAAACACGTTCGTGCTTATTAGAAGGTGATATTTTAAGGCAAGATAACCTTCCACCTCTCACAGAACGTCAGGATAAAGATATTCTAGCATATTAGTGATTCGGTCTTTTGGCGTTACTTCATTTGGGATTTTACTTGCTGTGTGCAGGGGTTCTAACCCTGTTATCATCCGGGAGTTTCTTTGCAAAGCTTGTCTACTCCAGGGAGTTTTAGGAGTTGGATTTGATTTTTGAGCCTCCATTGAGTTGAGTTTAGCTAATCATTACTATGAGGCAGACAGATGTGGATGTGTTTGGGGGTTCAGAGATAAGAGGCTTAGAAGTAGCTCTTAAGGAGCTCTCAATGCTACCAAATCAGCTACCATGAAATCCAATAAATATATTATTGAAGATGGTGTGGGCCAGGGCACTCTCAGGAGCCTGAGCCAAGGCATTTTTCTGGAAGCCCTGCCTGGTATAACAAGAACCGTAGTATTGATTAGGTTTTTTTTTCCTGTTGTGATGTTCTAAATGTGATCTATATTGTAAATATGTTTCTGCTTCAGTGATGGCATAAAAACAGAAGTGAATTTGAGATATTTGAAGGAAAATCCTGTACTTTATCTTAGTTCATAAATGTGATTGGAGTAACTGTCTTTCAGATGTTAGAACTCAACCACAAACTCTTGCACTTGCTTTAAAAAAATTTTTTTTGATATACATACTTGTTACTAATAATTAAAAGCCCTGGTTAAGTTGGGCTTACAAGTAAATCAAACATTTGCAATACCTATTTGGGAGAGGGAATCTGGTATATTATCTAACAGAAAAGATTGTTCCTTTGAGTTCCAATTTATTTTATTTGGGGAATCTGTTTATAAAGACTTTACATCTTAAATTTGTGTGGAGAAACTTAGTTTCACATATATAAATATGTTTTATAATATAGACACTTGAGAACTGAAACAACTTTACAGTAAAATGTTTGATAAAGGTCTTAGTATTCTTGACGTGTGAACAGCAGACTATTGATGTGTCTATTGTTGGGGGACAGCGCTCCCGTCTTGGGCTGTACATCCTGAAATTGCTTTACATTGAAGGTCACAGCTTAAGCCAGAACTAAACTACAGAAGCTACATTATAGTATATTCTTTTGCCTTAGTGAACTTAAAAGAGTATTGTGAAAATAGTAAGTATGTGCTGGTTTTTATTTGGGGGCACAGGGTGATTTGAATGGCTTAGAACTAAAAATGAAAAACCAAAATTCTCTTGTGTCACAATTGACTATCACTAAACTTAAATGGAGAATTTAAAGTTGCAGGGTACTTAGAAGATACTAATTGAATGAATCACCACCTCATGTGTTGTTTTGACAGGAAGTGTATCACGTCTCAATAATTTTCTTAAAATTCTTTCCTGCCAGGTGCCTGTTTTCTTATTGTTAACTTATTCCTATGGAATTCCAAATATGTGGTTGTTTTCCCCGCTGATACACTTTCACGATTCTTTTTCCTTTTTCCCTTCTCTGGAGTATCTAGTGCCCATTTCTATGTTTGTTTGTATGAGAATCTGTGGCTTAAAATAGGGAAGAGAGAATGAGCAGCTATTTTGGAGACCGATGATGTCCAGCCAGGATGTCTTTGTCTGGGAAGCAGATCATGGCTCCAGCACGTAGGATTTTACAAAGTGAAAGACCGACCACATTTGAGACCAACCCTACCTGAAGTGTTTATTCATTCAATCACCTATGGAAAGATTAGGAAGGATTTAAATTCTCTATTATTTATATACATACAATTAAACACATTTTTTTCTTAACATGGGCATGAGCTACCTTGCAATAAAACAATTTAGAAATTGCCATTTTCTAAATGAAGAAAATTACATGGATATGTGTGCAAAGAGGCATTTGTAAATAATTCAATAACTTACGTTGGAAAAATTCAGGTGTTTATTTTGGATATTTGGGTCAGTATATGTATATTTTTTTTGTTTGAGACAGAATCTTATTTTGTCACCCTGGGGAAAGTGCTGTGACATAGCTCACAGAAACCTCAAACGCTTGGGCTCAAGCAATCCTCTTGCATCAGCCTCCTAAGTAGCTGGGACTATAGGTGCCCACCACAATGCCAGGGTAATTTTCTGTTTTTAGTATAGATGGGGGTCTCACTCTTGCTCAGGCTGGTCTCGAACTCTTGAGCTCAGGCAATCTACCCGACTCGGCCTCCCAGAGTGTTGGGATTACAGACATGAGCCCCTGAGCCCCGTCTCTGGTTCAGTATATTTTTGATTGGTCAAAAAGTATATATGTGTGTCTCTATGTATATATACTCCATAACTGTAAATTTATGTTAATTTTTCTGACAATAAAAACACTTTGTAAGTTCTGTTGATTTTTATCTGTGAATTGCCAGCCATAGCCTTTTATTTTATAGTTTGTCTAATATTTTTACATTAACTTAAATTACTGATTTTCTGACTACTTTCCTTCTTTGATAGAATAAGCTTATGATTGTATCCTCTAAATTTCTTTATTGAATGTAGAATTACTGCATTTTAAGTATAAATACACAGTAGGTAATTCTTCTAATGAAAAATGACAGTTTGACTGTCAAGAAATGACTTTCTTCTGCCAGCAGTCTTCCTTTTTTGTAGTGTAAGATTATATAGTACAGTTAGTGAGCCTTGCAATACTAGACATTTAAAGGCATATAACTTTATAGCATGTACCATGTAACACTGTACACTATGAATACATTTTAAGTAGACATGTTTGTAGGGGTTGACATTTATGTAATTAGAAGCAGTCCTGCTACTCACATCAGTGTAAGCTTTTATTTGTTTGTTTATTTATTTTTTGAGACAGAGTCTCAAACTGTCGCCCTGGGTAGAGTGCTATGGCATCATAGCTCACAGCAACCCCTAACTCTTGGGCTCAGGTGATCCTCTTGCCTCAATTTTTCTATTTTTAGTAGAGACAGGGTCTTGCTTTCTGCTCAGGCTGGTTTCAAACTCATGAGCTCGAACATGGATAGCTATCCACATGCCTCAACCTCCCAGAATGTTGGAATTACAGGCGTGAGCCACTGCGCCTGGCCTAGTGTAAGCTTTTAATTGTGCTTAAGAAATTAGCTATTTATGATATGTTTTTCACATATGTGCTTTTTCATTTTCTTATTTAGGAACAACCAATTGTATAAAAAAGAATACTACGTATTGGCAAGTAAATCAATACCTTAATAAATATCAACATTGAAGTGAGTTTTTCTTTTGTATTATATTCTTAACAGAGATGAATGCTAAAACCAGAATATGGTTAAGGCGAGACACCTACAGGAAACAGGAGTTCTCAAAGGTGGAGAGTCTGGGACATTCGTGCCATAGTATGTGGCCAGGAGAAGAGGGTAGAGGGCAGTGAGCTTGACCTGGCATGGACACTTCCACTGTAGGCTCTTGCCCCTTGTAGCATTTCTCTTCCTTGGATTCTTCTCTGCTTTAGTCTGGAAGGGATCAGATAGGTACTTGGCTACAAGTCCACAAGTGCTGGTACCCTAATCTTCAGTTTCCTCATCTGCCACCTTCTATGATTCTATGAGTAATATGCAAATAGTTGTATGTACAATGTGAAAAGCTCTAAGAAAGTTAAAGTCTTTTTTTTTTTTTTTTTTTGCCCTGCGTAGAATACCATGACATCATAGCTCACAGAAACCGCAAACTCTTGGGCTCAAGTGATCTTTTTGCCTCAGCCTCCCGAGTAGCTGGGACAACATGTGCCAGCTACAGTGCCTGGCTAATTTTTCTATTTTTGGTAGACTAGGGTCTTGCTCTTGCTCAAGCTGGTCTCTAACTCCTGAGCTCAAGCAATCCACCTGCCTCAGCTTCCCAGAGTGCTGGGATTACAGGCGTGAGCCTCCTCACCTGGCCAACAGTCTTATTAAGTATGTTTCATGAGTCTTACATCAGAATGCCATTTAACTACCTGTCTGGCAGAACTGTGACATTTATAGTGCCAAAGAAAATTTCAGCTAGTGGAGGTCAAATGATGATTACTCTGTTTGAGCAGAACTTTCTTCTCTATGAGCAATGTTAACAAAAGCAAAAAAAGAAAAATTAAAGGAAAAAAGAAGAAATTATTCTCTCTACAGGTCAGCCAGCTGCGGATTTATTAACAGGTCACTTTTGCTTAAGATGCAGTTATTCTCACTTAAAGAGTCTCAAAATCAAACTTGAGATTGGGGGGAAAACCTAGTTTAAATTTAAATGAATGTTTCCTCACCTACAAAATGAGAATAATACCAGCCCTTTTGATAAAACTTCCAATCAAATGAAGTTATAGAACTTAGCTTTGGAAATACTTTGGAAGGTTTAAGCGATACATAAATATAAAACCCCAAACTATAGCTCCATTTGCCTAAAGTTATTTATGGCATAAGTTTACTATTGCTGTAAATATATATGTGGAGAAGCAGTGAATGTAATCAGCTGGTTCTGTGCCAGTTCCTGAGTCTCTGTTAATTTAGCACTTCTGCATTTAGTAACATGTAAGAAAAATGTGCAGCCAATTCAAATTAGGGGAAGAAAATCTCAGAGGCTTGTTGGGTAAGAAAAGGAACTGAAGAGTGGTCATGTTTTGGTAGGGATCCATGATTCTGTACTCACGGTCACGAAGGCACTCTTCTTATTTTCCTTAAGCGGGAGTATTTTAAAAAATGTACTAATGAGGCTCTTTAGTAGACTCTGAATTCCCCTTTTAGAAAAAGTAAGTTACCACTACAGAGATTTTTGTGAGTATATTGGTCTCTCCTCTATTGGTCAGAATATATGCATTTCCATGGCTTGTAATGCTCGCTTCCCTCTTGCACTGAGAAATAGTTTCAGGGTTCCAAGTGTTAGTCTTTTCTGATCCTTCGAACCAGGTGACTGTTAAGATTCTTCTCTCTTGGATCAGTGGGCATAAGGAAAAGGTGATGGCAGGGTAAAGAACTTTTTATTTATTTATTTTGCTTATTTCCTCTGAGTTTGGAGTCCTGCTTAATTGTAACATTAACACACTTATTAAAAAGTTAGTTGCTTCTCCATAGAGGAATTATTTAGGGTCTAAGTCAGTCGTCCTTAATCTATAGCCCGTGGGCCACATGCAGCTGGCCTAGGTCATTTATCCAGCTCGCCGGGTGTTTTTGCCGCCGCTGCCTGTCCTGCTTAGCAGCCGACTCTTCCCGGGCCTGCAGTCGGGCCCTCCAGCGGTCTGAGGGACAGTGAACTGGCCCCCTGTTTAAAAAGTTTGAGGACCCCTGGTGAGTACACTTTGACTATCTTGGATCTGAGTTTTTGTTGCCTCCCTGGCAAGGACTGGCTCTTTCATACGTTTTAGCAAAAAAAATTTCCCCTCTGGATCTTGTCTCCTGAAAGCTCATGGTATTCCTAGATCGGGATGTCTAGTAATTAGCCTGGCCTGTGAACTTTATGTGTGCAGTTGTAAAAATGACTCTTGCGGGGTTTAGACAACCATCTGAGCAGTCCCTGCAGCATTTGAGGGCCCTCGTTACAGGGAGCATCTCTGGTGACATTTTCATTAGCTATAGAAAGCGCACTTTATAAATGGCATTTGGAGTTCTGGGGTTTGATATTAATAATGAAGATGATGACGACCATTTGTCAGTTGCTTTCCCTTTGATAGGCACTGTGCTTGGAGCCTCAGGCCTGTTCATCTTTACCTCGTACAACATCCTGAGTATCCTTGTTTACACAGGAGGGAACCCGGGAGCTGAGACGTTAAGCAGCCGGCTCCAGGCCCTGCAGCTTGTCTGTTGATCCCTGGTCTGGGGGCTCTGGAGCCCATTCCCGCCTCATCTTCCCTTGGTGTCTCTTTAGAAGGCTTGGAGGGGAATCCGGCTTGTCCATATGTAGAAGAGACCAGATGTTATGCCCTCTGAACTGGTCCACGAGGTTCTCACTGCCTCTACATTTTCAGATTTGTCTTCTTAGTGAAATTAAATACCTCATATTTTTATACTTATTGCAATACGTGTAAGATGCCTGTCTGTGTTTGTGGTTCCAAGCTCTCTCGTTTGTCACCTTAAATCTTTCCAGGATGAGAAATGGAAGTGTAGCAGCCCATATAGCCTATGGCTAGGAGGAGTGAGAGTTAGAAGAAAGACCTGTAGCTCAATAATGGAACACCTTGGTGGAAAGGGCATGGAGAGGGATTTAGCTTTCCTAACAAGCGTGAGAGCTCGTGAGATGAGAGCAGTGGTGAATTGGCAGTCTCTACACCTGCGGTGTTGAGAGGCACGAGCTCAGCCTTATATTAGGCTGGAGGAGAAGGCAGTAGGGAGGCATTTGCCTTCTGTCACAGACCCACTTACTCTGACTCTGTCTCCTCTCCTGCCTGCAGAATGCCAGCATGGCGTCTCTCTGCTGAAGATTACCAAGCTCTGCCAAAGACTAAGATCTATCTATGCTAAGAAGATTGCTTTACTCGTTCTAAGACACACACACTCTCTCTCCAGCTAAAGTAGTTAGCCCTCAGGCACCTAAGAGAAACTGTTCCTGAGCAAGGTAGCTTATGGGTCCACATCAGGAACCTACCTAAGCCGGGTCTGAGACCTGGCCAGTCCCAGGCCCTGACATAGAAGTTTTTTTTTTTTTTTTAAACTTTCTTCCTAGAGTCTCATTGGCTATTTGATTGGTCAATTATGACTTCTCCAAGTTTCTGTCTATTTGTTAGAGGAAAAGCTTCAGATTAGACACAATAGCCTAGGCCCAGAATTCTGACCTCTCAATACCTGTGCTCTGTTCCCAGCATTTTTAATGCATTCCCAGAGTCTGTTTGCATTTAAACATGTTGTTTTGAACTTGAGGGTGACTTCTCACTTAGTCACTCCCAAGGACTTACCCTGTTTGTTTTGTTCCACTCTCACCACTCTGCTCTTGTTCTTAAATGACCTTGATGCTGTGCCCTCAGGTCTTTTTAGTGTCCAGTGGTATCCCGAGGACAGTGGGCATGTTCCCTCCTTCCAGCCCCACAGGTACAGACAGTAAGGGGTGCATTGTCTACCAGGCAAACGCCTTTCAAACTGATTTCAGTCAGTTGGTTTTTACCATCAGCATGCTCCAGCAATTCAAATAATATCTGTTTATGTTACTGCTCCCTGGAAAAAATTTTCTGTTGGTTTAAGTTTTAAACAATTGCTGCAGTTACTGTTGCCTCTTACTAATGTCTACGTTCAAATGCGTACATATTAATGACTTACCCTTTAATACACATTGTATTCGACATGGAATTTAAGTCTGACGGCTTCCAGTTATTAGGCTGGGCCCCACACATGCTGAGAGTAAATTTGTCCTGAGAGTCAATTCACTAAGGTTTGGTGTAGTTCATGCTCACCTTGAGCCCAATTTATGTGTCTTACCTCTGTAGTATTATTTAATAGTACATTTAAATGGTAGGTTTGAAATAAGCAGGAAAAGTACAGTGACGGTAAAGATAATAAAGAGAGTCAGGCCTGGTGCTTCGTGCTTGTAATCCCAGTGACTCAGGCGGGAGGAGTGCTTGAGGGCACGATTCCAGACCAGCCCTGGCAATAGAGGGAGACGGTATCTCTCTTTTTTTTAATTTAATTTAATTTATTTATTTTTTAATTAAATCATAACTGTGTACATTAATGCATCGCGGGGTACAATGTGCTGATTTTATATACAATTTGGAATGCTTACATCGAACAGGTTAACATAACCTGCACTTCACTTACTTGTTGTGTTAAGACATTTATATGCTACTCTTAATAGATTTGACGAGTACCCTTGCAATATGCACCATAGGTGAAGTCCCACCGATTACCCTCCCTCCATTTACCCTCCTCCCTCCCCTCCCCTGACCCTCCTCTTCTCTCCTTCAGGGCTACAGTTGTGTTTTATCATTCGTATGAAAGTGTGGGTGATTATATATTAGTTTTCATAATAATACTGAGTACATTGGATACTTTTTCTTCTATTCTTGAGATACTTTACTAAGAAGCATATGTTCCAGCTTCATCCACCTAAAAGAGGTAAAGTCTCCATCTTTTTTTTTGTCTTTTTTTTTTTTGAGACAGAGCCTCAAGCTGTCATCCTGGGCGGAGTGCTATGGCATCACAGCTCACAGCAACCTTCAACTCCGGGGCTCAAGCAATTCTCCTGCCTCTGCCTCCCCAGTAGCTGGGACTACAGGTGCCTATCACAACGCCCGACTATTTTTTGGTTGCAGCCATCATTATTGTTTGGCGGGCCCGGGCTGGATTTGAACCTGCCAGCTCAGGTGTATGTGGCTGGCGCCTTAGCTTCTTGAGCCACAGG
>NW_003852412.1:8032212-8068561 GCF_000181295.1 Otolemur garnettii
CCTCCCAAGTAGCTGGGACCACAGGCGCCCGCCGCAACGCCCGGCTATTTTTTGGTTGCAGCCGTCATTGTTGTTTGGCGAGTCCGGGCTGGGGATTCGAACCTGCCACCTTAGGTGTACGTGGCTGGCGCCTTAGCCAGTTGAGCTATAGGCGCCGAGGCATGACTAGCACAATTAAGTGGTTGCCTTCCTTTATCTTTGTAAGATATTCAAGAGTTTTATTTTGCTTTATCATTTTTTTTCTGGCATGATTATATGTAATCTCTAGCCATTATTATCATGCATTTCATTGTAAGATTATTATTGAAAATAACTTCATCTTCTAGAGGTGAGAATACTAAGTATGAATGACCTGCCTATTTGAGTATCAGACACACTAGGTGGGCCACTCCCTAGGGTCACTCTAAACGTAGCTCTCGTATCTCCCCAGGGTGTATTACTGGCAAAGTGAGTGAAAATCGAGGTTACAGTTAAGCATTGAAACTAGCAGATACGTTGTTCATTTCTATGGAGCTCTTCCTCACCTCTGTTGACCTGTGGTTCAGATGCCATTTCTCTAGGTGGCTGTAATGACTTCCTAACTGCGGTCCCTGTTTCAGGCTCTCCCCTGTCTGTTTGAATCCCTTCACCTTTCCCCCAGCATCCCCATACTTTGCTGTCAGTGTAAAGGTTCTGAAATACAAGGTTAATGGGTACAATGTAGGGGTGTATGGCACACCTGTTGGGTGCAGGACACAACTACAAAAGGGACTCTAACCAATTCAAGTATTGTGACCTGGTTGTTTGTATCCTCAAATACCAACCTGAGCTTGTCCGTTTTCTGCTTAGAATCCTTCACCAGCTTCTCACAGTCTTAAAGTCTCATGACCCAGACCATGAAGGGTGTTCCTGTCTGGCGGTGCCTCTTGCCCAGAAGATCCGCCAGGAGCTCCTGGAACACACCTGCTGCTTGCTCTTCTGCCTTCGCACTTACTTTTTCCTCTGCTCACCATTCCTTTTTTTTTTCACTCCCCTTTCTCTGCACAAACCTGACCAGCTCCTGTTGGAGCCTGAGTCAGCCACCGTCTACTGCCTGTCCCATGAACTCTTCAAGTGCTACCATGGGTACCACCAGCCCGCTTCCATCACGGCACTGACTGCACTGTGTTGCCTTGTATCTCCTCCCAGCTCAGTGACCTGGGCAGGCAACTGAGTCTTCTTAATAAATGCTGTGTTAGGCTGGGTGCCCATAGCTCAGTGGTTAGAATGCTGGCCCTGTACACCAGGGGTGGTGGGTTTGAACCCAGCCTGGGCCTGCTAAAACGAACACACAAACAAAAAATGGAAAAAAAATGCTCTGTTAATGGACAAATAGCCATAGATCTGGGCCATCTGAGTGACAGTGTGTTCTGCAAGGGTCTGTGATCTGGGATGGTGTTTTCGAAATTAGGCAGAGTAGAGGGTCCCCAAAGTAGCATTTCATTAGAATTGCCTGGAGATATCTTTTAATTACAAATTCCTGGGCACTGAGACCACCTGAATTAGAATTTGTGGTGGGTAAAACCTGGGGATCTGCATTGAACCCCATGGGTATGGATTATTTTTTGCCTAGGAAAATTGTGCTTCATTATTGCCATTGTTTGTAAGCGCTACCTGTTAGCTGGCTGCTTCATGCAAGGAAGAGATTTTAGTAGTCTTGCAGAGCTTCTTCTGTGTAAGAAAATAAAATTTGTGTTTCCTTTTGTAGTTTATAGACAGTTCCTGTTAACATCTTATTTAATCCCCAGTAATTCTGGGAGGTAGGAAGGTGGATCAGATTTTCTCCTCATTTGGAAGATGTAGAAACAAGATTTCAGAGCATGTAAGCAACTTGCTCAGGGTCATATTTAAAAATTTTTTTTCTTTGTTTAATGTTTTAGAGATGGTATCTCACTATGTCTTGCTGGTCTTGAACTCCTGAGGTCAAATGATCCTCCTGAGTATGCAGGACTATAAAGCATGCCTCAGCTTCTCAGGATCATGTTTTTAAAAGGTATTTACATAATTAGGTGTTTAAGGTTCCCAAACATTTTTTGAAATTAAGAAGGGATGAAATTTCTTCTCAGATTGTTTCCTAAAAAATAGGCAAAATGAATATGCAAATTCTGTGAGAATAGCAGACTGCAGTAGTTTAGAATAGTGAAAAGAAATTATACTGTGAATTTCAATCTCATTTGACTAATTTTGATTTTGAATAGAACTTAAGTGGAATTGTGTCTTGATATGTGTGCTCCTTCCTCAGAAAACATAATGAACTAGAGAAAATGAAGTGTTTTAAGCCATTTGGGATGTGCTTTTACTAATAAAATTAATGCAGAGTTTAAGAAAGAGCCTTGAACAAAATTTTAAAATTCTTATGATAGCTTTGACTCTATTTTATTCTCCATTTCCCCCTAAAGGTCTTGTACATTTCAATTTTCCCTTTTTTTTTTTTTTTTTTTTTTTTTTTTTTTTTCGGTTCTGAGCAGAGCCTGGAGAATTTCAGGAGTGTCTTACATTCCTGTGATTTTGATCAATTTTCCCTCCCTTCCCTTTCCTCTCCTTCCTCCCAGTATACGCCTCCCCCTGGTTTGGCTGTTGATGTCTGTGGATTCTGAGTCAGAATGCTCACCTGAAATCTACATCGTGGATTTGCTTCGGGTTGTTTGAACACTGGGCAAGGGGAAGTTGATGACGCGGCTGAGCACAAATGCTGACGTCAAATGCTGACGTCACGATCCCTCCCTTCCCTGCTGTACCCCACTGGCTCCTCATCCTGCCTCCCTGCCTTCTTTGTTGGCCCCTCCACTCAGCCAGATGCCTGACAGTCTGTTTTACTCAGCCAGATGCCTAACAGTCTGTTTTTACTTCCCCCTCTTCTTTACTCCCGGGGATGATTTCACCTTCTGCATACATCTTAATTCTGCCACGTTCTTTCCCTATTGCTGCTGCTAAGACCCGGTTATATCTTATCTGGAGTTACTGTTCTCCCTGACTTCGACTTGGCCTCCTGAAAATCCGTTTTCTTCACCTGCACCAGAATGATCCTTCAGAGAACAGAATTGATTGTTTCTTCCTTGAGTAGGATATTCAGTAGTTCCGCTTTCTACATGAAAAAAGTTCAAGGTTCTCGAGTCGTCATCCAGTGCTTTCCAGGATGTGACCTGCCTTTGCACCCCATTCTGTATTTCATCTTAGCCAAACGCTGTAAAGTGATGCAGCTTCATCCCTTATCTCTCTCTCTTTCTCCTTCCCTCCCTCTCTCCTCTTTTTGTGCTTCCTGTCTCCAGGCTTGTTCTCCTGTTGAGCACTCCCTGTCCTGCCTTTCTGCCTTTGCTCTTTCTCTTCTATACCCCAAACACCCTTCTTCTTGCTCCCGGCTCTTCTGACTGATACACTGTTCTTCCCTCAGCTGTCTCCTGTTCTTCAGTATGTCTTTAAAGGGACCAACTCCTGTAGGAACCTTTCTTTTATATGTTCTTGTATTAGCTAGGATATAGTTTAGATGACCTTGAAGAGATTTAAACAGAGGCGTAAGTAAGACAAGAGCATCTCTCTTACGTAGAAGTCAGCCAGCACACCTGCTGGTCTGGAGAGCAGAGTGGCTCACTCTGAGAGGTCATCCAAAGACCACGCTCCTTCTATCTGTTGTTCCCATCCCTAGGGCATTATCCTTATTGGCAGGGTTGCAGCTGGCTCACCACCACTCATCTGCATCCAGCCAGTAAGGGAATAGGAAGGGAGGTGTGGAGGGCACACTGCTTCCTTTGAAGAGGCCAACTCAGACACTGTATATGTAGGTTGAATGTTCCTAATACACAAATCTGAAATCTGAAATGCTCCACAATGAGAAACTTTCTGAGTGCTGACATGACACCACAAGTGAAAAATTCCACACCTGACCTCTTGTGATGAGTCACCACCAAAACTTTGTTTCAAATACAAAATCATTAACAATACCATATAGAATTACCTTCAGCTTATGTATAGAAGGTATATATGAAACATAAATGAATTTTGTGTTTAGACTTGGATCCCCTCCTCAAGATCTCATTATATATATGGGAATATTCCAAAATCTAAAAAAAAAAAAAAAAATCCTAAATCTGAAACACTTCTGGTCCTAAGCATTTTGGATAAGGGGTCCTCAATCTGTATTGGCCCTACTCATATCTCATTAGCCAAAACATCGTATGCCTACGCCTTGCTTCAGGGAAGGCTAGCTTTTGTGTGAGCCACATATGTCATTTAAAATTTTCTAATAACCATATTAAAAAGTAAAAAGTGATAGAGAAAATGAAGCCAGTATATTGAACCCAACGTATCTAAAATACCATTTCAATGAGTAGCACTAGCCACATTTCAAGCACTCAGAGGCTGCATGTGACCAGTGGCTACCATGTTGGTCAGTACAGCTTTGCCTGGTTGGCCATGTGCCCATCTAAAGTGGAAGGATTCTACCCCTAAAATGGAGAGAGAATGGATATGGATATTGAAGGTCAACTGGTAGTCTCTGACATATCTCTTCTTAACCAGTCTTGGTTCCAACATATCCCAATTTGAGTCTACCCTTGGTGTTGCCTGTGACATGTTGGGCATATAATTAGCTGTTTTAGTCTCTCATTCTCATGAGATTAGCCATCTTAAGGGCAAATAGTGAGTCATTTTTTTCTTGAGATTTTTAGTATTTGGCACATTTAATTATCTGACAAGTATTAGCTGAGTGAATGAATGAAGCAATTGAATGGGGATTTTATAAAATTGCTCAACTGGTTTTTTTTCTTAGATGTTATACATCCGAAGTTGTAATACTGTTTGTAGGGGGATGGGTTAATTTTATTGTATTTGGTATATTTGCCATTAACTCACATTCAGAGATGCTTTGGTTGACATTTACATGCTAAGATGATAGAAAGTTGTTGGTTCCACAAATCATGTTTTGGAAAATAATGTGTTCAGTGTCCAGAATATTCAGATTTTCCCTGAAATATTGAATTTTGCTTCTGTGGAGTGTACCTCTGCACTATGAAAGAACAGGATGGAGCTGTTACATTGAGAGTTCCTATTCTGTCCTTCAGAAATATGCCATTTCCAGGAAATATTATTCTAAATCTATTACTTTCAGAAGACAGAGGCATATTTTACATATGAAACACAGTATACCAGAAGTCATCTACTCAGCAAAACTTATCAATGATTCCTGGAATTAAATGAAACATGAATGCAGCTTCTCATTAAATGAAACAGAGGGCTGGATGTTCCCTAAACAAGTTAAATGCTGCAAGTTACAGGCCGGTCCTAGCTCTCACGTGTCTGCCTCACATCCTTGCAGTCAGGTGGCTAAACGAATGCCCCTCCTGGGCCCCCGAGATGTCCTGGTCCTTCTCTCTCTCTGGAGAATGGGGAGTAGTGAGGTGAGGGATGAGGGGCGAGAGGAAGGACAAGTGCACAGGCCCAGACTGCTGCCACCTCCTTGTCATCTACAGCTTTCCTTGCCACTCATCCCATCTCTCATTTCCCCCTGCAAACAGAAGCTTCTTTTCTCCTTCCCATGAATGGCTCTTGGGGTGGGTTTCCTAGGTTGGCCATGTTCTGGGGAAGACTCTCTCTTCAGTCAGGCTGTGGCATCCTTTAGGAAAATAAAATTTGTAGCAGTCGCCAACACTTCCACCACCACCATGGTAATGATGTTATAATGCATGCATGTGCTGGCCTTTTGCGAAGGGCATTATGTGTGTTACTCATTTATGCTTACAACTGTCTTATGAAACAGGCATTGTTATAATCCCTTTTATATACATGAAGAAACAGAGACTAAGGCCAAGCATGGTGGCTCACGCCTGTAATTCTGGCAGTCTGGGAAGCTGAGGCAAGTGGATTGATTGAGCTCAGGAGTTTGAGACCAGCCTGAGCAAGAGCGAGACCCCGTCTCTATTGAAAATAGAAAAACTAACTGAGCTTAGCAACAGGTGCCTGTAGTCCTAGCTACAGGAGGCTGAGGTAAGACGATCTCTTGAGCCCAGGAGATTTAGGTTGCTGTGAACTATGGCACCAGAGCATTCTACCCAGGGCGACAGAGTGAGACTCTCTCTCTCTCTCAGAAGAAGAAGAAGAAGAAGAAGGAGGAGGAGGAGGAGGAGGAGGAGGAGGTGGCCTAGAGTCACAAGCTAATGAGTTGCTAAACTGGATTGACACCCATGTCTGAATCTAAATCTTAGGCTTTTAAACCATTATATGGTTCTGTTTACTAAATGTTACTGAAACGCCTTTAAAAAATATTTTTATATATAGATGTAGATATGGTGGTGGTGGTGGAATTGGGAAAGGGGCAGGGCAGTGGAGAGAGAGGGACAGGGAGACTCTGGAGCACCTGATTCAGAATAGAAAGAGTCAAAGAGGGTTTGGAAGAGGCTTTTGGAACAAAGATAATTTGTTGGTGGAGCAAAGAGGGGCCAGATATCAGAGGCATTTATATTGTGAGTATTGGGGGAACTTTCAGGTGGCCCCCTTTTTTTTTCTTTTTTTTTTTGAGACAGAGCCTCAAGCTGTCCCCCTGGGTAGAGTGCCGTGGCATTACAGCTCACAGCAACCTCCAACTCCTGGGCTCAAGCGAGTCTCCTGCCTCCACCTCCCAAGTAGTTGGGACCACAGGCGCCCGCCACAACGCCCGGCTATTTTTTTTTTTTTTGGTTGCAGCCGTCATTGTTGTTTTGGCGGGTCCGGGCTGGGGATTTGAACCTGCCACCTTAGGTGTACGTGGCTGGAGCCTAGCCGGTTGAGCTATAGGCGCTGAGCCAGGTGGCCCTTTTTAAGATTAAGGAGCTATAGCCATAAGGTAGTTCAGCCTTCTTGTTCCTTTGGTCAGGAAACTAGATATATGAGATTACTCGCCTGAGGGCGTATCCCTAGTGATTAAAATAAAGGGAGGACTGCATCCTTGAGCTGCTCTTTGGTTCCAGCTTAATTTTATTTAGCGATACTGGTTTAGTGTGACCTTTTAGAACTTCGTAAACAACTCTTGTTATTTCTGTTATGTTTCTATTTGTATTAGTCGAAAAAGTGCCTGGGGAAAAGGGAGTATATGCTTGCTTGAGGAAGAATAGCAGGGAAGGCATCTCTGCTGCCCAAGGAGAAAGAGAGAGAAGGTGGGCTGACTCAGAGGGAGGGGCAGGGAGAGGGGGCTGATGGGTGAGCCCCTGGACCCCTCCTGCCCCATCCTCTATCCCAGCCCTGTTTCGCATTTGGAGTGTCCTGGTTTCCGTGGCTCTCGTTTGTGGGGAGAGGAAGAATGGTGTACTCCCACCACCAGGGTTGTATCAGGAGGAAGCAAGTTCTTGGGATTCTAAACAGGACTCCGATTCTCCCATGATACATGGCTAAACATGAGGCATGGGACAATACACAGAGAAGTATATGCATTAAAATGGCTTTTGTAAGCCAGTTTCCCATGGTAGCTAGAATTGATTTGGAGCTGCAGATAATCCCTTACAAGTGTTGGGATCTTGCCCATTAATAATGTGAAACAGATAGGCTTCTGGTATATCCAAATGAAAGCTTTTCTACATAAACATGTCTTGACAACTAGCACTTAGAAGAATTAATAGCAGAGACCAAAATACTTTCAAAAGACAGATGCTACAGTTAGTTTTAAGACATTTAGGAGACTGAAAATGAGGTCCTTAATTCATGAGAGTGCAACCTCATGGCCTGTTTACATATGTGGGGCTTTGACAGTCACTGAGTTTGTTCAGGCCTAAGAGGAAGGGGATGGAAAATGTCCTTGGTGGTTTGGTCCAGGTAGTGGGCTCTGGAATAAGGTAGACTTGGATTTGATTCCCAGCTTTGCCACGTTTTAGCTGGTGACTTTGGGCTCAGTGTGTTTTCTCATCCTTAATAAAATAGGAATAGTGACATTTCCCATTTTAGTAATAGTTACAGATTTTCTACATAGCAGTTATTGGAGGGAAAGCGATTGCTGTAGACTAAGAGGCTCTGACTTGAAACCAAACATGTTAATGGTCTTACCAAAGCTACCCTTGTTGCTGTCACTTTTTAAAGTGGTAGCATACAGGGCCTGGTGTATAGCAAACCTGCAGTCAGTGACAACTTGTTGTTATTTCATGTAACACAATTGAGATCACCTACTGTATACCCCCAACATCTTTTTCACGTTTTGTATTACTAATGTTTTCATGCTATTAAATACCCCAAAACGATCACTTGTTTGGCTGGGTGCAGGGGCTCATGCCTGTAATCCTAGCACTCTGGGAGGCTGAGGCTGGTGGAGTGCTTGAGCTCAGGAGTTTGAGACCAGCTTGAGCAAGAGCAAAATCCTGTCTCTAAAAATAGCCGGGCATTGTGGTAGGCACCTGTAGTCCCAGCTACTCAGGAGGCTGAGGTAGGAGGATCACTTGAGCCCCAAAGTTTGAGGTTTCTATGACCCTATAACCCCATGGCACTCTACCTAGGGTGACAGAATGAGACTGTCTCAAAAAAAGGAAAAACCAAAAAACCACAAAATGATCACTTTTAGTTTCTATGTAAAACTCTCTATTACTGTACTATTCTCAATGTGGAACTTTTAGGTTATTTCTAACTTTTTTTCTCATCTCAACTTGTGAAGTGGATCTTTGTCTGAATTTATGGTTCAATTCCTGTAAGGAAAGAGGCAATTTTATGTCTCAACTATGGCTATAAACGGAAAGTCTGAGAGAGAACACAGCGCCGTGACCGTCATGGCTCAGATACCCTGCTCCATTTGTCTCTCCAGCCCGTGAGACGAGGAACTGGCCTAACTCTTTTTGGTTCTTTTTGGAGGGTGGAGTAAGTGCTTGTTAAAGGTTTATAGAGATAAATTGAGGGTAAAAATGTGGGGTTGCATACGGTGCATTTTACAAGGATACATGTTAAATTTACTAAGTGTGGAATATAAATGTCTTAACACAATAACTAAGAAAATGTGGTGAGGGCTGTGTTGGCCAGTTTGATTAAAGTATTTCAAATGGTATCTAGAGCCAGCACATTGTACCCCATGGTTGCATTGATGTACACAGCTATGATTTAATAAAAAAAAATTGGGGGTTGCAAAGAGGTTTGAGAACCTCTAGTCCTTGTTTCCTTCCTCTGTTGTATTAACTACTCTGAAATGTTACGGAGAGGGGACATAAAGGGCGATATGATCTGTCCCCTCATGAAGCTTAGTATCTAGTTGAGGAGGTAGCACTAGCAGAAAGACAATTAGAGAATTTTACCAACTCATACAATATCAACTGAAAGTCCGGTTGAGAGTTCAGAACTAGGAGAGAATTCTTATTGCTGGAGTCATGGGGGAGCTTCGTGGAGGAGGTGAAGTGAGGTGGGTTTTAGGATTTACCCATCTAGAGAGATTCTAGGCAGGGGCACTGGGAAGATGGAGAACGCAGGAGTGGAGATGAGTGTGGACTGTGAGAGGGGCAGCGTGCACATTTGGGGGCAGAAGGAAATAGCAGTAGGTGGCCAGGCAGGGTGGGGCCACATTTAAGAGGGCTGGAAGCCAAATAATTTGAGAGGCACAATAAGCCATAAAGAGCCTTTGTAGGTTATGAGTGATAGGAGGAAAGTGGTTGAACTGGAAATTCAAAGGTGGTGTCAGAAATATCTCTTTGAGAAGGTCACTTGTATAAGTATGCAAATACTTGGTAGTAATAGTATTTTATGTATCTGGAGTCCATTGAAGCTTCTGTGAATCTCATTTAATCCTTACATGTCCAGGAGTGGATGATGATTATTATCCCCATTTTACAGATGGAGAAATTGAGCCCTCAAGTGATTGAGTGACAGTTTAGCATCACATAGGAAACGGGCAGATGCAGGAACTCAATTGCTCGCTCGTTGGCTTTTTAGTGATGCCCCAGGGTGCAAAGAAAGGGATGGTGTCAGCCTGCAGGTATGCGTACCAGGTGCTTGGAGTGTATTGGTATTATCATCCCAGTGGTCTTGTAGCTGTTCTCATTGATAGCTCTATTTTACAGATAAAAAACCTGAGGCTACAAGAGGTTAAATAAATTGCCCCAAATCATAACTCCGGTCAGAACTGGAGGTCCTAATCCAAGGACACGTGACTTTGGTTGCCTCAGTTCCTTGGACAGACTGCAGCTCCTTCTGCTTCCTGCCTTGCTCAGGCATGTGGTGGGATTGATTATCTGCTGCTAAATACACAAATTAAATTATTCTGGAATGAGTTTAACTATAGCAGATTGGCTTAATATTATGTTGTGTTTTATGGAGGTGAGAGCATGTATTTGTATGAAGAGTGAATGTCAGAGACTTCAAAAAGCTACTCAGGGAAAACAGAATTTTGATCTCTTAGGATTTGAGGATCTATGCTTATACTTCTAAGCCCCTGCTAACTTCAGGCTGGAGACTCACATCCGTAGCCCAGCATGCAAGGCGCCGAGTGAGCTGACCTTGCTCATGTACTAGGTCTCAGCCATTGCCTCCTTGTCTCTTGCACACAGATACAGGGAAGGAATTTCAAATCCTCCAGAGTTTGATGTGCTTTCTGTCCCCCGTGCATATGCTGGAATGTGCCTGCTCTTTAATCCAGCTAACTCGTCTTCATCCTCCAAGACTCACTAGTCTTCTCCGGAATTGGCCGCCCTGTTCATGCCCAGACTCTGGATGGGGTTTGATGTTCACGCCCTCTGCTTACACCTGTCAGGGCACTTTGCCCTGTCTTCTCCAGGAAGGTGGTATATGTAGTATTCAGGGGAATATGTGGAATTGGCCACCTGGGGTAGAATAACTGGTTTGCATAGGACAGTTGAAAGAAGTGAGATGTGGAGTGCCTCGGCCCTAGTTCTTGAGTACAAACAACAGATACAGACTTTGGGACTTTGGTGCCTAAGTATGAAGCTGACTGCCCCCCTGCTACTGTCTGCTTAAGAGTGGACCCCTGCGTAAGCGTCCTAGTCATGTAGCCAGCCTTTGGCTGCACCATGGCAGGGAGAAGGTCAATGAAATCCCATTGGCTTCTGTAGGAACAATGGGATCCTACTTCCTATCAAA
The DNA here is from genome assembly GCF_000181295.1 of Otolemur garnettii. Lineage (NCBI taxonomy): Eukaryota > Metazoa > Chordata > Mammalia > Primates > Galagidae > Otolemur > Otolemur garnettii. The sequence continues at coordinate 8,043,256 of NW_003852412.1, forward strand.
GCTGTCCACAATATGGGATTCTCCAGAAGGGAGATCCAGCTGTTAACAGAACAAAGGGAAAAATGCCAAACGACCAGAACCTCACAAATCTCTGTTCTAGAGAAGAAAGGAAGGAAGCTTGGCTTGAGGCTCTTAGAGGCAGAGGGCTCTCACTCAGCAGCTTCTAAGGGCAGGTACAGAGCAAGGCCTTTGCTCTCTAAGCAGCAGGGGAGGCCCAGCGCTGCCCTCTCTAGAGGAGAGGAAGTGGATAGCTGCCCAGAGCAGTATTTTCAGAAGTTGAGATTGTTTTGCAGTTTTGGGCTGGGGCTGAGCTTGAACCCGCCACCTCCAGCATATGAGGCCGGTGCCCTACTCCTTGAGCCACAGGTGCTACCCAAAAGTTGAGATTTTACCAGTGAGCTCCATGCATTGGAAAGAGCTGGGGCTGAAATTAGGGACCTGTTGGAAGGTTAGTGACCATGTACGTAAACACAGACCTGGAAATCTGGAATTTACCATGAGTCATTAATAGATAAGGGATTAGAATGCACTGAACTTGGGGAAGTTTTTAAGCTTTTCGTGCCTCGGTGTCCACGGCAGGATAATTAAGCTGGCCACCCCATGGAATACTGCTAGAAAGTATTAACTCATTAAAATCTTTGGTCCAGATTCAGGTTTGTCCTGGTGTCGTTTTTAGCTTGCTGCTTGTTTCAACTCTTTATGTGTTAGGTCATTTTCCAGCCACCACCACTCCTTTTTCTTCTTCTTTTTTTTTTTTTTCTGAAATGAAAAGTTGAGGTGTGTGAGTGAAAACTCGTGTTCACAGTAATCCAACCATATCCTTGCTGTGTCAGAGAGACACTTCCCCTCCAGATGCTGTGTTCATCTGGCCCGTGGCATGTTCTGAGCCAGGAATTAGACAAAGTGAAAGGTTATTTGAATAGTAATGTAAAATCAGATTGAGCAAGGAAACCCATCCATTTGGATTATGAACAGAATCTGTACAGTGGCCTATTCACATCCATGTTAATTGTCAGCGTTTGAGTGCAGTTGGACAGCATTTAGAAAACGAGGGGTAATGCTTTCAACAAAGCTCTTTTCATGGATGGCTCATACAATGTGCTCAATTCTATGGCTCTTGGACAAAAGTCCATATTTTCTCCCAGGGATTGTCATGCTTCTCGCTTGTACAACAGTGAGGAACTTGGCCTAACTGTGGTTCACAGGTCAAGATGTTTAACTCCTGTGTTGAGCCTTACTAGAGAGGCAGCTTTTTGTTTGTTTTTAATGATTTGGACCTATTTGATATTGTATTTTTGTCTTCAGAGACTATTTCTAGAAAACCTTGTGCTGGAAAGATACTCCAAGGAGAGCTTGATCACAGCATCTCATTTTGTTTCTATAGCCCCATGCATGGTAGGTCCTGATAGCTTAGTCTAGTTTTCAGTGGGGCTTGTAAGAAGAAAGTTAAATTGCTGTGTCTTGACCTCAAAAACTTACAAATAGGAGTTTCATTGTCCCTTCATTTGAGTAGTTCATAGTGTTTCATACACATTAATTCATTAATCTTCAAAAAAAGTACTGTGCGTAGGCAGTGGAAAATATTTTTTCCCTTCTGCATTATTTACACATTGAGAAACTAAGTCACAAAGGAGGGGAGGGCGGACCTGTGGACGGGGAGCCAGGACAGCCGCCCAGATCTTGGTCTTGTCCTCTTTCTTGCTCATTAGAAAACCTGGACTCATTTTTCTTTGAAAAAAAAAAAATGAATTCCAAGGAAAATAGCTCTGTAGGCCAAGTTCTACCCAGAGAACTAACTGTACTAGGGAAAAGTTCGAGGGTGTTTTTTCTCATAAAATGGTTGATGTGGTTTGGTTTTCTTGTGTTGTCCTTGTGCGTTTTGTCTGCCATAGCCACAAGCCAGATAGCCAGCATGACAGCTTGGTTGGGTTTCTAAAAACCACTTTTTGAATGTTTCTTTTCACTCCACTGTTGACACCTTCCCAGGTGTTAGAAGATAAAGGCAGCATCTGCTGCTCCCGCCCAGGCTCTGAGGCAGGTGACAGAAAAACCTTCCTTCCCCATGAGCTGTCAGCACCCTTGAGGGCAGAAACAGTCTCTATTCCTTCTCCTTTTAACCTCTTTTCACTTTCACACGGGTGCTTTGATGAAAGAGTGAATCAGTGAAAGCATTGAGGTGGGCCAGGTAAAGCCCAGACTTGTATATCTCATTATCTAGGGGACAGCTCACCACCAGTGGACATCACAAACGCACCGTATCCAGAACTGGATTCTTGTTTGCTTTCCCAAATCTGTACAACCATCTCCGTACCGCATCTCTGCTAATGGTAATAATATCATCCTTTTCTCAGACTTCAAACTTGGGAGTCATCTCAAGTCTCTCTCATGTGTCCCATTTGTCAGGAAATGCTGCTGACCCTCCCTTTAGAATCTATTCTGAAGCCAACTACTCCTCACCAGCTCTTTGGCTATCCTCTGGTCTTAGCCACCGTCACCTCGTACCCAGGTTATTGCAGTAGCATCCAGACGAGTCCCCTGCATCTGCTCTCAGTCCCTCTCCATCTGCCTGCGGCACAGCCCTCGAGCGTTCCTGTTAGTGTACATGACAGATTATTCCACTCCTTGGCTCACAGCCCACAGATGGATTGTCTTCAAACTCAGAGGAAAAATTAAAGTTCTATGTGTAATGACCCATGGGGCCTTAGGTGATTGCGTCCTTTGTTTTTTCTTTATGTCCTTGTCTTTTTTACTCTCCTCACTCATTCTGCTCCACATACACTGCCCTCCTTGCTGCTTCTATAAAAATACCTCGAACCCTTTACTTTTATATTTCGTGTTTCTTAACATCTCTTTCATATTTTTGACCTTCTGCAGCTCTGTAATATATTCTGGGTAATTTTTTCAAGATCCAAACTCCAGTATACTAATGATCTTTTCACTTTTCTTCTTTCCTATTTAACTTACCCAGTGAAATTTCAAACCCTATGACTTTTGTTTTCAGAAGTTCTGTTTGGTTCTTTATCATGTTGGCCTGGTCTTTTTGGATAGTATCCTGTTCCTTATGTTTTTCAGTTTTTTTTTTTTAACATCTTTATTTAAACATAGTTTTTTACAAAATATTTGGTTAGTCTATTATTTCAAGTTCCTAACTTTGCTGTTTGTACTGATGAATAGTTTTGTCAAGTGTTTTATAACATTAAATTGTGAACCTGTGTCCAGTGAGACTTTAACCACAGAGTCTTGTAATTCTGAGTTTACTGCAAATGTTACCAGCCTGGGACCATTTTATATGTTAATTTTTCAGTTAAAGGGCTTCAGAGAATGTCCCCACCCCATCCCCATCAGACTTAGGCTGGGACAGAAAAATTCCTTGCCTTTTCCTTTTGTTAGTGGTTGGTCATATTTTTCTATTATTAGTACTTGAATAGAGGCGTAGCCCTTAGGAGTATGGCCTCATTCAGGGATTTCAGTTCTCAGTCCCTACCACACAGGGGTCAAGATGTCGACTCTTGCTTTCAGTGGCCATTAAACTCAATTTTCTGGGCTGCTGAGACCAGCAAAACTCTCCAGGGCTCTGGTCTTAGTAGGTCTTCACTCTGCTTTTCAGTGAGTCTTTATTTTATGACTTTTGGAGAGCTCCCTATTTTGTTGGGAGAGTTCAGCTGTGCCTTTAAGTATTAATAATTCTTCAATATAGACTAGCAATAGTGTTCTCAGGATATCCAGTCTGTCATTTGGACAAAAGGGAAGTCCACTTAGAATAAACTTACCAAGGCATCCCGCACATTACCGTGCCCACTCCCAGGGACATCAGTGCCTTTCCTGCGTTCTCTTACTGCCCAGTGCTTCTCTTCCCTTGGATGTTCATTGCTTGGCCCCAGAGCTTTAATCCTTGCTGCTTCCAACAGACTAAGAATTCCTGAGGGCAGAGCCCTGGCTTATTCACCTTACAATTTCCAGTGCTGAGCACAGGGCCGAGGGCATGTGAGCATCAGGAAAGGAGGGTTTGAGCACACCAGAGAAGGAGGGACTACTGGGGGTACAGAGTCTCTCGGCTGTTAGGAACAAATGGGATCCAGGTCACAGGAGGAGAGCTTACCTTAATGAAGAGGAGAGGGGGCTGCGGGAGGAGATGCCCAGCCAGAAAGAAAGAGTTCCAAGGGCCTAATCTGTGACCAGTTGTTGGAAAATACTGATTTCAAAGTAAGGAATGACATCTTCTGTTCAGAGTGAGGTGGCATCTTAAGGATGGAGAAAACTGAAAGAATGACTATGGTTCTTAAAAAAAAAAATTGATGTGTGGGTGGTACCTGTGGCTCAAAGGAGTAGGGCACCAGCCCCATATACTGGAGGTGGTGGGTTCAAATCTGGCCCTGGCCAAAAATTGCAAAAAGAAAAAAAAAAAAAACCAAACCAAAACATTGATATAGTTACGAAGGTAAAACTGAATTGGTAGAAGATGGTCTGGCATGAGCTCGTGACAGAGATGCATACAATGGATGGAGTCCAGCACGGTGTTCTGGACTACCTGCAATAAGTCATTCATTCATTCAGTGATTGTTACTAGACACATTCCACACATAGGGAATTTTGCATGGTGTGTGTGTTTTATTAAATGCTCTGTGTACTCTCATCTGAAATGAGGTTTTCCCCACAAACATGTCATCTAAATGTATAGGACACACCCCTACACAGGTCTGTGGTGTATACAGTGCATGTGTCTACACACAGACCTGGCAAGGAACTGTGAATTTTCTGTAATTTGGCAACGAGGCCTGCGTTGCCTCCTTCCGTGTTCCTTTTTGAGTCAGTGTGTTGAATAAAGATATTTGATCTTCCTCTGGTAGGGAAGATCAAAATGTTAAGCTCATTACTACCCCATTGTAGGGTGACCAGACGTCCCAATTTTGGCCGGACAGTCCCGCTTTTCATCAATTTGTCCCGCGTCCCACGGCGTTTTAAAAAAGTCCCGATTTTTGGAAAAAATGCACGAACGGGCTGGAGAACAAGAAGGGAATATACGGTTTTCGACCGCCATATGACTATTTCGCCAGAATATGAGTTTTATATTATTTTTGTTAATTTTATGTTAAACTGTAATAAATAATTGCTGAGAAGTGATTATAGAGAACTGCTTATCAAAGTTTGCCTTGTTGTCAGGCCCTGCCCCAGGCTTCGCCCCGCCCCCCCCCCCCCCCCGCCCTCCGGCGATGTTGTCTCGCCTTACAGATGTTAAAATCTGGTCACCCTAACCCATTGTTATGTCCACCCGGGCTGTGTGACTGGACTATCATCTAGTAGAGTATAGGGACTTAAAGAACTAGGAGATGAGATAGGTAAAAGTTTGTGTGTTTGTGTGCATATTAGGAGTGGGGTTGAGATGCACTAGAAGTTCAATTAATGTGATGAGAAGTACTGAGTAGGAACTGACCATACTGAGGCGTGCCTTGGAGATACTGTGGTTCTGTTGTGCAATAAAGTGAGTCACATGAAATTTTTGGTTTCACGGTGCATACAAAGTTATGTTTGGATTATACTGTAGTCTGTTAAGTTTTCCATAGCAGCATGTTTAGAAAACAGTGTAACATGCCTTAGTTAAATATTTTATTGCTAAAAAATGCTAATGACCATCTGAGCCTTTAGCAAGGCATAATCTTGCTATTGGTGGAAGGCTGATGATGTTGTCTTGACGTTGATGTCGGGGTGGTGGTTGTTGAAGGTTGACGGTTTCTGTAGCAATTTTTAAAAATCAGACAAGGAAGTTTGCTGCATTGATTGATTCTTCCTTTCATGAAAGATTTTCTGTAACATGCAATGCTGTTTGATAGCATTTTGCCCACAGAACTTCTTTAAAAATTGGAATAAATCCTCTCAAACGTTGCCAATGGGTTATTAACTCAGTTTATTAGATACTCTACATCTTTTGTTGTCATGTCAACAAAGCTCACAACATCTTTGCTAGGGGTAGATTTGCTCAGCTATGAGAAGCAACTCATCAGCTCAAATTTTATCACGATTGCAACAATTCAGGCTCTACCTCTAATGTTTTTGTAGTTTCCACCACATCTTTAGTTGGCTCCTCCACTGAGGTCTTGAATCTCTCAAAATCATCCATGATAGCTAGAATCAACTTATTCTGAAGTCCTGTGAATGTTGATGGTTTGACCTTCTATCATAAATCATGAATACTCCTTATGGCATCTGGAATAGTGAATCTTTCCCAGAAGATTTTCAAATTATTTTGCCCAGATAAGGAATCACTATAGCAACTATAGCCTTATGAAATGTATTTCTTAAATAATAAGACTTGAATGTTGAAATTACTTCTAAATCTATTGGATGCAGAATGGATGTTGTGTTAGTAGACATAAAAATTACATTAATCTCCTTGTAAATCTCCCTCAGGGCTCTTGGGCGGCCGGCTATGTTGTTTATCAGCAATAATATTTTGAGAGAAGTCTTTTTTTCTTTTTTGAGACAGAGTCTCAAGCTGTCCCCCTGAGTAGAGTGCTGTGGTATCACAGCTCACAGCAACCTCCAACTTCTGGGCTCAAGCGAGTCTCCTGCCTCAGCCTCCCCAGTAGCTGGGATCACAGGCGCCTGCTACAATGCCCAGTGTATTTTTTGGTTGCAGCTGTCATTGTTGTTTGGCGGGCCCAGGCTGGATTTGAACCTGCCACTTTAGGTGTATGTGGCTGACACCTTAGCCACTTGAGCCACAGGCGCCAAGCTGAGAAATCTTTTTTTCTGAGTAGCAGATCTCAATACTGGACTTAAAATATTCAGCAAACTGCGCTGTAACACATGTGCTGTTATTCAGGCTTTGTTATTCCTTTATAGAGCACAGACAGAGAAGATTAAGCATAATTCTTAAGTGTCTTAGGATTTTTGGAATAGTAAATGAAATTGGCTTCTGCTTAAAATCAGCAGCTGTATCAGCCGCTGACAAGAGTGTCAGTCTGTCTTTTGAAACTTTGAAGCCAGGCATTGACTCTTCTCTCCAGCTATGGAAGTCCTACAGGTCATCATAGGATATAAGCCTGTTTTGTCTCCAGTGGAAATCTGTTGTTTAGTGTGGCACCTTCATCAGGGATATCAGCTGGACCTTCTGGGTAACTTGCTGCTGCTTCTCCACCAGTGCTGGTGCTTCACCGTGCAATTCTGTGTTAGGAAGATGGCGTCCTTCCAGAAGTCTCATGGACTCACCTCAGCAAGCTTCAGACCCTTCCTCTGCAGCTTCCTTCCTTCTCTCAGCCTTTGTAGGAGCTCTGAAGAAGAGTTAGGTTAGAGCTTTACTCTGAATTAGGTTTTGGTTTAAGGGAATGTTGTAGCTGGTTTGATCTTCTACCCAGACCACTAAAACTTTCTCCACATCAGCAATAAGGGAGTTTTGCTTTCTTATCATTTGTGTATTCACTGGGATAGCACTTTCTTAATTTCCTTTAAGAAGTTTCCTTTGCATTTCCAACTTGGCTCACTGGTGCAAGAGGCCTAACTTTTGGCCTATCTCAACTTTTTTTTTTTTTTTTTAGAGACAGAGTCTCACTTTATCGCCCCTGATAGAGTGCCGTGGCAGTGTCACACAGCTCACAGCAAACTCCAACTCCTGGGCGTAGGTGATTCTCTTGCCTCAGCCTCCCGAGTAGCTGGGACTACAGGCACCTGCTACAACACCTAGCTATTTATTGTTGCAGTTTGGCTGGGGCCGGGTTGGAAACTGCCACCCTCAGTATATGGGGCCGGTGCCCTACTCACTGAGCCACAGGTGCCGCCTGGCCTATCTCAACTTTTGACATGCCTTCCTAAGCTTTATTATTTCCAGCTTTTGATTTAAAGTGAGAAAAGTGTGATTCTTTTTACTTAGACACTTAGAGGCCATTGGAGGGTTATTAATTGAATATCAATATTACTGTGTATCAGGGAGTAAGGGAGGCCCAGGGAGTGATGAGGACAGACAGAAGGTAGCACCGTCAGAACACACAATATTTATTGGGTAAGTTTGCCATCTTCAATGGGTATGTTTTGTGGTACCCCCAAATAATTACAATAGTAACCTCCAAGATCACTGGTCATAGATCCTCATAACACATGGAATACTCATGAAGAACTCTGAAATATTGTGAATGTGACACAGAAACACAAAGTGAGCACATGCTGTTGGGGAAATGGCACTGACAGATTTGCTCAATGCAGGATTGCTACAAACTACAATTTGTACAAAAACACACTATTGGGCCCAGTAAGGGAAAAGCAGTAATGTGAAACACAACAAGACATGCTTCCTTGTTGCATGCATACACCTGTGTATCCCCACTTACTGCTAACATGAGGGTTTGGGGTTGCAGTTTTTTCCCAGAACATGTAGAGAGTCGTTTAATTCATGACATATGAAAATCTGCCTTGATTTGGCATTTACTGACTTAGGTTCTGTAAAGCATTTAGTTCCTAGTGTCTTTGTAATAGTGCATTGGCCAAAGCATAGCACTTAGTGTTGCTTTAGGAAACACATTGACATCTAAATGCCGTAGATCAAACACGCGACCTTTGAGACCATCAGATGCAATTTTGGTTCCTTGAGCCCTGGTGACTAGTGTTTCCCCAATACTTCTTATATTGAACATAGCAGGTGCCTTCACATCATACCAATCTTTCTTAGAAAGTGGATCAACCACTTTTTTCTTGGCTCCCTTTTTACTGCCTTTCGTAAGGCGCTTGTTCTTGCCAACCGCCATGATGGTGCTCGGCGAGCCAAAAGGATATTGTTATTTTCCTAGGAGGTTACACCAAGGATATTATTAATTGGTGTGACTTTCCCAAAAGGTAGGAATCTGCCTGTGAGAAATCCCCTGTCTGGAGGAGGTTTTTCAATGTCGCTAATGTTTTCTTTTTGCATTAAGGAAAAGGTATGCCAAAGCCATCAGAGGCAAATTTTAAATCTCATTTTCAAAGGACATAGAAGAGTTCTTTCGTGTGTGGGACCGTCTGCATTATAGGGTATTTAGCATCCCTGGCCATGAGGCCTCACATGCCAGGATCTGTTCTCTCCAGGACTTTTGATGTCCTCATTTCTGCTGTCTGTCCTTGCAAATATGTACATGTCCCCACTACCATAAAAACTGACAAAAACCAAAAGCCCCTTTCATTTCTATCTCCACTGTACTTGAACCAGTAACTAGTAACTTTCTATTTTCCGAGCACTATGGTCCTTTTTGAGTCCTTAGTCTTCGTGGCCTCCCTGAAGTCCTTTGCAAGGTCTAAGCATTGTATATTACTATTGAACTATTTGTTTAGTTCTTGGTTGTTGCCAGACTGTTCATGTGTTTGGACTTGTCTCTTCATAAGCTTCTTAAGGGTAGGGCCTTATATTTCTCTATGCCCTTCGTAACATTTAGGATGATTTTTTAAAAAAATAAATATTGTTAGTTAAAGGTTTCTTTGTAATGTGTTGCACTGTTGTAATAGTTAATCTGTATGAAAGTTCTTTGCTGTTTTGATCTTGAATTCCAGATGCTGATGCTTACAGTCTCTGTTTTGTATGTGATAGAAATTTGTATTTATTATTCTTTGTATAGGTGGTTCATGTTTGTGCAGGTCAAAGGAGCCCAGGGGTAAAGGTGGATATAAATCACAACAGTTCTTCGATTTGGCTTTCACTATTTCACTGATCATCTGTTTTTGTTTTATTCTTCCTTTCTTTTTTTTGAGACAGAGCCTCAAGCTGTCCCCCTGGGTAGAGTGCCATGGCTTCACTGCTCACAGCAACCTCCAACTCCTGGGCTCAAGTGAGTCTCCTGCCTCAGCCTCCCAGGTAGCTGGGACCACAGGTGCCCGCCATAATGCCCGGCTATTTTTTGGTTGCAGCCATTATTGTTGTTTGGTGGGCCCAGGCTGGATTCGAACCTGCCACCTTAGGTATATGTGGCTGGCGCCTTAGCAGCTTGAGCCACAGGTGCCGAGCCTATTCCTCCTTTCTTAAGGTACCACTTGTGATTCCTTTTCTCAGTGCAGCCTTTTCTGACGTCAGGCAGAAGGGTCTCCTCTTTTCTTGAACTATCAGCACTTACTGGTTAACCTGGTTATCTGCACTCCTGCTGCTCCATCTGCCTACATCACACTGTTCCTTCCACCGACACTGACACCAGTGTGGTCAGTGATGGGGCCGGCAGCCTCTGAGATCATGGAGCTGAGTTATCTTGGTTTGCCTCATTTACCCTACAACATTTGCTTTCTTGTCTATCTCGTCTTTGAAATTCCCCGTTCTCTTGGATTTTGTCATGTTGCTTACACCCCTTCTAAATTTCTACAATAGCAACAGAATGAGATGATTGGGCATGAGGGATGTGGAGCCAACCTGTCTGGGTTTGAATCCTGCTTCTGCCACTTACCAGTCGTGTGAACTTGGGAACGGTGCTCTGCTTCTTTGTGCCTCACTTTCCTTGTCTGTAAAGTGGGGATGGTAACAATAGGTACTCTGTATGGTTCTGAAGATTAGATAAAGGAACTCAGAACACTGCCTAGTACAATAAATAGTCCTTAAGCAATGTCAGCTCTGACTGTTCTTTCTCAGTGAATTTCATGAGACTCCAGTTTTCTTTTGGAGTCCTCCAAGTTTCTGTTCTACAATAAGCCTTTCTGCCTTTGCAAGTACTCACTCCCTTGATCATCTCATCTGTTCCTAATGGAACATTACCAAAATTTTTCTCTCTAGCCCAGACCTCTCTTTTGGGATGTCCAGATCTGTGTTTTCGGTTCATCTTGGACACCAGTCATCTCATCTCACCAAGCTCCCTCCTCTCCTTCTCCTTCCCCTGTTCCTGTCTTGGTCAATGGACCACCTAGTTTTCCATGACAGGAACCAAGGGGTCACCTTAGATTCCTCCTGATGCATAGCCCCTCCCAATTTTTCTTTTTTTACTTAAAATAATTTTTTATAAATTAGGCAGCACCTCATTTTATACTGCATTCTTCTCCCAATACACATCTTTTTTAGCTCTGAGGCCTGTCCATTTAGTCCATTAAATATCCCTTGATTTTTTTTTTGCCTTCTCTATGGTATTGTTTTCATTCAGGCTTTCAAGGTATTTTGCCTGACGGACAGCTATGGTCTCTTAGCTGGATTCCCTGACTCTGGTCTCTCCCCACCTACCAACCCATCTCCTACCTGCTTCCAAGATGATACCTTTAAAACATAATTTTCTTTTCATTCTTCCCCTACTTAAAAGGCCACTCACTGGTTTGGACTCTACATTACTTAGTGTGACATATCATTGAGGTACGGGAAAAGTTTCAGAACTTCTCTCCTTCCATTACTGACTAAGTCTGGTCTAGCAAAATACCACAGCCTGGGTAATTTATAAAGAAAAGGCATTTCTTTGGCCTACAGTTCTGGAGACTGGGACGTCCAAGACAGAAGGGCCACATCTGCGGAGAGCCCTTGTGCTGCCCTGTCCCACGGCAGGAGGTGAGAGGTGGAAGGGCAGGAGCCCAGGTGAGAGCAAGAGGGGGCTGAACTTGCTCTGATAACAAACCTGCTCTCATGATAATGAGCCCACTCCCACAATAATGGCGTTAATCAGTCATGAGGGCAGAGCCTCTAAAGGTTTCACTTCTCAACACTATTGCACTGGGGATTAAGTTTCCAACCTGTGCTTTGTGGAGGACACATTGAAACCATAGCATTCTGTCTCTGAGCTCACAAATTTCCATCCTTATCCCAAGGCAAAATACATTTATTTCCTCTTAATAGCCTTGAAAGTCTTAACTTGTTTCATCATCAACTCAAAAAGTTTAGAATTGCATCTAAATTAGATATGGGTGGGACTTAAGGTATAGTCATCCTGAGGCTAATTCTCTTCAGCTGTGAGCCTGTGAAATCAAAACAAGTTATAAGCAATAAATAAAAACAAGTTATATACTTTCAACATATACAATGACGGGACAGGCAAAGGATAGACATTCCCATTCCAAAAGGTAGAAATAGACAAGAAAAGAGGGGCAATGCTTCTGAGCAAGTCCAGAACTCAACAGAGAAAATAATATTAAGACCTAAAGCTGGGGAATAATCTCCTTTGATTCCACGTCCTGTCTTGGACACATTGGGATGGAGGTTGGGCCACCAGGCCTCAGGCAGCTCCATCCTTACATTCAGTCCACCCGGCAGCCTGTTTGTGGCTTTCCCAGGTGGGCGTTGTACTCTGGTGGCCTTTCAGTTCTGGGTCTCAGGGCCTGCCCATTTTCATGGCTTCACTAGGAATTATTCCAGTGAGGACTCTCTATAGTGGCTTTCCTCCTGTGACAAGTGTCTGCCTTACCCCGGACATCTGTGATGTCCTTTGAAATCTATTTGGAAGCTCCCATGGCCCCATGGCTCTTGCATTCTGTGTACTGCAGAATTAACACCACATGGATGCCACCCAAGATCTGCTGCTTGCACTTCCCACAGTCCCCACACATTAGCCCCCTGGAGCCACACCTGGAGTAACCAAGCAGAAACTGAGGACAGGCCTGGGCAGCATGCCCTGAAATTCCAAGTGTGCCCTGGCCTCTCTTTTGACATTTCCCTTCCCCAGCCCTTGGCATTATGGGCCCATGATGGGAGGGGTGGCACTAGTAATCTCTGAAATGCCCTCTGGGTCATTCTCCTATTGTCTGGGTTAATAGAACCTGGTTTCTTTCTATACATATTAATCTCTTTAGCAAACGGATTGGCTGCACCCTTAGTGTTCTCTCCCAACAGGCTTTTTTATTCTTTATTGCCAGGCTGAGAGTTTTTCAGACCTTTCTGTTCTGCATCCCTTTTAATTATACATTTCGTCTTTAATTTCTCTCTTTTCTCATTTTCCTGTAAGCAGCTAAAGGAAGCTGTGTAGCATCTTGAATACTTTGCTGTTAGATATTTCTTCTACCTGCTACTCTAGTTCATTGCTCTTAAATTCTACCTTCCACGAAGTCCTAGGTCACAAATACAAGTTTGCCAAGTTCTTTGCAGTTATCAAGGATGGCTTTTACTCTAGTTTCCAATACCCGGTTCCTCATTTCTGCCCGCGACCTCATCAGAATAGCCTTTACTATCCATATTTCTACCAATATTCTGATCATAACCAATTGAGGAATCCATGGGAAGATTTAGGCTCACCCTGTAGCTCTAGTCTTCTTTGTGCCCTCACCAGAATTACCTTTAATGTTCCATTCATGGCAATCTAGGCTTTTTCTAGCCTCCTCTTCCAAATTCTTCCAGCCTCCATCCATTACCTAGTTTCAAAGCTGTTTCAGTTTGAGGTATTTGTTATGGCAACAGCCTCACTTCTCAGTACCAATTTTCCTAGTCTGTTTTGTGCTTCTATAACAGAATACCAGAGACTGGGTAATTTATGAAGAAAAGGACTTTATTTGGCTCCCGGTTCTGGAGGCTGAGAAGTCCAAGATCATGGTGCTGCATCTGGCGAGGGCTTTCATACCATGTCTTCTGTGCTGGAAGGTGGAAGGGCCAGAGAGCACGAGGGAACAAGTCAGGGCTGAGTTTGCTTTTATAACAAACACTCTCTTGCAATAATGACATTAATCCATTCATGAGTGCAGAGATCTCATGATCTAATTACCTCCTAACGCTTTCACCTGTTACCACTACTGCTTTGGGGATTAAGTTTCCAGCACATGCTTTCTATGGGACACGTTCAAACTCTAGCAAACACTCGTAACACATCTTTTTCAACAGCCGTGGAGTTTGTGACTCTGCAAACAGGCCTTTCCTTTATACTTCTGTGTAGTTGTGTCTATTATTTATTCTGCCTGAAATGGCCTCTCACTCCATGATCCATTTCATTAAAATCTATTTATGTGAATGATTCTCAACAGGGATTGCTCTTGGGACAATTCTTTGTGTAGGATAGATCTACGGTTTCTGGGTGCTGGATGCCAGTAGTGGCTCCTTCCTCCTCTTTCTTCCTACCTGACCTCTGCAACTCAGTCATTATGCTAACCACAAAAACTGCCCACCCTCATTTCCAAAGCCTTTCTGGGTGGGAACAGTCCTAGTTACAAACTACTACATTCTTCAAAACTGAGCTTACGCCCATCTGCTTGGGAAGCCATGCCTGGACCCCACTGCTGACTCAGCATGTTTCTGCCTCTCTGCTCTCATTGAACCATGCATATTTGTATTCTTATTATTTTCCTCTCTCTTACTGGGCTGGCAGTTTCTCTAGGACAGGATTCATCTTTACATCCCCTAATATAAGTCAGTACTCTGCAAATATTTATAGAATAAATGAATGTTCGTATTATTTTTCATTTGGTATTTGTCTGTCCTTTCTTCTCAACTAGGCTGAAAGGCACTTGAAAGAAGAGACATACACCTGTTTTGCTTGTTACCTAGTACAAAGCATATAGGTTGTACTAGGTAAAGGTGCTGATTGAACTAAACAGTTAGAGACAGACATATCTCTAAGCCTAAATCTCCATTCTAATCTTTGCTTACAGATCATGTTTCTAAATGTTAAAGCACTATTCTAGGATTTTTTTTTTCAGGGTTTACGCTTTTGTCCATTAGTTTTATAGTCTAGAATTGGGTATAGTAATCACCTGTTTTAGTTTAAGAATTCCTTAATCATCGTGGGGAGGGGTAAGTACTTTTCTATCCCTATAAAGGCTATACGAAGCCTGGGTGGGGATGGGCAGGTAGGAGGATTGTCACACACAGCCGTGATTTGCTGCCTGAAGTACAGATTACAGGCATGGGGGAGGCGGTGGTGGTGGTGGTTTTCTCCCCTCTGTGGTTAGATTTGCTAACTTCTGAGGACCCCTCTCTGACTAGAAACTCTTCCGAGCAGCAAGAGGATTTTCCATGGGTCTGTGTCCCTCACAGCTGCTCTCGCTGCTTCTCCTTTGTCTCTCTTCACTCTTCTCAGCAGTCTTTGGGTCAGTCTTGTGAAAACACACCTTCAGATCAGTTATTGGCCCACTGGTAGCTTCTTGCTGCCTCTAGAAGGGGATTTTTTTTTTTTTTTTTGCAGTTTTTCTGACCGGGACTGGGTTTGAATTGCCACCTCTGGTATATGGGGCCGGTGCCCTTCTCCTCTGAGCCACGGGATTTTGTAATAGAAGAATATGATTTTTCTCTTGGGTCTCAAATACCTTAAAGAATTGAGCCACAGGCTCAGCACCTGTGGCTCAAGTGGCTAAGGTGCTAGCCACATACACCTAAAGTGGTGGGTTCAAATCCAGCCTGGGCCTGCCAAACGACAATGATGGCTGTAACCAAAAAATAGCCAGGCGTTGTGGCAGGGGCCTGTGGTCCCAGCTACTTGGGAGGCGGAGGCAGGAGACTCGCTTGAGCCCAGGAGTTGGAGGTTGCTGTGAGCTGTGATGCCATGGCATTCTACCAGGGGGACAGCTTGAAGCTCTGTCTCAAAAAAAAAAAAAAAAAAAAGAATTGAGCCCCCAAAGAAAACCAGTCTCATGATTCAGCAGTCACTTTGTTTTTGCCTATAAATTCTATTTCCTACCATGTTCACTCACTTCACTAAGGTGGGTCTGAATTTCTTTTGATTTTTTAAAAATTCCAAATTCAGGGTGGCGCCTGTGGCTCAAAGGAGTAGGGTGCCAGCCCCCTATGCTGGAGGTGGCGGGTTCAAACTCAGCCCCGGCCAAAAACGGCCAAAAAAAAAAAAATTTCCAAACTCATTCATAAAAGATAAAGTCCTCCTGCCATACAAACTAATCAAAATAACATGCCACATGCTGTGAATGATATTCTAAAAATGTTTAAAATAATGACAACATCATTGGAAAATGTAAAAGAAAAAAATACCCCACCTATGGTTGTTGCCATAAAAGAGGGAAAACTAATTAGAATACATAAATTCTAGCGTGATTTTAAAAACTGAAATATATGTTAACATAATTAAATATCCACAGGCTGTTGGAAGGAACAAGATAGAGATACTTTGTGTACTGTGCCCAGTTCTATAAAATCTTTTGTAACATTTTACAAAGTATAGTCTTTATTTTGATTTTTGGCTGGGGCTGGGTTTGAGCCCTAAACCTCTGCCATATGGGGCCCGCACCCTACCCTTTTGAGCCACAGGCGCCACCTAAAATATTCTGGCATTCTTTTTTTGTTGTTGTTGCAGTATTTGGCCAGGGCTGGGCTTGAACCCGCCACCCTTGGTATATGGGGCTGGCATTCTACTCCTTGAGTCAAAAGTATAGTCTTAATAGTATAACCAGTATAGACATCTATACATTTTCTCCATTTTTTTTTTTTTGCAGTTATTGGCTGGGGGGCTGGGTTTAAACCCACTACCTCCAGCATATGGGACTGGCTCCCCACCCCTTTGAGCCACAGGCGCCACCCCATTTTCTCCATTTTAATCATGTTTCCCCAATTTTACAAATATGCCAGTATGTGTAAAATTGCGTTTTTAAAATTTTTATAGTATTGCGTCATTTGTGTAGGTTCATTTATCCATGGCCACAGCCAAGATACTGAACAGTTCCCTAACCACAGAGGTCCCTGGTGAGTGTGTTGCCCTTTCGTGATCACAGCCACCTTCTACTCCCCAGTGCTGTTTCTAACACCTGGCAACCAGTAATCTGTCCTCCATTCCTGTAACTTTGTTATTTCAAATGTTATATGGATGGAATTATACAGTCTGTAACCTTTTGGAATCGGCTTTCCTTACTTAAATAATTTCCTGAGCTTTCATTCCTGTTTTTGTATGTATCAATTGTTTGCTCTTGTTTTTTTTTTTTTTTGCTGTTTTTGGTGGGGCTGGGTTTGAACCCGCCAACTCCGGCATATGGGGCCGGCCGCCCTACTCCTTTGAGCCACAGGCGCTGCCCAATTGTTTGCTCCTTTTTATTGATGCATAGTATACATTGCTGTGGTTTATCTGTCTGTATGTACTAGAGTTTATTTAATCGTTAACCTGTGGATAGACACTTGGGCTGATTCTGATTTTTGGCTATTACAAATAAGACTGCTATGAATAGGCCAAGTGCGATGGCTTATGCCTGTAATCCCAGCATTCTGGGAGGCCAGGGTGGTTGGATCACTTTAGTTTGGGAGTTTGAGATCAGCTTGGGCAAGAGCGAGACCCTTTACCTAAAAAAAATAGCTGGACGTCGTGGTAGGCACCTGTAGTCCCAGCTGCTCAGGAGGCTGAGGCAAGGGAATTGCTTGAGCCCAAGAGTTTGAGGTTGCTGTGAGCTATGATGCCATAGCACTCTACTGAGGGTGACAAAGTGAGACTCTGTCTCAAGAAAAAAAAAAGAAACTGCTATGAATAATCAGATACAGGTTTTTATGTGAACATAAATCTTTATTTCTCTAGAGGGGAAATGTCCTTTAGTGTAATATGAAAAATGTGCATGTATACAAAAATTTGCATCTGATTTTATGCGGTTAGTTTATGAACTCTGAAGTCCAATGATGGATCATATTTTGTAGACTCATGATTTATTTAATGTTGCATTAATTTCCAGCAATCCCACATAAGACTCCAGGGAGAGTTGCTTTTCCCTTATCAATGTAAAAAGTGGGAAACTCTATAGCTTACAAAACAAGAGCAAGCTTCTTAGCTGGGCTTTGCCTGGGGCTTAACTCAAGTGCTCTTTTCTCGGTAAAGCACTCCTTGACGTGTCTGGGAGACGTTGCCAGATTGCTTTTCAAAACATTTTTAACTTCAACAGCTACAGCACAAAAAATAATCTTTCTTGAACTGAGGCATCAGCAGATGAGTGAACTTCTGGACTTTCGTACCTGTCAGGTCAGTTTTAAAGGCACGGCTCTCTTGTCTGTGTGATGTATTATTTTCCTTGCTCCAACTTTATAGAATAGAAATGAGGGGCTGGTGAATAAGCACGAGTCTGATAAGTCTGATTCAGTTATTAGCTGTGCTCATGCAGAGAATCATGATAAGCTGGGCATTCATCAAATGTGATCACATATTTCATGACGAGGGGAAAACCAAAGTAAAGCACGTGTGGGAAAAGGTGGAATGGATGTTGAACATTTCAGCTAAGGGGAAACGTGCCAGGAGGTATTGTTAGGTCTCTGAGAGAGGACCCTCGGGCCCTACAAGTCTGGGCACTTTTGTTCACACATACAGTGTGTGTGTTTTAAGGATGGATTATATATAAATGTAGGAGACCAGTGAAGTTTACTCCTTTTGGCTCACAAACCTGTTTCTTCAACTTATTAAACTTCCTTGTGTTTCCTAAAAAGTAATGTATGTCAGGGCGGTGCCTATGGCTCAGTGAGTAGGGCGCCAGCCCCATATACTGAGGGTGGCGGGTTCAAAACCAGCCCCGGCCAAACTGCAACAAAAAAATATCCGGGTGTGGCGGGTGCTTGTAGTCCCAGCTACTTGGGAGGCTGAGGCAAGAGAATCGCCTAAGCCTAAGAGCTGGAGGTTGCTGTGAGCTGTGATGCTACGGCACTCTACCAAGGGCAACAAAGTGAGACTCTGTCTCTAAAATAGAAATGTGTGTCTCTGTGTGTCTCATGCTGTGCTCCCTTGTCCACTTGGAGAACTCCTTTCCCTCTTCATGCTTGCCTTACGCTATCCTGTTCTGCCCGTCCAGTGGTCTTACTCCTTATCTCCACCAGCTTCTCATGGGCGTAGGTGTCATCCCAGTGCTGTGAGGGGCAGCATTCTAGGGGTGTCCCAAAAGTGTACATACCGAGGAAATTTCATAACAACAGATACCTTGAAGTGTGGGTGGGAAAGAAGACTTTGTGCCTGGTGGAGAGAGGTGGCCAACATGTGGGAAATATTTTGTAAATAAACTGTGCATTTAGCTACAATTTCCCGTTTTCCCTGTGTAGGGCAACTGTTGGGATACCTTGTAGATATCCCTCCCAAGACAGCCTGAATGGTGCTTTTCACATAGTCAGGAACAATAAATGGACCTCTGGACACAAAAGAGGGGCTTTGAGATCTATGGCTGATGAAGAAATCGATGCCTTGGTAGGTTGTATCTGGCCCAGGATGCTTGAGTGTTGAGGGAGCTTTGAGCTGACAATGAACGCAAACTAACAGATGAGCAGCATAAGGAGGATTGTAAAGGGGATGTTCAATAGATTTGGAAAAAGCTTCCTAAGGGCTTAATCCCTCTGTGTGCAAAGATATCCTGTGAAATACAAGTGAGTGTGACAGGCTTGGCGGAACATTTTGTTAGCAGCTAGCTCCTGCTCCTTTTTGTACTTTATAAACAGCCTCTAATTTCGGCTGCACCATTTCACACTGCCTGGCTCGCCTCTTTCCTCCCCAACCCCCATTAGTCTGAATTAATGAGGTTTTATTGAATAGTTACCCAGTTGTTTCCTTTCTGATCTTCAGACATCTCCCTACTGAGTTTACCAAATAATTCAACTCTTTCACTTAAAGCCGCTTTTAGACCTGATGACTTCAGCTTGAAACAGGTCTGTAGACACTGTTGTGTATTCAATAATAGATTCGTTTCTGAGATGCGCTCTCCTTACCCATTTCTGCAGTGCTGGCATTGAAGGTTTTTACTCACGCTTGGCCTTACCTCCCAATTGTTTGTTGTTCTTTCCTTCTCTCTAGTTAGTATGACCATTGTTAAACACAATTATAATTCTATATTCCTGGGTTAGTGTGAAGGGCTCTGGATCAATGGTTCCTATTAAGGTTTTGAACTGAGTTGGCCATGTCTTACTAGTTGTTATTCCACCTTTTGAATTTGTAGACTTCAGGGGCAACATTCAGTTCTATAAAATCAGATAAAATTCTATGGAGCTTTTATGGTCTTCTGTTTCTTTGGTACAATGTATTTCAGAATTCTCGACATTTCCTCTAGGCTGTCTGGGTGAAGCTGAGCTGGGGAGGCCCATTTCAGAACCCAGTTACCAATCATTTTGATCTAGTATTGAGAGATTCTGAGTGCTTTCATTTGAAATCAATATTCAAATGCCTAATTAAACCCTTTGTATATGCTTAAGATATAATAATAATGGCCGCAGCTAGCATTTCTAGAGTGCTTCTGAGAGGCACTAAGTATTTTCTCTTTTTACTCTTTCAAATCTCTTAATCCTTATCACAGTGTTTCAAGGTAGGTTCCATGGCTGGTTCCACTTGACAGAAGAGAAACTGGCCCGGGCAGTGAAATACTGAGCATCAGTGAAAACACAGCACAGCTGATGCTCAGTGTAGCTGATTCCCAGGCCTGTGCTCCTAACCATGAGGAATTCACTGCTGTTTAGACAGGCAAGTTGCTGTCTTTCAGACTATATGCATGTTACAAAAGGACTTTATGCGGAGGCTACAGAGGCCATGGTGTGGGTCAGACAGGTTGCCTTTATAGCCTGCTCAGCCACTTCTACTGTGTTTCCCTGAAAATAAAACCTACCACCAAAATAAGCCCTAGCAGGATTTTGTGCATTTGTTAAATATAAGCCCTACCCTGATAATAAGACCTAGTGATGGGTGTGGCTATGCAGATACCACGAGTTTGAAGGGATTTGGATCAATGGTTCCTATAGATTGCTGTCTTTATATGCTGCATAGCCACGCCCTGCATTTCTGCTGGGGAGCGATAAGGAAGACTGGAATACCTTTTATCTGCCACAGCTCCTTTGTCCAAGCCGTTAGCACTTAACTGCGTTTGCAGGCATCCTATTGCGCATGTGTGAACGGCTAGGGGAAAGGAGTTCACCCATCACTAGCGCCAGCCCCACCACCAAGGTCGGCTCCCCTTGTCAGGTTCCAGAAGAAGATGACTTAACTGTATTTGAACAAATGTAGATTGTTGTATTTTACTCAATAAAATAAGACATCCCCTGAAAATAAGCCCTAGTGTGTCTTCTTGAGAAAAAAATAAATATAAGACAGTGTCTTATTTTGGAGGAAACACGGTAGCTGCCCAACCTCAGTCAAATGGGACAAATTTGTGAGCTTTTCTTTCCTTATGTCAAGGAGCAAAGAGCATGAGAGGTCCTGTTACCTGAGGGTAGGGGCCGATATTGTGAAATATATGCCGTTTTTAGTTTTCCTATTTCCTGCCTTATAATTCCTAAAACCCATGGAATCTCCCAAGTGATGATGCCTTTTGGTATGCTAATGAGTGATTGGTGGCCCTCTGAATGGGGGCTGGTCACAGAAAAGACCCAGGCAAAATTAGGGCATTGGGACTTTCAGTCCCACTGCCAACCTCCAGGGAGGAGAGAAATATCAAAAGTGGAATTGATAACCTATGGCCAATGACGTAATCAAATCATGCCTATGTAATGGACCGGTTTGCAGAGTATCCAAATAGCTGAACTTGTGGAATTTCACGCAGGGTGGCATATTCAATGAGGGTGTGGAAGCTCCAGGCCTCTTCCCACCTTCCTTAGTCTGTGCGTCTCCCACTGCATCCTCTGTAACATCCTGTAACAAATCAGTACATGCGTTTGCTTCATTTCTAGGAGCCGCACTAGCAAACTAATGAACCCAACTAGGAGGGCATGGTAACTCTGACTCACAGCCAGGTCAGGGCACAGGTAAACAACCTGGAGCTTTTAACTGACATCAGAAGTGGGGGACAGTTTTGTGGGGCTGAACGTTCAACCTGTGCAGAGAGTGTGGGAATTGGAATGGGTTGGAGCACACCCAGTTTGTGTCCACGGTAGAATTGATTGCTTGCTTGATGTTGTGGGGGGTGAGGGGCACACATCTGGTGTCAGAAGCATTGTGAGAGTATAGGAGAAACTGTTCTACTCAGTGGGTCTCAGGGTAAGTTCCTTAAAGTGAATCTCCTTAAAATAGAGACAAAAACGTCACAAGACATAGTGGTGGAAAAAAGATTTGCTGGGGGTTCTATTTTGAAAATGAAACTAAAAGTATGAAAATAAATATATTTATAAAGTTTTGTTTCCTTGGCTAACAAGGAGCATGGGATCATAGGCTCTGCGGCATCAGCTCTGCCCTCTCTATGTGATCTTACATAAACTATGATTTTCAGTTTTGTGTTAACTCTAAGAATGAACAAAAAGTGAATCGTGTCTCGTGGGTGTGTGCGTGTGTGGGAGAGAGAGACATTAATTGGGGGGGGGATAAAATTTCCTGACAAAATTAATTGAATGCATATCCAACAGCTAGACTGTCATGTTTGCTTTTCAAAGCATGGTTTGGAGGGTCATTTTTATACAAATATCTAAGAACTTCTTGCATTTTCTCATGGGAGTGGTGGAGAGGTGCCCTTATCCCCTTAATATTGAAGCCATCATCTTTGAAGCCACTGTCTTGTCATGATTTTTTTCTTTTTTTGCCGTTTTTGGCTGGGCCGGGTTTGAACCCACCACCTCCAGTATATGGGGCTGGCGCCCTACTCCTTTGAGCCATAGGTGCCACCCCATGATTTTTCTTTTTCACTAGTGAATGGGTCTGTGCTGCTTATCAATGACCCAAAGCATAATATGTAATTTCAGCAGTTCTCCAGTGAAACTTTTAACAACCCGAAAATTTGGTATGCTTTTAAAAAGGTTTCTAATTTGATTTAAAATTGATTTGTAGTTTATTTACAATATTTGGTCATCACACCAAGACTAAAGCAAACAATTTACAAAAACAAAACAAAAAAAAGTCCTTGGTTGTCTAGTGGTTAAAAAAAAATCTGTTTCTCTATAAAGATGGGATGGCTTGAGGGAAGATGTTAGGGTCAAATGAAGTGGGGCGAGGGGCAGAGAAAGAATGGGATAGAATTGCTGGTTTGGGCTTAATTCTATAAGTAGTTGGTTTGCTTTTGGAATATTTATATGTTTAGCTAGCTTTTGCTTCTTGGTGTAACCTTGTAATGGCAGTGATGTGGAAGGAAATTATTCAGGTAAAAAGGACTTGCTGTGTATTCCTCTCTAGGTTAGTGTGGGGATCGCTCAGCACAGTGCCTGAGCATCGCTTGTTAATTGGTTTTATACAAAGCATATAAACATGCTCAAAGACAAAATTAAGGTTTTATGTTCATTCTGTCTTAATTTTATTTAGATGCAAAAGCAGAATTTTATAAAATCAATTGATTTCCTCAGTCTATGAAAGTTGAATGGTACAGGCCTCGTGTGATGGCTCATACCTGTAATCCTAGCAGTCTGGGAGACCCAGGCAGGTGGATCGATTAAGGTCAGGAGTTTGTGACCAGCCTGAGTAAGAGTAAGACCCCTATCTCTAGTAAAAATACAAAAACTAGCTGGGCATTGTGGTTAGCACCAGCTATTTGAGAGGCTGCGGCAAGAGGATTGCTTGAGCCCAGGAGTTTGAGGTTGCTGTGAGCTGTGATGATTCGATAGCTCTCTACCCAGGGTGACAAAGCAGACTGTCCCAAGGGGGGGAAAAAGTTAACTAGTGTATTTACTTTCCTCTTTAATTAAAATTCTATAACCGTTTTTTTTTTTCCTATAAGCTGTTTCTTTTGAAATGCATTTTCTTTTTCACTTATTAAAATATTACTCCTTGGCTTTGTACCTGTACTCAGTGGTTTGGGTGCTAGCCACATACACCAGGGCTGGTGGGTTTGAACCCAGCCTGGGCATGCGAAACAAACAATGACAACAACAACAACATAGCTGGGTGTTGTGGTGGGCACCTGTAGTCCCAGCTACTAGGGAGGCTGAGGCAAGAGAATTGCTTGAGCCCAAGAGTTTGAGGTTGCTGTGAGCCATGATGTCAAAGCACTCTACAGAGGGTGACAAAGTGAGACTTTGTCTCAAAAGTAAATAAATAAATAAATAAAATATCACTCCTTTTTTGAAGAAACAGGCTACTTACTTGAAAAAATATATATGTATGATTTTACTATATCTATAAACAACCACTTTTCATCTCGGAAAGCCTAGCAAGTTTGTAATACTATCTTTTTTTTTTTTTTTTTTTTGAGACAGAGCCTCAAGCTATCCCCCTGGGTAGAGTGCTATGGCATCACAGCTCACAGCAACCTCCAACTCCTGGGCTCAAGCGAGTCTCCTGCTCAGCCTCCCAAGTAGCTGGGACCACAGGTGCCCACCACAACGCCTGGCTGTTTTTTTGGGTTGCAGCCATCATTGTTGTTTTTTGGTAGGTCCGGGCTGGATTTGAACCCACCACCTTAGTGAATGTGGCTGGCGCCTTAGCCACTTGA
This sequence comes from Otolemur garnettii, assembly GCF_000181295.1. Lineage (NCBI taxonomy): Eukaryota > Metazoa > Chordata > Mammalia > Primates > Galagidae > Otolemur > Otolemur garnettii. The sequence continues at coordinate 8,067,367 of NW_003852412.1, forward strand.
GCCACAGGCGCCTAGCCTACTTTCTATTTTTGTAAGAGAAAATTATATGGTATATGTTTGACAACTTTTTTATGTTATTTGCCATAGGACATATAACCACCACACCTTAATGTGGCAAAGATTTTTTTTTTTTTTTGAGACAGAATCTCACTCTGTGGCCCAGGTTAGAGAGCTGTGGCATCAGCCTGGCTCACAGCAATCTCAAACTCCTGGGCCCAAGTGGTCCTTTTGCCTCAGCCTCCCAAGTAGCTGGAACTGCAGACACCTGCTAAACAATGCCCGGCTACTTTTTCTACTTTTAGTAAAGACAACTTCTCACTCTTGCTCAGGCTGGTCTTGAACTCCTGAGCTCAAGCCATCCTCCCGCCTCCGCCTCCCAGAGTTCTAGGATTACAGGCTTGAGCCACCCGTGCCCAGCCGTGGCAAAGATTTTATAGTTACTTTCTATCGCATTACTGAAAGTGTAAAGATTTGACCATACTGAAGTTTTTATTTCTATAAAATTAACCATGTGGATTGATAGAGCTCCATGTGCTGTGGGTTTCAAGTTCCTTGTTGCTGTAACTTGCTGAGGAATGACGAAGTGAATAAATCTATTGTGTAGTGCTTTTTAAACTCCTTATCAAAGCAAATGCCTTATCAGTAGTTGTACTTGGAGAGTTTACCTATAGGGCATTGTTTATTTTAGTTAAAGTAGTAATTCATTCCTTAGAATATATCTCCATATTCTCACCAAAAATGGCGGGTTTTGTGTATTTTGTTGTTAGACAAAATCTAGCAAACACCACAAGCTGACTTTGTGAAAGGCCTCTGTCTTTTATCTGTGCGTATAGCAAACTTCCTGCACAATTTATTCTAATAGACTTGCTTCTTAAAATATTCACGTTTTCAACAGTTTTACTCATAAGGGAATGCATTTGAGCTTGTTGCTTTATTTCTCTGTATTATTTCAACTATTTTTTTTTAACCACTGCTTTGTCTATAGTAAGATCTTTCTTTTACTATTTAGTAGACATCTTGTAAGAGCCGTCTAATTTTATCATCAAGTTAAGGAAATGTTGTAAAAGACTGGAGTTGTGTATGGCATGACTGTAAACATAGATGACAAATTGCTGATATCCTCAGGTCATGATCAATGCTAGTGGATAGAAATTTATATTTTCTTTTTTTTTTGAGACAGAGCCTCAAGCTGTCA
>NW_003852412.1:8068608-8081707 GCF_000181295.1 Otolemur garnettii
GTTGTTTGGCGGGCCCAGGCTGGATTCGAACCCGCCACCTTGGGACCACAGGCGCCTGCCACAACGCCTGGCTATTTTTTGGTTGCAGCCATCATCATTGTTGTTTGGTGGGCCTGGGCTGGATTCGAACCCGTCAACTTAGGTGTATGTGGCTGGCGCCTTAGCTACCTGAGCCACAGATGCCGAGCCGAAATTTATATTTTCAATGTTTTCTTGATAATTTAGAACTTTGAGAGTATCAGCTTGGTTGGTCATTATTTCCATTTCATGGTGTGGCTTGTGGACAGTTCCTGGAAGGAATGGGAGTCTTGGTTCTGTGATGTTCTTTTTGTTAGTATCATCTTTAATCTGAAGTTTCTTTCCCAGACTCTTTAAGCCATTGGTCCAGTTTGTAAAGTCAATTTTATTAAATATTGATGATTATTAAGTGGGCCCACATAAAGTGCCACAGGGCATAATATTTTGAAAACAAGGACTGTGAAAAGCTAAGCTGTCAACCGTCTGAGCTGTAGGACCCTTGGTCGTCTCCCAAGATGAGTAGTGTAGTTTGGCTGCTCTGGGTCCCACACACACCTGGAGTCGTACAGTTTTCATCCTCTCCGTCTGGCTTATTTCAATTAGGGTAATGTTGTCAGCTTATCCATCTTGGAGCATGTGCCAGAATGTTTTTTTTAAGGCTGAGTAATAGTCCTCTGTATGTATATGCCACATTTTATTTATCCATCCATCTGTTGATGGATACTTCTGAGTGATGTTTTTAAAGGGGCAGGCACACCCAGAGGCAGATCCAGCTGCTTGCATCTGGCTGAGAGCTTGGACAGCTGGACAGTGGCCTGCATCCCCCAAAATGGTCCTGCAGCCACAATCTCCGACTCTGTGTAAGAGAGGCAACAGAACTATCTTGTCACTGTGCCCCTCTGCCTCATCTGGCCAAAATGGATTCTGGCTTTTTAATAGCCTATGGGCCAAGCAATTAAGGGGAAACTTTCAACATACTTATGTTGACTTTGTTAGATTTCTGAATTATTTCTATTATGGGGTAACATTAGGGGTATTATGTTTTCTGTGTGTGTAAACTAATGTGAAAGAATAAAGGTGGAAGGGATTTTTTTCCACATTCAAATTTTTATTCTGCCTCATATAGATGCATGTATTATTATATAATTAGGTTTTAATTTTTTATTGTTGATATGTATATATATGGTTTACTATTTGAAGCATTTTCTGAGTGTACAACTCAGTGGTATCAAGTACATTTACACTGTTGTACAGCTGTCACCATCATCCACTTTCAGAACTTTTTATCTTCCCAACCTGAAACTCTGTACCCAAGCTCTCTATTCTACTTTCTCTTTCCATGAACTTGACCAACGAGGTATCGAATCTAAGCAGAATGATACAGCTTGATGTCCTTATTTCACTTAGCATAGTGTCTGTAAGGATCATCTATGATGTGGCATTTAATTCCTTTTATTCCTTTTCAGGGCTGAATAATATTCCATTGAATGTGTATGCCACATTTTGATCATCCATTCATCTATTGACGTACATTTGGGGTGTTGCCACCTTTTGGCTGTTGTGAATAATGCTGCTATGAACATGTGTGTACAAATATCTGTGTGAGTGCCTGTTTTCAATTCTTTTCATAAACTTGGAAGTAGAATTGCTGAATCCTATGGTAATTCTATGTTTAATTTTTTGAGGGTCCAGCACACTGTTTTCTGGGGGAGGGTATAGATAGCATCTCATTCCTTCATTTTATAATTTTGTCTCTGCAGTTTTCCCATCTAATTAGAGTTCACTCCTTGAGCCCTTCTTCCTCAGTGCTGATGACTGATGGGCAGGTGCTGGTGGGTTGCTCAGGCCTCTTGGAATAACTGCTCTTGTTTATTGTTTTAATTCCAGATGCGGAAGCCATGGAGCTGAACTGCAGCGAAGTACCTCTTTATGTGAGTGGCTAAGGGTTGGGCTTCAGGTCCAAGTGGCCTTTTCTTAACTCACAACCATGTGACTAAAGTGGGGAGAGATGCTTTGCTCGCTATTGAGTGAAGGCTTTTTAAAGACAACACAGTGAGCATAACTGTCTAGTTCAAGTGTTTGCATGGAGCCTTGGGAAACTGGTTGGCTCCTGTTTTCAAAGTCTGGGTTTTAATTACATTTCCCTCAGTAATTTGTTTAACTCTCTGATTTCTGGAGTCAGAAACACTCCTTTCATTCATGACTTATTTTTAAACATAATATTTTATGATAATATCCTGATAATAGCCAAGAATTTTTGCATGTTCTTCTTTTGGGGGGTAAGACTTGGCAGTAATAGTGTTGTCTGAAACGACGACATAGGATTTCAAAGGAGAAAGTTCTGGGACATATAGGAAGTGGGGAGAGGTTGAGGGACAGAAATGCCCAAAGAGATTCCTAGTAGATGGGCCTTCTAGGGGGAAGGATTCTGTTTTCAGAACAGTTTCTAGTTGTAACTGCACATGTGAAATGGCAAATGGCTTCTTCTTTCCTCTTGCCTTCTGATTTCAGGCGAAACTTCCTTCCTTGGGAGGGAACTGTGTTGCTGGGGGGTCGGCCTGGATGTGTGAGGGAAAGTGGTTTAGAATGGAAATATTAATGAAGTGGAACAAATTTAATCAGAATCCTCAATTGATGAAAATAGATTCATCCCCTTCCCATACTTCACTGCCTAGCCGTGGTGGTGCCCACCCTTCCCGTTCCCCTCGCTCCCACACAGTACCCATACCTCTCTATTCTCTGGAGGAATACCAAATTGTAAAATAAATGGATTTCAGAATAATAAAATAGCTGCCTCTCGGGTTACCCAATGGTCTGGAGTGTTCTCTTTAGGTTGTGATTTGCAGGCCATATAATGTGTCTGTAGACATTTGGGCTTGGTACAGCCATAATTAAAGTTAAAAAAAGACTGGTCTGAGGCTAAGTTGTAAAGTACTCTCAAGTCTTACTGTTGTTTTTTCCATGCCTTCCTCCTCCCTATACCTCTTCCCACCTGTTCCCTTGTCTCCAAACCCACAGACAAATCCACAAACTTAATCATGATAAAAAAGCCTGTAGTTGACAATATCCTGGTTGTAGCTATTTTGGACAAAGACCTACTAGATTATGGCTGAATTAGGGGAAGTTCCAATGTATACTGCCTAAGGAGAGAAGAGATTTAAAAGAACCCAATACAAGCAAAAAAGGTTTTCTAATTATTAAAAAATACATTGATTAGAGTAAAATAGAAAGTACATAAAAGTATTAAGAAAAATAAGGCGCAACCCCAAAGATAATAGTATTATATTCAAATATTAAAGTGTTATTAATTCAGAGGTATAATTTTTTTCTCATTTTAGCATCTCTGAAATTGACATGTTCTTACTGTGCATCCCGGCAGCTGTCATTACTTACACATGTGTGACCTGGTTCACAGTGGTTCTTATTTTTGTCATATCAGTTTACTTTTGTGCCTTCATAGTACTAATAAATTAATTGCTTTTAGAATTATATCACTGTTATTTGGCATTAAAAGGCAAAGTTACCATGTTCAAAGAAAGTCATGAAAACAGCAGCATGATACATGAAAAAAAATCTATGTATACGCTGGGTCTTGTGGCTCACACCTATAATTCCAGCACTTTGGGAGGCTGAGGCAGGAGTTCAATACCAGCTTGGGCAACATGGGGAGACCTTATCTCACCAAAATTTAGAGAAAATTAGCGAGGTGTGGTGCTGTGTGGCTATAGTCCCAACTATGTGGGCGACTGAGGTGGGAGGATCCCTTGACCCTAGGAGTTCAAGGATGCAGTGAGCTATAGTCACGCCACTGCACTCCAGCCTGAAGGACAGAGCAAGATCTTATCTTAAAAAAAAAAAAAAAAATCGGCTCGGCTCCTATAGCTCAACCGGCTAAGGCGCCAGCCATGTACACCTAAGGTGGCGGGTTCGAATCCCCAGCCCGGACCCGCCAAACAACAATAATGGCTGCAACCAAAAAATAGCCGGGCGCCTGTGGTCCCAGCTACTTGGGAGGCGGAGGCAAGAGACTCGCTTGAGCCCAGGAGTTGGAGGTTGCTGTGAGCTGTAATGCCACGGCACTCTACCCAGGGGGACAGCTTGAGGCTCTGTCTCCAAAAAAAAAAAAAAAAAAAAAAATCTAGGCTCGGCGCCTGTGGCTCAAGCGGCTAAGGCGCCAGCCACATACACCTAAGGTGGCGGGGTCGAATCCCCAGCCCGGGTCCGCCAAACAACAATGATGGCTGCAACCAAAAAATGGCCAGGCGTTGTGGTGGGCGCCTGTAGTCCCAGCTACTTGGGAGGATGAGGCAGGAGACTCGCTTGAGCCCAGGAGTTGGAGGTTGCTGTGAGCGTGATGCCATGGCACTCTACCCAGGGGGATAGCTTGAGGCTCCATCTCAAAAAAAAAAAAAAAATCTAGATTGTTTGTACCCTCATATCCACCTGAAATAAAAGGCTATGTACAAATTAATTTAGAAGAAGTCTTTTGATCAGTATAAAATAAAATTCTAGGTAAATAAACTACATCATAATCGGTATTTTCTTTTTAGTAGAATATAAAACACGTGTTGTAAATGATGAAATCTTAGATTAGGCAAAATACAGTAAATATATTTAATATAACTCTTACTATATACAGGTTGTGTCCTGTTTTTTTCACTTAATATTTTTTTGTGGATATTGCAAACTGACTTAATGCCAGGCTGACCATTTGGCCTCATCGAATAAGAAGTCAGTAGGGATATATTACAATGAAAACAACTCTTAAACCAAATTCTACCAAATGAGTGATGTGCTTATAGAGCTGACACAAAAACTATATTATACCTCGTTGCTGTGTCTTGTGGCAGGGCCTATTATCTCTGCCCTTCTTTCACTAGAGATTTGATACTCACTTCTAGTTTCTCCTAGCTTACTATATTTGGGTTTATAAACCCTTAGTACTTTTTCTCATTCATATATGTATTATATTATGTGTGCATTTTTACTATAAAAATTAGAAATATGCAAAGACAAATTGAAACTATTCTGCATTAAGAAGCACTATTGGCACTTATTTTATTTTATTTTTTATTTTTATTTATTTATTTTTGCAGTTTTTGGCTAGGGCCGGGTTTGAACTCACCACCTCTGGCATATGGGGCTGGCACCCTACTCCTTTGGGCCACAGGCACCGCCCAGCACTATGGTATTTTAATATATATTCTTCCAGAGTTTTATCTGTGTCTGTGTTTAATTTTATCAAGGACCCCTTTGGTGTTTATTCAGATGACACTGTGTTTCGTCATTTGACTGACTGTATTAGATCTCTTACTTTTTGCGCTTGTTATGTATATATTTTTTAGTTGTTATGACTGAGTCTTTTGGAAAAATAAAGTAAAATAACACTAGCAAATTGTATAATTAAGGTTTGTGAATAGTTCATAGCACAATGGGATGCAATATTAAAATTATCAAATAAGGCCAGGCTCAGTGGTGCATGCCTGTAATGCTAGTGCTCTGGGAGGCTGAGCCAGGTGGATCACTTGAGCTCAGGAATTCAGGGCCAGCCTGAGCAAGAGCAAGACCTCATCTCTACTAAAAAAAATTTAGCTGGGTGTTGTGGTGGGCACCAGTACTCCCAGCTACTTGGGAGGCCGAGGCAAGAGGATTACTTGAGCCCAGTAGTTTCAGGTTGCTGTGAGCTATGACACCATAGTACTCTCTACCCCGGGAGACAGTGAGACTCTGTCTCAAGAAAAAAAAAATTATAAAATAATACTATGCATAATTGTATGCTAATGGTCCAGACAAAATTGTAATACAAAAGGCTTTTAAAAATATATATATTGGGGTGGTGCCTGTGGCTCAAGGAGTAGGGCATAGCCCCATATACTGGAGGTGGTGGGTTCAAACCCGGCCAAAAACTGAAAAAAAAAAATATATATATATATGTATATCTATATATATATATAAAAACAAGGTTTATCTCAAAGATAATTAGATTACATAACTGGAACAATAATCAGGGAGGAAAAAATTAATTGAAATTATTCCCGAACTTCCAACAAAAAGGGCTCCTCATTCATAGAGAGCTTATAAGTGAATAGTTTAGTCCTTTGATTATTACCTGTTTTGACTGAATTATTATAGAATTCTTATAGTTAAAATACTTCCATGTCTTAATGTTTTGGCCATTATTGAGAATGTTTCCTAATGATAGAAGCATCTTTATACCTGTAGAAAAATCAATGGTTTATTTTTATTTTTATTTATTTTTATTTTTTTATTTTGTTGCAGTTTTTGGCTGGGGCTGGGCTCGAACCCGCCACCCTTGCTCGGCTTATGGGGCCAGCGCCCTACTCCTTGAGCCACAGGCACCGCCTGAAAAATCAGTGTTTGTAAATCTTTTTTTATTCCCCATGCATTTTATTTGGATCTATGAAGAAAATTTTCAATTTTATTTTATTTCATTATTATTTGTTTAAGAGATGGAGCCTCATTTTATCGCCCTCAGTAGAGTGCTTGGAGTCACAGCTCACAACCTTCAACTCCTGGGCTTAAGCAATTCTCTTGCCTTAGTCTCCTGAGTAGCTGGGACTACAGGTGCCTGCCACAATGCCCAGCTATTTTTTTTTGTTGTTGTTGTTGTTGCAGTTTGGCTGGGGTCGGGTTCGAACCCGCCACCCTTGGTATATTAGGCCGGCACCCTACCAGCTGAGCCACAGGTGCAGCCCTTCAATTTTATTTTTAAAGATTTTTTCCTTATTTTGTGTCTTTCACTATTCTTTCCCCCTTCTTCAAAAAAATTAATATTCAAGGATTGGACTATTTTGTCTTTTTTTGGGGGGGGAGTAAGGGGTTGAATTCTAGAAGCATGTTTTTATTTTTATTAAGTTTTTTGTAGTGCTAAGCTTTTGTTTTTGTTTTTCCTGCTTTGCAGCACAGTTTTAGATTCTATTACTTATAGCTTCTCTGTAGCATTTCCAAATCTTGGCCTTCTTGTGCCCACATAGTTTTATAAAGATAATCTATATTTTATTCTGAGCTCAAAGTATGAGTTTTTTCCATACATCCCAGGAATCTGTCTCAGAAGGAAGTACAATCTCTGATTCTGTCTCTCTGCTGGAGGATTTTCTAGCTCATTTCTGTTTGTTTACTTGTAGGAAGAAGATTCTCTTCATCTTGGGGAAGTAGGGATATTCCTGAACTCAGCCACAGACTCAGTCTAATTTTTAAAATAAACCATGGCAGTCCACTGACTTGCTACTGCAGGAAAACAGTGCACTATAATAAGATCAGAAGAAGCAGGAGTTGGCAAGACTAGCAAACAGCTTTATAATATTGATTTGCAGAACTTAGGGATATGAACATTGCAAATCCAATTTTCAGCTCTGAGCAGCTTCCTGCATTCATGCGAGAAGGGACCCTGAAGGAGTAGTTCTCTGGAGGACCAGGCTGTATGTGCCCAGGAGAAAAAATAACTGCGGCTTACAGTCTGGCATGAGGTCTAGGCTTAATTTTTAGACTGAATGGTAAAATGGTAGTAGGAGGTATTTTAAGCTAGCTAAGAGTTGTCGTGGTGAAGGTGATGAGAAGTGTGAAAGCCTGGAAAAGTGTAAATTAGAATCCGTGTAACCAGTTTAAGATGTTTATTTTCTGGCTCAAACCTCCTTAATGGGCACCATTTTAGAGAAAGCCCTGTTCTCAAAATCATAAAGTTATTTTGTTTGTTTTCAGCTTATCGCTTTCAATCTTATTTTTATTATTTTTCTAGTTTGTACATAAAAAGAGATAGGGAGCCATGCAAGGACAGCTTAAAAGGAGAGCTTTTGCTTATTGGGGATTCAATTGAATTTTGAGAGGTAAGACATATCTCATTCGCAAGTCAACTGTGTCTTTGTTTTTTTTTTTTTTTGCAGTTTTTGGCTGGGGCTGGGTTTGAACCTGCTTTCTCCAGCATATGGGGCCGTTGCCCTACTCCTTTGAGCCACAGGCGCTGCCCACAACTGTGTCTTTCTGCTGCTGATTTTTTTTTTTGTTTGTTTGTTTTTGAGACAGAGCCTCAAGCTGTCCCCCTGGGTAGAGTGCCATGGCATCACAGCTCATAGCAACTTCCAACTCCTGGGCTCAAGCAAGTCTCCTGCCTCAGCCTCCCAAGTAGCTGGGACTACAGGCGCCCACCACAACGCCTGGCTATATTTTGGTTGCAGCTGTCATTGTTGTTTGGTGGGCCGGGCTGGATTCAAACCCTCCACCTTATAGGCGTATGTGGCTGGCACCTTAGCAACTTGAGCCACAGGGGCCGAGCCTGATGAATATTTTTTGATTACCTTTTTTTCTAAATTTTTATGAATCAAAGAGGGTTATAAAACAAATACATATTCCACTTATTTATTTATGCAAGAACTTCCTTCCTTACATTAATTAGCATTTAATTTTTACATATGATGTAATTAATGTTAGTCTTTCTAAAATATCAGTTTAGCACCGTGACTATGAGAAATTGTTGGTTCCAAAGGTGTTTCCCTTTTCTCTTAATAAAAACAGCTTTATTTTAAGTGATTCTTTAAATAACATTTGCTCATGATAAGGAATATAATAATAAAAAGAAAGTGAAGATGGTTTGAAATGTTGCTTCTGAGAGAATTTCATCAGTATTTTGGTGACAGTCCTTTCAGAAATGTGTTTTAGCCAATGTCTATGTAGACAGTGCTCTATAGATGGAACCCCCATTTTGTACCCCCCCATTCTTAGATTCCAAGGTAACCTGCAGAGTTACCCACTTTACCTCTGCAGTGGTTCTCAGCAGCATTTGCCTTGCTGGGGACTCGGTAGAAATGCAAATTCTCACCCCAGTTGTACTGCACGTGGGGCGCTGCAATCTGTGTTGTAACAAAACCCGGGTGATCCTGATGTGCGTTAATATTTGAGAACCACTGACTTGGTGTAAACATTTCTATGTTTTTTGCCCATATATACATATAAAAACTTTAATAGAATAATTTTTAAAAGCCTGGATGGTATTATGTGGACTTCTTTATATTTTCCAATTTAGCAAAACCTTCCAGAAACAACTCCAAGTCATCAGGCATGGGTCTAATTCATTCTTTTTAATGAATGAGTGTGGATCGAGCCCTTCCCCGTTGAAGGGCATTTGCTTTGTTTTAGTACTTGGCAACCATGAGCAACTGTTCACCAGACATCCTTATCCATATGTCCTTATATGTCAGTACTTCCATCTCTATGGGATAGATTCCTAGGAGTGAAATTGCTGGATGAAGGGTGTTCACATTTGAAATTTTAATGGATTTTTGGCTGGGTGTGGTGGCTCGTGGCTGTAATCCTAGCACTCTGTGAGGCAAAGGCAGGTGGATTACCCTGAGCTCAGGATTTAAGACCAGCCTGAGCAGGAGTGAGTCCCCATCTCTACTAAAAATAGAAAAGCTAGCCAAGTGTCTTGGTGGGTTCCTGTAGTCCTAGCTACTTGGGAAGTTGAGATAGGAGGATCACTTGAACCCAGGAGTTTGAGGTTGCTGTGAGCTACGATACAATGGCCCTCTAGCCAGGGAGACAGAGTGAGACTCTGTCTCAATAAATAAATAAATAAATAAATAAAACAAAAATTTAATGGATTGCTTTGTAATAGTTCACATTTTATTCAGCAACTTTCAGAAATATTTAATTCCTAGTTATTTAGCTTTAATAACTGATCATTTTGAAATTAGAGAATATGTTCTCATTTTCATTGTGCAAAGGAAAATAGTATGTTCAAGTTTGTATCCTGATTAAGTTTATAAAAGGTTAAAATATTCATTTGCTTGTTTTAATCTTACTTTCTTGCCATGGTGCTTCATTTTGCCATTTCTCCAAATCTAATATGACCATCTAATCCATGGAGATCTTCATAGCATCTGCAGAGGGTGTGTGAGCAAGCCGCGCCTGTGGGCTTTTGCTCTCTCTCACCTGTGACACGTGGTACAGACGTGTTCATTGTAGCAACTGACTAAGAATCATCATTTCTTTCTCCGAGGCTGCAATGAACAGTGAAGTTTTTGCTTCAGTAGCTTGTTGCCGGCTGGATCTACTCTGCTTCCCTAGTTCCTTAGCATTTTATGTGTATATTATTCTTTTGTTCTGAATCATAGTCTCCTGCTGTGTTTGGTTCCAAGTTTGTTGGTTGCGGCTGGGCCCACCCTGTGTGAGCTGAAGGTGTAATCTGAAGTTTAGAGGTCTGATTCATGCTTTTGGTAGCTGAGCCAACCTCTCTCCCCTTTAGCCTTTTCTAATCTCTGGGTCTTATGGGCCATCCTTGAACACCTGTTAGAGCATACTACTCTGGGTTCCAGCCTTCCGGAGGGGTCTACCTGGAGGACAGGTCCCAAGTTGTCTGGGTGCCTCTTTAAGTCCCAGGGCTGCTTCCTGGCCCCAGGGAAGCAACTTTCTATTGAGGCTGTAAGTGACTTGGTGGCTTTGTTCTGTGCTCATCTGGCAGACGCCTCCTTCCGGATTCCCATTGATTCCCTTTGGCTTCTGGTTCCTGTTGTAGAAGGAAATCCTGTCCTCCAGACACTGCTCCTCTCTGTTGGTGGCTCTGCAGCTCCCAAGGGCCACCTGTGACTGGCTTCTCTTACCCCTCAACTTGAAACATTAATCTATAAAGCCACCCTCTGGGAGGGAGAGTGACTTACTTGACTAAGTTATCTTCAGCTGGTTTGACACTCTGGAGTTTTAAATGCTGTGTTAGAAATAATAAAATAATTGTTTTGCTCAGAAAGTTTGTTAGTAGTAGATCCCACAGTAAGGCTGAGGTTTCTCTACCTTCACTGGTTAATGAAAATGACTTCCTTGCTACTGTCACGACGGTTCGATTCTGTCATGGGAGAGAATCATGGAAGAGAAACTCATGGGAGTATCATCCAGATACTCAAGGATCATATTTTGTTCTTTTCTGCCCCGCAGTTACCCTTGAGCATCTGACATGAAGCCTGGTGCCGCTTCCCAGACCTCATAGTGTCTCACTTTTCCCATTTTTTTAGTCCCACCAGAGGATGCTGCAGGTAACTAGGTCTAGTCAAACTCTGATCTATTAAAGCTCATTTAGTCACAAAAGCCAGGCCCAATAATTAATGGTCTTTTGTTCCGTTAAACTCCCCAGCTCAAGCTAATAGAAATATCATTAGCTCAGATCGTAGAGAGTATAGGTGAGGGTGTCTTTTAAAAAATATCAGTATGGATACTTCAGGTTAGCAAATGAAATCAGGAGAGGCTTTTGCCTGAAATCAACTTCTATTCATAGATCACACATTTACTTTGTGCAATTTTTTTTTAGCAAATTACTTTCCCATCACCTGTGTCTTGACTTAAACACCATAGCAGGTACATCTGAATTGCGCCTGTTGGGTAGTTTCTGCTGTTTTGTTCAAGCAGTGTTCACTGAGGTGGGTTCTGCGGCCTCAGTGGCTCTTGTTTTTACTGATTTGCCCTTTTCCTGCCCTCTCTGCGTGGCCTTGCTTTTATCTCTTTGCCTTTTCTCCCGCTTTCCTTTTGAGGAGGCAAACAAATTCCAAAGCAGCATTTTCTAGCCACAAGCGAAGAGGACCGTGGTAACTATTCTTCCTTGTCCGGCCAATTCCTGGAAAAGCCCGAGCTCCTTCACTGCTGTAAGAGATCGCTTGATCGGTCCAGCAGGAGCCCACTGCTCAGACTGGAGCAAACTTAGAAATGTTCTGTAAATCCTCCATTAGCTTCATCCCTGCCGAGATTCTAAAAGAACTAGCATCCTTTCCTCTCAGAACAGTGGCACTTTATCACACTCTGCTCTGCTGCCACCACTGGGGGAAGGGGCCCTAAGGTAAGGCGCTTAACACTGCAAACTGCAGGAAAAAACCCCAGCACCTGCCTTAGAACGAATTTCTTTGCAGGTATGGGCTTGAGAGCCGTGGGCAAATAAGTGCCAAATCTTCTTAAAGTCTGATATTGTCTTACTTCCTATATTTCAGTGACAACTGTCACAATTTTGAGTAAGGTGCAGCCTTATATTTTTATATAGAAGAACTTGAAATAATTGACATTTTTGTTCTGTTTTGTATTTAAACATGGGTTACCGTCTAAGTAAGGATTTTAGGCATGACAAATGTGGGTCAGGGTTTTCTCTCGGAGAATCCTCAGTAGAAAAAAATAAGATGTGATCCAGTTAGAATGTTTTATTTATATCTTCTATAAAGGCAGCCTTTATAGAGGGTGTGATTATATCTGTATTACCTGTTAGTAAGTCTTCCCCTTCACATCTGAGGGTGTGCATGGTTTAAATAAGTGTCTCTAGTTTCTGCCTCCTTTTCCAATCCATAACTTGATGTAGTCTAGCTCGAAACCTGTGATTTTTATCAAAACTGATCCTGTGAGGGTCACACTAATTTTGCTCTTGCTTAATCTAAGGCTTTTTTTTTTAAAGTTCCCGTTTACGGTCATGCATTGAAATAGAGAATGACAAACAGGGTCTCAGGACAATACAGCACTGTCATTTAGTAGAGAATGGGGGGTGTGTGTGTGTGAGAGAAAGAGAAAGAGAGAGAGAGACAGAGAGAGAGATTAGCCTCTCCAGGATTCCCTGGAGAGGCTTTAGTAAGGGATCAGAGAGCACAAAGGCCCTCCAGTGGAAATGAACTTCATACATTTGAGGGACAACAAAAGGCCAGTGTGGCTGGTGCACTGTGTGGGAGAGGAGAGTAGATAGGTGGGAGGTGCGTGGGGCTGGGTTCTGCTATGAGAAGTCAGCAAGGGAGTTGTGTGATTTGATTTAACCTTGAAGGGTGTGCTTTCCGTGTCCGTGAACTCTGCTGGTTCTCCTTCAAGTTACTTCTCTGTTGGTGGGGTTTCTAGCCACTCTGTTGGGTGGGGTTTTCCCAAGGCCACTCCTTTCTCCTCTCTGGATGAGGTCATCTTTTCTTGGTACTTAAACTATAATTCCTCCTGGAAGTCTCCCACGTGTGGGCCCGCTTGTCCTGACCTCTGCTCAGTTTTTATCATTTACTTCCTGCTGGCCTGTTTGCTATTACCACTCAATTATCCAGCCTTGACTTCAAATTCAGACTGTTATATT
>NW_003852412.1:8081938-8111595 GCF_000181295.1 Otolemur garnettii
GCCACCTTAGGTGTACGTGGCTGGCGCCTTAGCCGGTTGAGCTATAGGCTCCGAGCCCTGTTATATTCTTTAAAAAAGCTTCTCAAGCTCTTCTTCAAGCAAGCCTCTTTCTAACTTCCTGATTTCCATACCACCATTCTCCCAGACATCCCACTTGACGTCTGAGCTTACATAGTTCCTCAGTCCTTGGTCACTCATCAAGACCACCTGATGACCCTGGCTGTGGCTCTTTTATTCTCTGCCACTGTCCTAATTAACCTTTGGACTGTGGCCTTTAGCTGTTTCAGAGCAGCCATTTTATAAGACTTTCCGAATACTTTATCATTCCCCTTAAATATTATTTCCCTGAGTTCACTTCTCGATTTGTAGCCATATCATTTCTCTGTCCTCTTCAGACAAGTCCTCTCTCTACTCGAGAGAGCTTTCTTTACTCTCTTATCTCTAGAACTTTGCCCAAACTGTTCCAGTTCTATATCCAAGAATATCCCCCCAGTAGGAAAGGGATAGAATGTTTTGTGTCTAGGTATGAACAGGGACAGTTATACATTTGCTGTCTTCCTGGCAGTTTTCCACTTGGAAGCCGCTTCCTACCTCTCGGATACTTTAGCAGCAATCAGGATGTATTGTCACCATATTACCTTAGATGTAGTCCATGACCTGAAAGACTGGGATTTCCAAAGGCAAGGCCAATTTAAAGAGAATAACAGCTTCCTGCTTTCAAAAATGAGTTAGAAAAATTAAAAAAATTAAACTACCAGTACTACTAATATCCACATTTTAGTATGGCACATTATTTGGAGCAAAATAGAAACTCAAGTCCAGTGAAGTAGTTTAAAAAAAAAAATCGGGCTTGGCGCCTGTGGCTCAAGCGGCTAAGGCGCCAGCCACATACACCTAAGATGGTGGGTTCGAATCCCCAGCCCGGCCCGCCAAACAACAATGACGGCTGCAACCAAAAAATGGCCAGGTGTTGTGGCGGGTGCCTGTAGTCCCAGCTACTTGGGAGGCAAAGGCAGGAGACTCGCTTGAGCCCAGGAGTTGGAGGTTGCTGTGAGCTGTGATGCCATGGCACTCTACCCAGGGGGATAGCTTGAGGCTCTGTCTAAAAAAAAAAAAAATCAACATTTTAAATATACCTGTTATGTGTCTAACACTGTCCAGTGCACTGTTTAATGGGTTCTCATTTAATTTTCACAAACCGCCTATGAGGTAGGAATTATCCTCCATCTGCACATAAGGAAACTGAGGCTCAGTGGAGGTGGGTGGCTTCATCAGCATTTATTTACTCTCGCCCAGGAACTGTGATGGGCACAGAGCTGAGTGATGTGTTGCCACCGAGCTGAATTACGATGGAACTTGCATTTGAACTCTAGTTCTTTTGAGTGTCAGTTGGTGTTCTCAGTGGCACACGGAGCACAGAATATTGCCCTTCATGATGTCACCGCACCTGGGCAGTGTCCAGTGTGCTGCAGCCTTTCAGCAGTGCCTGCTGATAAATTCCCGGACAGTCGCTGAGGAGCCGCAGTGCTGCTCTCTGACCCTTTACAGGAGTGTTTTAGGCAGTGGTATGGTCACTGGGAAGGGTCCATTTAATGAAATGGTTGATGATAATGAAAGGTGATTTTTGGTCATAGATGTGGGGTTATAAAAATCTTTAACACCATAAGCTCAAGTGATAGTCTCCTCCTCTTCTTTTCTCAGGAATGCCTCATCTCTCCTTACACTACACCTTTGTGTGTGCTGTCTTCGCTGCCTGTCACACTCTTGCTCGCTTCCCCTCTGCATAATTAATTCCTACTCTGCAGGTTTCAGTTGAAATGTCACACCCTCAATATTGTCCTGTGGACCCTCCACTTTACATTTTACAAACTTGTAAGCATTGGGCGGCGCCTGAGGCTCAAGGAGTAGGGCGCCGGCCCCATATATTTCCCCCCACTGATTTTCCAGTACTAGTTCAGTGCCTGGCACATATTATATCCTCTATAAATAAATGAATAGTTCTAATTTAGTTACATTTAATAAACAGTGGTTGAAGTTCCTCCTGGGGCACTCTTTAGTTTTGTTGTTTGCTTATTTCTGTGCTGTGAGTTTTCTTGGCAGGTATGTGGCCATCACTATTTTGGGATTGGGATTGTCATTTTAGATTTTTGAACTCCAGGTGCACAAAGAGACAGAAGTTCAAGCAGGATCAGGCTATTAGAACAGTCAGTAAATTTAGGGGGCTTGGGGAACAGCATGTCCCAGAGTTTGAGACTTAACTAAATTTTTATGGTGCATAATGCAAGGGTACATGTAGGATCTGTTAGTATAGAGTATAAATGCCTTAACACAGTAATTAAGTAAACGAGACAAGGTATATATTAACCAGTGTGATGTGTTCCTAATTCTATATGAAATCAGCACATTGTACTCCATAAATGCATTAATGTATACATGATCTATGTGTTTATGATTTAATTAAAAAAAGCATCCATTAACAAAAAAAAAATTAAAGACATTTTTGTGAAGTAGATAATTCCTGAGAACCAGAATTTAACAGTGAGGACAGTCTGTTAAAATTATAGGGAATAAAAATTTTACCTTTTCCAATAGAAGACTCCTGAAGAATTTCCTAATTCAGGAATGATTGTTTATGAGTCATTTTAAATGAAAACACTCTGCTATCTTTTTACTCCTTCCTTTAGCATTCTTCTTTTTTTTTTTTGACCAGGGCTTGGTTTGAACCCATCACCTCCAGCATATGGGGCTGGCGCCCTACCCTTTTGAGCTACAGGTGCTGCCCTCTTTACCATTCTTTATTAGTTAGTATCTCCCAGTACCCATCATTATTATAATCCAAGTCTTTTTTTTTTTGAGACAGAGCCTCAAGCTGTCCCCCTGGGTAGAGTGCCATGGCTTCACTGCTCACAGAAACCTTCAACTCCTGGGCACAAGCAAGTCTCCTGCCTCAGCCTCCCACGTAGCTAGGACCACAGGCGCCCGCCACAACACCCGGCTATTTTGTGGTTGTAGCCATCATTGTTGTTTGGCGGCCCCAGGCTGGATTCGAACCCGCCACCTTAGGTGTATGTGGCTGGCGCCTTAGCCGCTTGAGCCACAGGCACCGAGCCATTCCAAGTCTTTGAAAAGAACCATTGTATTAATTCTTTTTTGTTGTTGTTGCTTATAACAGAATGTCTGAAACTGGGTAATTTATAAGAAACAAAATTTATTTCCTGCAGTTTGGGAAACCAAGGTCAAGGGGTTGCATCTGGCGATGCAATCCATTAATCCATGAATGAGTGGATTAACCCATTCATGAGAGTAGAGCCCTTATGATCCCATCATCTATTAAAGGCACCACCTCTCAATATTGCCACATTGAGAATTAATTTTCAACGACAGTTTTTGGAGAGGACATTCAAACTATAGCAGCCATTCAACAACTACTTTACATGTTTAGAGCATCTTGAGTGCTCTAAATGTACATACACATTAGCTATTTCTTTGAAGCACAGATTAGGATTTAGCGGTAGAGGAGAAGTTGGGAATGTTAAGTGACCCGCCCCATGTGCATTCATGCATACATTAATTCACACAGAGATTTTATGTGCTCGGTACTAAGTGAGGTATAGGCAGGGATAGAAGCAGGTTTTGTGGGGTCTGAAACTTGTGCCATTTGAAGAGTTCTCTTTCAGAAAAGGAATACAAAATTATAAAAACAACATTAGACTGAAAGTATTTCTAATGAGGAATTACAAACTTAAAAACATTAGCAGATTCCGTATCCAAACCAAAAAAAATTTCCCAATTTAGCTTCCTTTTACTCAGGTCCTGAAAATGCCCTCAGCCTAGAGCCACCCAGGAAGATGAGTGTGTCTGAGGGGAAACTGAATGGAAAGAGATAGCAAACTTAACTTAACTGCACTTAAATATCTCCCCTTGCGGCTTGGCACCTGTAGCTCAAGTGGCTAAGGCATCAGCCACATCCACTGGAGCTGGTGGGTTTGCCCAGGCCTGCCAAACAACAATGACAACTACAACAAGAACAAAAATAGCCAGGCAGTGTGGTGGGCACCTGTAGTCCCAGCTACTTGGGAAGCTGAGGCAAGAGAATTGCTTGAGCCCAGGAGTTGGAGGTTGCTATGAGCTGTGATGCTACAGCACTCTACCCAGGGCATCAGCTTGAGGTTCTGTCTCAAAACAAAACAAAAACTCCCCTTGCTCCCTTTACCTGCAGCATAGAAGAATTTTACTGATTTTTATTCCTCACTGAAATAGAATTCACCCAAAACACTTTGGGTAAGCACCAGATTACAAGGTAATTTTCTGATATTTCAGGTTGTTATTGCTGTTTTCCTCCAGTGGCCATCTGGTGACCACCCCAGACTTGTACAGGTCAAACTCAATCCTATTTTGAAAAATATTTTGTTATTACAGATTAGAAAAAAAAATGATTGTGTGAACATAGTGCTTAGGGTCCTCCCAGGGCCTGGTAAGGCCTTATGAATCAGGAGCCCTGACCCTTCATTGGCATGGTATGATAAATCCATCTCTGGGCTCTGGGTTTTTCCCAGAGATGGAGAAAACAGGCTGCCTTGCCCTTGAGAATTCACTAGCCGGGAGGTAATCACATCAGCACAGAAAGTGATTATGTGATAATTGTGATAAATGGTTGGATAAAGACTTGCTGAGGATGATGCTCCTGAAACCACAGGAGAGGCTGGTGGAAAGCTTTCGGAGGCGCTGGCGTAGTAGCCGGATTTGGAACAGCAGAGGAATTAGCCAGGTGCAGGCAGGAAACTGATGGTCCCAGGAGTGGGCGTGGCCTAAAAGAGCGCTGCGCTGGCTGGCGCCGTGTGATTGGAGGACTGGGTTGCTGTGGGAAAGAAGAGGCTGGAGGTGGGTCCCACCTCCAAGACCGCCCGGCGTGCGCCCGGATCCTGGTCATTGGTTTATGCCTTGCTGTTCAATATTGTATGTTTCATGCTTTCTCCATGTTCTTAATTTTGCAACTCTTCTCTCTTTTAGTGTAGAGGAGAATAACATCAAGCTTACCTGATATTGTGGAATTATTGGGGGCCGGAGCAGGCAGTCCCACTTCCTCCCCTAGAGCTCAGCTTGTATGTGTGTGGGTGGGGGAGGGGGACACTTTCTGAATAACCTTTGATGGTTATGCTCTTGGAAGGTGGCACTGATGTGGGAATCCTTTGAGGAACCCTAGTTTCTTGTATTTCCTTGAGAACAGAAAACCAGGAATACAGTGAAAGAGGAAGTAATTCTGGAGTATTAATTTACAGCAGATTATTTAATAATGTAGCATAAATAAAGCATTCAAATGTACTTGGGCACTCAAATTAGATTAAGGAAATCTGTGGGTCAAGGAGGACTCACAGATTTTGCCATGTAAAGTCATCATAAGTGTGAGAAGGGCGGACGGAAAGAGTTTGGCCATTGGGTACAAAGTAAAAATTGGATAGAAGGAATAAATTCTAGTGTCCCATTGTACAGTAGGGTGACTAACTTAATTGTAAAGTTCTGCATATTACAAACTGTGTAGAAGAGAGTTTTTCAAAGTTCTCACCACAAGGAAATGATAAATGGGTGAGGTAATTAAATACACTACCCTGATTAGATCATGATACAACATATAGGTATCAAAACACAAAGTTGTGTCACATAAACATGTACAATTACATGTCAATTGAAAGTAAATTAATTAAAAAAATAATTATCATAAAATGTTTGCAAGGACTAGTAGATATTTGGTAAGGAACGAAAACATTTCATGTAAATTAGAATGTAAAAATATCCTAAGGGCCAGTGGAACAAAATGAGTTAAAGGACTTTTTTCGTTGGTGAGAAGTTCAACATTGCCCTATGCAGTTGTCTGTTTTTGTTTGTTTTAAATTATGACTTTTATGGTTCTCTACACCTTTACTGAATTCTTTTTTTTTTTTTTTTGCAGTTTTTGGCTGGGGCTGGGTTTGAACCTGCCACCTCCGGCATATGGGTCCGGCACCCTACTCCTTTGAGTCACAGGCGCCACCCCTGAATTCTTCATTAACTAATAAAGGTGTTTTAGGAAAATTATCTATAAATAAAATTATGTTTTAGCAGAAGAGTGCCATCTTTAATAAAACCCAGTGGTGAGCGTGTTTGATAAACACACGGAATTGTGTGTTTGAATTCATACTTTTATATTCTAGATTTGTCTGAAGTGGGAGCCACTTAAGTATGTTTTTGTTTTTGAATTTTAAAAGGCATTTATGCATAGATGGTAGAGAATTAAATGTGAAAATAGATGAGACTGTGTCAAAACTTCTGACTGAACTGAAAAGGAAGTTTTCTTCTGGTCAAAACAGGGAAGAAATTAGGCCAAATGGTGGTGGTTGTAAGTTGATGCATGACAAGGTGCCAGTGGAATTTCTATGAGTAGCTGCCATTGTGCTTTTTTAGTGGAAGTTGGAATAACAGGAAGAGTCAGTTAGCCATTAAATTGCTTGTAGTCCTTGGCTAAAAATTGGGGTGCAGAATAATTTTTGAAGCATTTTTGATGGTGGAAAATGGCCTCTGTCTTCAGCTTCCATCAAGTAGATAAACTACGGTCCTTGCATAGGCCCATTCTCCTTCCCCCGCCATCCCTAACCCTGAGCAATTGCTACTCTGTTCGTTTTGGGAGGGTAGATGGAACACTTTGATGGGTGTGGTGAAGAATTTAACGTTTTGAGAGCTGAAGTTCTTATATATCTCAGAACTGAGATATTTCTACCCGTAGTCTGTGATCTTTTTTTCTATGGGCAGCAACTAAGTCATGCATTGCTCTGTCTTCTAAGCCATTTAAAATAGAGGGGAAGGATCTCTTATCTAGTGGAAGCTGTTACACATGGGGGGAAAAAGCAACCAAAGGGAACAACCACTGAGCCAGGCTTAAAAAAACACTTTAAAGATACACACTCCCCTGCCTTCTCTTAGGGTTACACCCTCCCTCCCTCTGTTTTGGCTCAATTACAACTTTCTTTCTTTCTTTTTTTTCCTTAAATCATAGCTGTGTACGTTAATGCATTTATGGGGTACAATGTGCTGGTTTTATATACAATTCGAAATACTTCCAACAAACTGGTTACCAAAGCCCTTACGGCACTTTCTTAATTATTGTGTTAAGACGTTTATACTTTACACTTAGTAGATTTGACATGTACCCTTGTAAAATGCACCAAATTACAACTTTCTTTACTAAACCATTGCTCTCACCTTCTCTGTTGCCACCTAACAACCTAACAACTTTACACCTTCTGCCTGATATCTCCCTTCTTACAGCTCTTAAAAACTGAAACCATAAAACATTTGATGTGAGCACCAAGCAGCCCCTAGCACATAGCTAGCATGCAGTGAATGTCTATCAACAGGACTAATCATAAATCCTGAGATTAGCACCGTCCTTCTCAGTTTTTCCACAAATTAAAACCACCTGAGGGCCACCGTGTGCATGCCCCCAGAAAGAAGAGCTGGCCATTTGGCTTTATGTTTTGATTTGAGGGGATGGGGAGGAACGTGGGGATTAGGGCAACCCACGGAAGGGGTCTTAGTTTTAGAGTACTTGCTGAGGGACAGGGGAAATCCAGTCTTTGGCCAGAATTTCCAGAAACTGTGATTTCCTTGACTCTTAGGTGTTTGAAGGGTGTGTTTTTATAGACCATGTTGTCATCTCAAATGTTGACCTCCAGTGATGGGAATGACCCTGGCAGTAAATGAAGCGGCTTATTGGTCCAGAGGTGACTGCAGACTAGTGAGTGCCTGTCCATGGTCTGCTTAGATCCAGGTTTGAGGACTGCTGCGTGTGTGACATTGTTTGGCAACAACTTCTTTATCATGGTGATGAACTTAGCTTCAGTCAGGTGGAATAACTTTACCCAGGATGCTTGGACAGAAGGTCCAGCAGCCACAGAACTCTGAGTGGAGAGGAGGAGGGGAAGGGGCTTGTATTTTCTTGCCCTTGGGCCACACTCCCTCAGAAAGTTTCCTTGGCCAGAGGATAGAAATAGCTGGGAGAGGAAACAGATGAAATCTAGTTTGTTGTCCTTAGTGTCTATGGTAGACTATTCACGTGAAGGCCATGTTTCCCATGGATAAACACAATATTTAAAAAAAGAAGTCCACTAAAGTTCTTGTATCATAGTTTTCTCACTGGATTGTGAACTCTGTGAGAGCAGAAAATTTGCCTCTGATTTTCCCTGCTGAGTCTTGCGTACCATACCTTGCACAGAGTAAGTGCTCAGTTATACTTATTAATTTATTGCATAAAGGGAAACAACTTTTAGTCTGATACTTATAAATCCTGATTTTTAAGGAAGATCTAGGTCCACTAAGAAGATTTGGGGAAAAATTCCCAGTACGTCCACTGGATAAGACCAGTGATTACGTAGCGGCAGTCAAGAAGCTGCCAGGGAGACAAAACAATTTCCTCTTTCCATTGTCCCTGTCCTCTCTGCCCTGCCTACCCCTGCCTTAGTACCACAAGGATGGTTATCTGGGCATGTGTGAGTAACGCATTACTGGAGCTCTGAAATTGAAGGGCTGTTACATGGACAGGGTGCTCCTTGTTGTCCGTAGATCGCCAGCCCTGTCCCTGCGTGGCTTAGGTTCTGTAGAGCTGGGAGTGATAGAATTAGGACCCTGGCCTGGTGAAACCCACTGCCTTCTGCACCATCTGAGTCTGACCTCCCTGCAGAGCCCAGGTCCTCTCCTTGGAGCACGTGGTTGCTCACCTTGCCCCCAGAGAGGCAGCATCAATGCTCTATGCTAGATGAGCAGCTGGTGGAGTTGGACCTTATAGTCTGTCATGGTCCTGGCCCTTCCAGGCTGATCTCTTCTTATCTCTCTCTATGACTGGAACAGAGAGGCAAATGTGGAAGTTTAAAATATTTGGAGGGTGCTTTTGCTTTGAGACAACAGTGATGGTGTATGTATGTATGGTGTGTAAGGTTACTATGGTAGGTTGTAAGTGGTGGCTGTGGTTTGGCCACTCAAAGTTTGGTGGGGATTAATATGTGCCTCTGTCCAGGAAATGGCATTTCTGTTTCAGTCTTGAAATAGGAGAAGAGTTTGACAGAGTGAACTGGTTGGGGAGTTCCAATGAATAGGTTATAAATGATCTTTTGGTATTGAATCTGAGCAGAAATTGGGGAATTCCCAGATATGCATATGTATTCTTGAGTACAGCCATATGCTCAGTTTATTTTATTTTTTGAGACAGAGTCTCACTGTGTCACCCTTGGTAGAGTGCTGTGGCATCACAGCTCACAGCAACCTCAAACTCTTGGGCTTAAGTGCTTCTCTTGTGTCAGTCTCCCAAGTAGCTGGGACTACAGGTGCTCACCACAACGCCTGGCTATTTTTTTTTTTTTTTTGTAATTGTCATTGTTGTTTGGCAGGCCCAGGCTGGGTTCAAACTGGCCAGCTCTGGTATATATGGCTGGCTCCCTAGGTTCCAGAGCCCATATGCTCATGTTAACCAATGATAGTGGGTGGGGGAGTAAGAATTTGGAAATGGCACAGAGTTCACTGAACTTTTCTTTTGAAAAGTTATAGACTCTGAGCCCATATGCTCAGTTTAATTTAACTGTCTCTGACTAGTGTGTAGAGGTAAGGTTCCAGATTTCTATTAATATTTTGTTTTGCAGTTTTTGGCCAGGGCTGGATTTGAACCCACCACCTCTGGTATATGGGGCCAGCGCCCTACTCCTTTGAGCCACAGAAGCTGCCCTCTATTAATATTTTTATTTGGAATTTTTTTTTTGAGATAGAGTTTCACTCAGTCTTCTCAGCTAGATTGCTGTGGTCATCATAGCTCACTACAATCTCAAACTCCTGGGTTCAAAGTGTTCTCCTGCCTTAGCCTCCCAAGTAGCTGGGACTATAGGCACCCGCAATGATACCCAGCTAATTTTCCTATTTTTTGTAGAGACAGGGTCTTGTTATGTTGTACAGGCTGGTCTTGAACTCTTGGCCTCAAGCAATCCTCCTGCCTCAGCTTCCAAAGTTCTGAGATCGCAGGCGTGAGCCACTGTACCTAGCTGAGTTTAAATGTTAATCATGAATGTATGTGAAATTTTGTAAAATGCTTTTTCTGCACCTATTGAGATGGTGTGTTTTTTCTTCTTTGGTCTGTTGATATGGTGAACGACATTGATCACTACTTGAAAGATTGTGTTGGTCTTTTTTAATGTATTGCTACATTTAACTTGTTAATATTTTGTTAAAGAATTGTGTATTTATGTTCAGGAGAACTATGGTCTGTAGTTTTCTGTTTGTCAGGTTTTATTAGTGTAATTCCATTTTCATTTGGAGAAACAGATTCCACATGAATAGGTACTCCTTGTGCTTGTGAAATGTGAGGGAATAAAATGATAAAAAAATACTTTGATACTACAGATAGGGTACCTTTTTAAAAAAGCCTGAATATGGTTAGGGGGAGGCTGCCTTTTGATTTAGGTGAAAATGTAGCTCTCCTGATCTTTGTTTACCCTTCTCTAGCTCTTGATGGGATAGATGCTTTCTTCTTCATAAGGAGCCAGGTACTTACAATGCCCCCCAGGGCAGTGTGTATCTTGCTGATAAAGGTGTGCTCAGCTTTTCCAAAGGACAGTGTTTAAAGATTTCAGCAAACTAGGATGAGATTTACATAGAATTTTGCATTGCCTGTTAACCAGTGATGGTGGGTGGGGGAGTAAGAATTTGGAAATGGCACAAAGTTCACTGAACTTTTCTCTTGAAATTATCAGCATGCTTCTATTATATTAAGAACAATAGAAACATCCTCATTAAACTAATGGAACAGAGGCATTAGTCCTTCTACTTGCATTCCAGGCTCTTAACCTAGTTCAGGAATTGCCTTTATTTTAGTCTCTTTTAGAGGAAAAAATGGAAGGAAATAAGTAAGTTTCATGATAATGTAACTGTTCTGGTATTGGAGATCATTAGTTTGTCATTCCACTAAATGTTAATTATTTAACTATAAATCCAGTGAACATTTGTTGAGAGGTATTTCTTTATTTACTGTTGACTGCGGTTTCCCCAAGTACATTTCCTTTTTTATTCACTTGCAGATGGAGAAAATGCAGCAGCTCTAAAGAATGAAATAAAATTATTGCTTGAAGACCAAATTTTTATAAAAATGCAGTGTTTGATGAGGCAGTTATTATAATTGTTGAAAAAAGTTCTTAAGTTCCCCACAAAGGCTTTCTTTAGGTCAGTATGGAAAATCTACTTGCCTTGAGCCAAAATGGTGAAACCCATTGCTCAAGCAAATTCTGAGGGATCAATTCCAGCTACATACATCCTCAGATAATCCAGCCATTCTCCCAAGACCTCGCTACCTTGCTTTCTCCACAATACTTTTGAGACATTGTTCTTTGATTGTTCTTTGTTTTTATTATGCCTCTCTCACTCCTTTTCTCTCCTTCTCTCCCTTCCCTGGGTATTGAGCTGATTCTGAGAATTCAGGGCTACATATGAAATTCAAGATGATGCATTGTTCTTGCTGACACAATTTACTTTTTTCCTTCTGGGATGGGTGAGGGGTTGACTTGGTGGAGAGAGCGGCAAAGTAAGAGAATGGGAAGAGGGGATCGGGCCGTTAGCATCTTTTTGGGCCTGTTGACTTCAGTTCTGAACAAACAGAAGTTTCTAGTAGAAATATTTGAGATATGATCTTGATGTGTTTGTGAATATCAGCACCACTCAGAAGTCTGCAGATAGGGAAACATGATGTTTATGTGGGGAACGGGGAGGGTTAGGCTAGTGTTCATCATTCTGAATACTTGTTTGTAAAGTGAACTTTTCAAACTTAGAAATGACCATTGAGTTTTGCATGGCAAGTCAAATATTTTTCATTTTCATCTTGAAGGACGAATTATGGATCAATTACATATATATATGAATAGTAAGTATCCATTCCCCTCTTATATTTGGCATTATTGTATTTTTCAGAGAGCAAGGGAAAGAAGAAATGGGGAGCCAGGGCAAAATTAAAAACAGCAAACTGGTGTCTTTAAACAGAAATCAGTAGTTCGTCATTAGAGAAAAGGAGGGGGAAAGGAGGCTGAGCGTACCTTGGATTTTAGACCTCTGTAAGA
Organism: Otolemur garnettii; assembly: GCF_000181295.1. NCBI lineage: Eukaryota > Metazoa > Chordata > Mammalia > Primates > Galagidae > Otolemur > Otolemur garnettii. The sequence goes on from NW_003852412.1 coordinate 8,094,055, forward strand.
AGCCTGCGCTGGGAGATGCAGGCCAAGCTGGCTCTCCTGTGTTAGCACTTTAGCCTTGGGGACTTTGTTTGGGCTCCCTGTGTATCTGTTTTCTCATTTGCAGAGTAAGGGTGGTAGTAGCACGTGGGCATGTAAAGTCCCTGGATCAGTCACTGGCAAACAGTTAATACCCTTATTATCATGTCTGGGACTAGATGGGGAGCGGAGGATCAAGATCATTTGAAAAAGGAAGTATGGGCTCAGTGCCTGTGGCTCAAGTGGCTAAGGCAGTAGCCACATACACCTAAAGTAGCGGGTTCGAAACCAGCCCAGGCCTGCCAAAACAACAATGACAGCTGCAACCAAAAAATAGCCAGGTGTTGTGGCAGGTGCCTGTGGTCCCAGCTACTTGGGAGGCTGAGGCAGGAGACTCGCTTGAGCCCAGGAGTTGGAGGTTGCTGTGAGCTGTGAAGCCACGGCATTCTACCCAGGGGGATAGCTTGAGGCTCTGTCTCAAAAAAAAAAAAAAAAAAAAAAAGAAAGTATGAGGGCAGGGTTTTAAAGAACAAAGAAATCAGTCTCTAGGAGTGAGGATTAGGATGCACTGAGGTGGGGAATGCAGGACTGAAGCTCTCTCTGCTGGCTTTCTGCTGAATTTTTTGAGTAAAAGGTTGAAGGTGTGAAGAAGATGAAACTAGAACTGATCACATGTGCATCCCCAGGAGGCACTGAAGACTATTACTGGTTTTGACATGTGTCGAGTGGTAAATTTTCTATCTTTGGAATAGAATGTCCAGGAAAGCTCAAGGTCAAATGAGGCAGGATGTACAAATGAATACTTCTTGAGAATATGCTTTGAGTTTGGCTTATCATATTGTGTTTATGTCAGCATAGCTTCTGGGCTGTATGTCTCTGAATCTGCAGGTGTATGACTGTAGGTGTGTACACATGTATATTTATTTAAACTTCTATGTAGTCACATGCACAAATCTTAAGAGTAGACAGCATCAGATTTTGTAAATATGTGCACCCATGTCACACATCACCCAGATCAAGGTACAAAACATTTCCAGGGCCCCAAGACTGCCTCCTGCCCTTTCCTAGTCATCATCCTTCCCAGAGGGAAACACTGTTTCGACTTCTATCATCAATTCCATGCATGTAAAAGATTTGAACAGGACAGTTTTTTCTCTAACATGTTAGTATTGAAAAGTAAAACTTTGGCGAGGCAAAGATGTTTAGCTTAGAGAGAAAAAAAAAATAAAGTGAGATCTCAGATTATATAATCTTTACCAACAAATCTATTACTCCTTAGTACAAAATGAATGCTAATTCTTGAGGTTTAGTCATTTCTCATTGCTCATGTGAAAACACTTCTCCCCTTGTGTGAGTCAGATTTAGGCAAAACAAAAAAAGTAATTGGGAGATGGCTGGAAACCCAAGCTCAGTAAAGAGGTCTGAACAACAAGTCAAAGTCTTGTCCCATCCCAAGTGAAGTCTGGCTCTGGCTGTTGCTTTGGCTGAATTACGTTACTGACTCACTTTTGCCCCTGCTGTGATGGTGAATAATCTCTAAGGACTCTGGGTCTTTGTGTCATTCCTGGCAAATTGAAAGCCTGAGAGGGGACCTACGAGCTGACCCTTAGTCATATGACTTCTAAGGACCAGGAGAGGAAATGTCCACTTCCCTATTGTAAGGCAGGGTCTCTCCTGCCACACAATGGGTGATTCCCTAAAAATAGGAAAGAGATCTGGATGCTGTTCAGGCTAGAAAAGAAACAAAAACAGAACAACCCGAAAGGCAAATGTCCACAGCAACTATAACATTTCTTCTGTTGACCATGCTATTTTATTATTGCTATTTTAATGTTCTTACAAAGCCATTATTTGCTGCAAAAATAGATTTTATGTGTAAGTCATAGCCCATCCAAAGTGGAATATGTGTTGGGTACCAGAGTCATACCTGTGGGACACAGAGCCCCTGTCCTGTTGCATTATTATTGACTCACATGTTGAGCCCATGGAATTCCTAACAGTCATCTCTTAGGAGGAGCGCCTGCAGTTTTCAAAGAAAATTATTTAAGTTTTGTTTCTGTGAATCTCTTGTGTACAACATGCTGTCATTGCAGAGTCTTACTTGTGCTGTCACTGACAAGTGGCATGTGCCTATCAGAGTTTCCACTTCATGCTCTTGTGTGGTTATACCCCTTTAATTTATTACAATGTGGCAGAGGATAATCTCTTTTGATTTAAGCTTATTTTGTAATGAAGACCAATCAATTTGATTCACTTGTCCTTAAGGTAAAAATTACCATACAGGAGAGACTGATTTTTTTTTTTTTTGGAGACAGAATCTTACTCCATTGCCCTGGGTAGAATGCTGTGGTGTCACAGCTCACAGCAACCTCAAACTCTTGGCTCAAACGATCCTCTTGCCTCAGCCTCCCAAGTAGCTGGGAATACAGGCATGCATACCCCGCTAGTTTTTCTGTTTTTAGTAGAGATGGGGTGGGGTCTTGCTCTTCCTCAGGATGATCTTGAACTCCTGACCTCAAGCAATCTACCTGGCCTCCCAGATTGCTGGGATTACAGGCATGAACCACTGTGTCCAGCCAAGATTTGTTTTTTTAAAGATAAGCTTTAGTGCATCAGGCACCTTTATTTTCTAAATTAGTGTTGTCACCTAAGTAGCCAGGACTCTATTAGCTGAGAATTATTGCTTTCTGAATTTGTTGGTGTTTGTTTTGTGTGTGGACAACGTGGACATCTATCCCAGCTTTCTGTGTTTTGATGGCAAGACCTGAGAAGAAGATAAAAACTCTACACAGCATGGCTTTCAGTATGCAGTATTTTGAATGCTGAGAGACTGTTTTGAGACACTGTATTCTTTCTACCCATGTTGTTTGGGGTAGGACTGTATATCTGTTGTTATCTAGCCTGTTGCAGCCTGAATTTTGCCTCTGTTTGTTTTGACTTTAGTAAATTCAGGGGAAGATAATGCTTATTGCTGATGTAATGAGTTGTCCTACTCAGAGCAGTGGTGTCCTAGTCAACCAGTGCTTGCTGGACAGCTCCGTGGCCCAGGAGCACATCATCGTGGTGGGTGTCTGAGCACCTGAGCTGGGCCTGTGTGTTTCAGTGTGTTTTGTTATGGAAACACCACTTCTGTCTTACCCGGCCAACCCCAGCTGCTGCTGGTTCTGGGTTACCTTTGTCAGACTTTTTTCAGAGTCCAGCCTTGTCCTTGATTCTATCTGTGCTCAGAGATGAAGGTAATTTGAAGGACTATTTGGTGATTTGGAGAAAATGTCTGTTTCAGTCAAATAAATGTGGTTCAAAAATATTTAATTAAACTAAATAGTGGGAAAGAAAAACTGAATCCTAAGGCTTTGCGAATGTTATAAAATTCATGTTTAGCTGGTGAATCTCATGACTAACAGATGCTGTATGTTTTCTGTGCTCAGAATTTCCACTGGTTTCTTACTATAAAAAGGGCACTGCTGTTATTAGGAGTGACCTGTTTACTTCAAGCGTGTTCCTTATTTGCCTAGCTGGTGAACTTTGAGCATTCTTTGAGACAGAGGATCCAGAATAAATTGTAAAAATCCTGAAAAAATCCACCCAAACAGATGCTTAAGTACTTCAGGTTACATAACACGATGGGACTCCATAATCCCATAGTGATAGTTGGTAGCTCTGCTCAACTTTGTCAAGCAAACCTGTTGCTGTACTCACAAATTATTTACTATGTTGGGTTTGTTCCCATTGTGGAACCCAGCCTGAGGCCTAATTTGCCCTTCTTTCTCCCCTCTGTTCTTGGCCATGTGACTGGGTCTGTGCCTATTAAACTGTTCATGTCATTTGGATAATTAAACTTTATTTCTCTCTTGTCTTCAACCTGTCCTCTTCACATTGTGGCTAATCTCCCAGCTCTTCCCTGTAGCTAGTCCTTTCTGGGGAATCTCTTTGATATTTTGGAAAACTGGAATGATGACAATAACTTGGGTTGTATGTAATATACCACACCCTCGATAATAATATAGGAAGTGATTGTGTTTTTATTATTGAATGTTCATTTGTTACTACTTAATGTGTTCCATCAAAGGTTATTGAGTATCAACTGCATGTCAGGTGTTGTCCTAGGTGCTAGAAATACAAAAAGAAGGAGGGCGATGCCTGTGGCTCAAAGGAGTAGGGCACTGGCCCCATATGCTGAAGGTGGCAGGTTCAAACCCAGCCCTGGCCAAAAACTGAAAAAAAAAAATGTAAAAAATAAAGAAGGGAGCTCATAAATGGGGTAGTAAAAAGATAAATCATAATTACCATGTGTAAGCCTTTAAAGGAGTCTTGTGCAAGTTTATTGTTGTATCAATCACAGTAATAAAGAACTATTGCTGTTGGTCATGGAAATGATGCCGTTATACTGAAAATAGTATTTGTTAATCGAACTTGTCTTCTGGATACTATGAGCAGGGTTACCATTCTCTTAAAGCTACACTCAGGTATACAGAAGAAATGTAGTTTCTTCACTTCTTTCACAAGAATGATTTGACCCTCCCGATGAGTAGATAGGAGGGGATAAAATGAACCCACTCCAGCTGTGTAGTCTGTTGCAATGATATAAACACTTCCTTCAGGTTTTGCGTGTTCATTTATTCAGATAAAATACTCTCTCAGACATTCAGTATCCTCCTCTGTTCCTTTTCAGGTGATTTCTGCACATGGGGAAGGGATTGTTGGAGTCTGAGGGTTCCCTGGCTTCCTGGCAGTTCTCAGTGGACTCACCCACCTGTGGGTGTCTGCTTTGTATATGCCAAGCTGTGAAGTTTGGTATTTCAGCCATGCAGGGCCTGGTTATGCTCCTGAGCTGACCTTGACTCTGCTTCTCTCAGTTCTTGCTGATGCTATTCTGGACCCTTCTGCATTGTTGTTACATTCTCCATCTAGCCCACAGCCTAGGTTACGTCAGCCCTCTAATCTCTGTGGTTCTGGGGGACATCTTCTCAGTAGGTCAGGCCTGCTTCTTCCCAATTTACTACCATCTTCATCTTCCACAGGGTGCACAGGAACTTCTGGTGCCATCCACAGCACACCACACCAGAACTGAATTGGCCAGAGAAAGATAAATGCTAAACGCTGTCCTTCCCCAGCCCAGCTATTCCGTGTCACTGTGTTCACTGTGCTCTGCTCATCCCCTGGGCTGATGCCGATGCAAGGGCAGCCTCCCCAGATTACAGCGGGTCAGATGCCACTTACTCGTGGAGGATGCCGTAACTTACCCGACAACCTCTTCCACCGCTGGGGCCAAGACCCAGAGAAGCGAGATCAGGACTCACATGTTTTACCTCCTGTCTGTCCTTCCACTTGCTTGGTCCTAGAAAGGAGGGAATGCTGGGCTTCCCCTGTGGGTTCTTTCCATGCTTCATCCCCAGCCTTAATAAGAAGCTTGGTTTTCTTTAAAAGAGATTGTGATTGGATTTTTCAAATTCTGTTCTTGACATAGCCTGCATTCCTAGCCTGTTGTCTTGCTAGATATCAGAAACTGATGATTCTCTTTTCCTTTTTGCTGTAACAGAGCAAAAATATCCCCTCTTCTTACTTCCATCCCCAAAACCCCAAGGCAGGTGGATTCTTCAGGCTGATAAGGGAAAGATCTCATACCCAAAATGAGAAGAAAAAAATCTGTACATCACTATTTTTCAAATAGTTATAATTCAAATATATATTTTCAAAAATTATTATAGTAGGTTATCAGTAACTTATAAGCAATTTCTTCTGTGTAAGTGTTAAAATGTGTGTATACCACTGTGATGTAAGGCACCTATATATATATATATTTTTTTTTTTTCTCTTCTTTGAGACAGAGCTTCAAGCTATTGCCCTGGGTAGAGTGTAGTGGCATCACAGCTCACAGCAACCTCTAACTTGTGGGGTTAAGCGAATCTCTTGCCTCAGCCTCCCAAGTAGCTGGGACACCAACTCACCACAACACCTGGCTGTTTTTTGGTTGTAGTTGTCATTGTTGTTTGGCAGGCCCAGGCTGGATTCGAACCTGCCAGCTCTAGTGTATGTGGCTGGTGCCTTAGGTGCTTGAGCTATAGGCACTGAGCCAGGTACTATATTTTGAGGTTTATACATCCAAGGTGAATGCTGACTGTGGCCCAGCAGACACAAGTTCCTAGAGGAAGGTCCTCTGTTGTGCCCCTGTAATGGAAACTGCATTATCAAGATAAGGCAGATTATACTCTTACACAGGGACAAAATATTTGGGGATTATATTCCTGACTAAGTACTGGATATGACTAGCTGCCAGGTGTCATTAAAGGACAGTTACAGAACACCATGCAATGGGGAAAAACGACAGGATGGAGAGTGGGCAGGTGGAGACTCCAGTGTTGATCCTGCCTGTGGGACCATCATTTGCCTCAGAGGCAAATGTTTAAAATGGAAACAAGTTATAAAATACAAATGAGTTAATATATTAAGGTGCTCTGAATATGGCAATTGCCCTATGAAATATTAGGTATGACTATTTACAATACTACAGATATGTATTTCTAGTTGTGTCACTTTAGATTATGGAGATTATTGAATGATCATCATATTTTACAGATGAGAAGGGTAAGTTGCCATGAAAGTGGTCCCTGGAGGTGGCATATCTTTCTCTTTGAATGAATGAATGAATGACAGAGACTTGGAAAACTAAGAGACAATTGAAAAGAGGAGGGAGAGGGTGGTGTCTCAGTGGGTAGGGTGAGGGTGGCTCAGTGGGTAGGGTGCTGGTCCCATATTCCGAGGGGGGTAGGTTCAAAGCCGGCCCTGGCTGAACTGCAACAAAAAAATAGCTGGACGATGTGGCGGGCACCTGTAGTCCTAGCTACTCAGGAGGCTGAGGCAAAAGAGAATCGCCCAAACCTAGGAGCTGGAGGTTGCTGTGAGCAGTGTGACACCACAGCACTCTACCGAGGGCGATAAAGTGAGACTGTGTCTCTACAAAAAAACAAAAACAAAAAAAAAAAAAAAAGGAAGAAGAAAGAAAAAGTGGTGGTTGGACAGCAGGGCAGGGAGAATTTCATGAAGGGGGTAATCCTCCAAATTAGCAGACCGAGAGCTGAGGGGTGATGGCGTTTAGCCTTTCAGACGTCCGGTGGCTTTGATCAAGAGGTTTCAGAGGTGGATGTCAGTGGGTGGGTTAGAAAGGGAGATGGACAAAATGCTAGAGGAGAGAGGGGAAGGATAGTTGGGATGGTAAAAACCTGACAGGGTGTGACCTAGTACACCTTGAAGAAAGGTGGGAAGGGGTACCAGGCTGCAGATGTGGGTCTTCCAGCCCTGTTCATTGTTCTTCCTGCTGACCAACTGTTCCTTACTAGTAGCAGGTAATATGTATATCTCAAGGTTGACATCAAAACAAACAAAAAACAATTCTAAAATGCCACCTATAACAGAGTCAAAGGAACATGTACTTATGTTGCTGACTGCATTAGAATCTGAACAACTTTCAGGAGAATTGTAAAGGTCTATGCTTATTCAAAATAGCAGTTTTAGGCTGGGCACGATGGCTCATACCTGTAATTCCAGCACTTTGGGAGGCTGAGGTGGCGGGGAATCCCGTGAGCCCAGGAGTTCGAGGTTGCAGTAAGCTGTCATCACACCATTGCACTCCAGCCTGGGTGACAGACAGAGCAAGACCCTGTCTCACAAAAATAAAGTGACTTTATATACAATGTGCTGCTTTTCAAATTTCTTTATAACAAGAGAGGTTCCAGCTCATTCCATTCATCATTAGTTTTAAAATAAGAGATCAGAAAAATTCATTATTTTTAATTCTTACTGTGGTCTTTGTTTTGAGGATCTGGAGAGGAAGAAACTCTTGAATCTGGACTTCTCTTTCCTTTCTTTTTTGTTTTTCTGCCCCTCTTTGGCCTGGAAGAGCAGCCACCAAGGCTTTTCCCCACCATGTGCAAGGGAGGATGGGGGCCCTGGAGTAGGAGGGTGGGGAGCACTGTCCTGCCTGGTGCCCATGGGAACTCGATAGTAGGAACTTCTTTAGGATTTTGTGGACACCTGTTAGTTTCCATCTCCAGCCTTACTACTTTTTTTCTCCTGTTGAGTCACTACCTACATGAACCCTCTAGAGCAGTGGTTCTCAACCTTCCCACGACCCTTTAAGACAGTTCCTCATGTTGTGGTCACCCTCAATCATAAAATTACTTTCGTTGCTACTTCATAACTGTAATTTTGCTATTGTTATAAGTCATAATGTAAATATCTGATATGCAGGAGATCCCCAAAGGGGTCACAACCCACCAGTTGAGAACCACTGCTCTAGAGAAACCCTTAAGAAGTAAAGTAGGAGCATTACTTAGATCCTGGATGGAGAGAGAGGGGACAATCCAGACTTTCCACAGTGCCTAGGGTTTGACCCGCTGGTCTATGAATTTAGCCATATTATCCCTCCGGAAGCTGCTTCTTGTTTGAGCTCTGTTGGGGCCTTTGTTTAAAATGAACTTGAATTTAGCTGATCAGGCGAGCTGCTTTGGATTTAGAATCACCTTACTTAGAAGTTTTATGTCTTTTTAAATTACTGATATCCTTGCTTTTTTTTTTTTTTTGACCTAATAGCTGATAGTTGTCAGTCCTATGCCCTTGACATGGGAACTGTTTAGGAACCTTGCTCCCATCTGGCTGTATTCCCTTTGTTAGAGATGTTCTTGGTATTCAGGGCTTAGTGACAGTTCTGTCCTGAGCTGGGTGTTGGCGCCACCCTAATCTGGAAATTTCTTTGCAGACTTAGGCCTAAGGTCAAAGGCTAATAAGTATACCTGGGGGAGCCTGTCCATTATGTTTTTTTCTTCCATTCACTAATTATTGAAAAATAAGCAGAAGCACTTAGATATATATGACACATGTGGTCTAGGGATGGAAAGGCTTGCATCTGCGCTAAACTGTTAAGGAGACTAAGCAAAAAGATTCAGTGTGAATATGTAGCAGTAGCTTTTCAGAAGGAAGGAAGAGAGAGGAGATAATTAATATTCTTTTTTTTTTTAGATAGAATCTCACTCTGTTGCCCTGAGTAAAGTGCCATGATGTCATCATAGCTCACAGCAGCTTCAAACTCTTGGGCTCAAGTGATCCTCTTGCCTCCACCTCCCAAGTAGCTGGGATTACAGGTGCCCACCACAATGCCTAGCTATTTTTTAGTAATGATAAGGTCTTGCTCTTGCTCTGGCTGGTCTCAAATTCCTGAGTTTAGGCAATTCACCTACCGTGGCCTCCCAGAGTGTGAGCCACTGCACCCAGCCAGATAATTAAAATTCTTGAACATCCATGACATACCAAACACCATACTGGCTGTTTTATAAACGTTTTATCTAATTACTATGACTTACCCAGTGTGTGACTCAGGGTAAGGCTCAGATTCTAAATGAGGTGTCTAAAGATGCACAGCTATTTAGTAGATACCTTGGAACTAGTAAAGTGTAAGAATGAAATTCATGTTCCTGGGATGGCTGAGTAGAATAGAATGAAGTGGCCTGCAGCTCAAGTGAGTTTCCACATTACTTTTGGTCTCTCATCTCATCATATATTTTTTAAAATATATATATATATTTTTTTAACTTTTAGGAAGACCTACTTTTCTTTGAATAGGACTTGAAAATAATGGATGTGGATATTCTTGCTCCTATTTATTTTTGGACATTTGGTTGCTGATCTAAACTTTGAAATACTACTCTTGATCTAAGTTTGATCTCTAGGAAAGCTCTGATGAGAAATAATCAGATGGATATCTATTTATGATAAATCCTTATTCAGAACTTTAGAGGCCATGAAGATAAAAAAGATGAATGTGTGTGTATACCTATACGTATATAGCTCCATATACTTATATATTCATAAATAAGGATGTCCAAGTTTTATAACAGCCATTCTTTGGTGATCTGATTTAATGCACAGATTAGTGTATTACTGTACCTTTAAAAAAATTTAGTCATAGCAAGGCCTTAAAAATAATTTTATATTTTAATTAGCCAAAGCATTTTCTTTCAAGATTATTAATTTGTTAGTAACCCTTGCTTGGGGAGTATGAAGAAATATTTTAGTTCCCATTCTAATTCAAGAAAGTTTTACATCGTTTTCAAAGTGTCTAGGAGCAAGATTAATGTCATTATGTCCAGTGATTATTCCTGTCCTTGTTCTAGGACACTCTCCTTTCTTACCTTTTTTGTAGGAAATTGGCATCACTTTCTTCCATTTGGAGAAAAAGAATGTTTCTTAAGAATATAAATTTCTTGGCTTGGCACCTGTAGTAGCTCAGTGGTTAGGGTGCCGGCTATATACACGGAGGCAGACAGGGCCTGCTAAAAACAACAATAACTGCAACAACAACAATAACAACAAAATAACTGGACGTTGTGGGGGGTGCCTGTAGTCTCAGCTACTTGGGAGGCCGAGGCAAGAGAGTTGCTTAAACCCAAGAGTTTGAAGTTGCTGTGAGCTGTGATACCATAGCGCTCTAGCAAGGGTGACATAGTGAGACTCTGTCTCAAAAAAATTAAAAAAAAAAAATATATATATACACACACACATACACACACACACATATTATATATAAATTTCTTTACAAAAATAAGTTTTCAATACATTCCTTTTAGAAAGATGTTTAGAGAACACTTAGAGATCTAAAAATAGACCTGCCATTTGATCCTGCAATTCCTCTACTAGGTATATATCCAGAAGACCAAAAATCACATTATAACAAAGATAAATGTACCAAAATGTTTATTGAAGCCCAATTCATAATTGCTAAGTCATGGAAGAAGCCCAAGTGCCCATCGATCCATGAATAGATCAATAAATTGTGGTATATGTACACCATGGAATATTATGCAGCCTAAAAAAGACGGAGACTTTACCTCTTACATGTTTACATGGCTAGAGCTGGAACATATTCTTCTTAGCAAAGTATCTCAAGAATGGAAGAAAAAGTATCCAATGTACTCAGTCTTACTATGAAACCAATTTATAGCTTTCTTATGGAAGCTAAGAAGAAGGGGGAAGGGGAGAGGAAGGGGAGGGGAATGGAGAGGGTGGGTGGAGGGAGAGTAATTAGTGGAACCACACCCACGGTGCATCTTATAAGGGTACATGTGACACTTTAGGTGTAGAATATAAATGTCTTTTTTTTTTAATGGCTTTTTATTATTTATTTGTTTGTTTTTGTAGTTTTTGGCCAGGGCTGGGTTTGAACCTGTTACTTCCGGTATATGGGGCCGATGCCTTAGTCCTTTGAGCCGCAGGTGCCATCCAGAATATAGATGTCTTAACACAATAACTAAGAAAATGCCATGAAGGCTATGTTGACCAGTTTGATGAAAACATTTCAAATTATATATAAAACCAGTACATTGTACCCCATGATAGCATTAATGCACACAGCTATGATTTAATTAAAAGAAAAAAAAAGAAAGAAGAAAATAAGTTTTCATATCTCTGGTCTAATTATGTCCTTTTAATTCTTAAAAAGGACCATGAAAGTTTCTTTATATGTACTTCTAAATGAAGGAAAAAAAATACTTCATTAAGCTCAAGAGGAAGTTCCCTGTTCTCAAATCCTTTTAGGAGGATAAGCCGTTCTAAATCTCCTTCATCGCCTCTCAGATGTACTTTTCTAACATCATAAACGCGTGGAGGGCATTTTAAGCCCTAAATTGAGCGAACCAAATCGGCCTGGTGATTACTTAGTCATACATTAACTGATCTAGAAACTGTCTGGCATGGGCATGGCAGACGCATTCCAGTACAACTAAAACCCTGGCGCTCTGGAATGAATTCCGGGGTTTGTGTTTGAGGGCAAATCAGAAAGTATCAGGGTAGAACATGTTAATTTCTCCCTTGTTCCCTTTCCAGTACCTTCTCTCCAGCTCTGTGGAATCCCTTGGTAGTTGTCCAGTGGCCTACAGAGGTGTCCCTGCTGGGTTTGCTGGGGTATCACAGGCAGGTCTGAGTGTCCTGAACCTTCTTTCAATCCACACACCCCCATTAAAACGTCTCATTCTTTCGGAATTCTTTGACTGCTAGGTAATGACTATGTAATCTTACAAATCTACCTCTTCCCCCTGCCTTCAGAAATATAGATGCATTTTGAGGAAAGAATTGCACAGAACCTAATCCAGACATGAAGAGATGTTCAGTTCTATAAGGGTGACTTTTTTATGGGAAAATTTATTAAGGTACAGTGTGCATATAGTGAGATTTCACCTTTCTCGTGTACAGTTCTGCGAGTGTTGATAAATCTATGTGGTTTGGTAACCAGCGCTGCAGTCTAAATATAGCGCATTTCCACCTTCCCATCACTCCCCAAATTCCCTGTGCTGCCCCTTTGTTGTAGCCAACATCCCCTCTTACCCCAGCCTCTGGTAACTGCTGTTTTCTTCCCTGTCACTGTAAAAGGCAACTTCTCCAGAATGCTATATAAGTGGAATTATATATCGTGCAGCCATTTGAGTCTGGCTTTTGTCATTCAGCGTAATCCATCGGAGATCCATTTGCTGCATGTTTCAATGCTTTGTTCCTATATATTGCTGAGTTGCATTGTATGAAGGTATCCCACTTTGCTCATTGAAGGATATTTGAAATATTTCCAGCTTTTGTTGATTATGAATAGAGCTTCTATAAACATTTATATACAGGTTTTGTGTGGTCATAAGTTTACATAATGCCTACATAATAAATACCTAGGAGTGGAATTCCCAGGTTTTATGGTAAGTTTATGTTTATAAAAGGTGATTTTAAATTTATTTTAGATTGTATTTTTTTATTTTTTTGCAGTTTTTGGCCAGGGCTGGGTTTGAACCCACCATCTCTGGTATATGGGGCCGGCACTCTACTCTTTGAGCCACCGGTGCCACCCCAGATTGTATTATTTTTTTCTAACTATAAAAGTGATGCATATCTTTTGTAGAAAACTTCAAAAATATAGGAAAATCTTGAAAAATACCCTATATATCTTTCATTTTCATCTGGGTACGTAGGTACTTTAACAAAAACGGTAGATAGTAGATATTTATTTACCTGTTGTTTTATGACCTATTTTGTACGTCATAAGTATTTTTCTGTATTTTTAAATATGATTTATCATAACTTCTAATGACTTGGTAATGTCTAAGAAGTAAATTCAATGATAGGAGTGTCATAAACCATGGCAGACTGATCTAGGAGATATTTTTCTACAGAGGAACTCAGAGTTCCTTAGCTGTAGCTGTTTGTACAGGCCTAATTATATTTGCACCATCTTCTATTATGTGAATTCATTTAGGAACAACAATTGGAACTAATGTGGCCAATTTCCTTGCACAGATCTGCCCTTCAGGTTTGAGGCCTTTGTGGTTAACAAAGTAGAATTTTGGTCTGCTGGGCATTATTTTTTCCCTTGGATAAGCTCAGCAGCTCTCAACAGTTCTTAATGTGAGACTGTAAGAAAATTATTGTTAGGCACGTTCATAAAAGAATTGGTACTCTTCTTCTTAAGTGAAATTAAAGGTAGAGACTATCATATATTAAATAACTAGCTAATAACTAAAGACATTTTTTATGTTCTTTTTAATATGCTGTCTGCATTACTGATTCAAGTGAGGTTTCTGTATTGAGAGAGTCAGAGGGTTTAGTTTTTTCTTTTTTGAGATAGAATCTTACTCCGTTACTCTGGGGTTGAATGCCATGGTGTCATAGCTCACAGCAACCTCACACTCCTGGGCTTAGGCAATCCTCCTGACTCAGCCTCCTGAGTAGCTGGGACTACAGGTGCCCTAATAACACCCAGCTAGTAGAGATGGGGTTTCGCTCTTGCTCAGGGTGATCTTGAACTCCTGAGCTCAAGTAGTCCACCCACCTCCACCTCCCAAAATGCTAGGATTACAGGTGAGTCAGAGAGCTTGATATTTTTGTTGGCACTGGGGAAACCTAGCATGTTTTTTGGGGTGTGGTGTGTTCGTTCACACGCCTGATGTGCAAAGCCCAAATGAGTCAGGTCTGTTTTCCTGATTCTCTGAAGAACAGGCTAACAACACTTGGCTGAGCAAGGAAGAAGGGTAGAAAAAGAATCTGAGAAGAGTTTAAAGACTTGGCTACAATTCTGGATGTCCGGCAACCCTTTCTTCCACTAAGCACCGACCCTTTCTTCATTCAGGCCTCAACTTCAAGGCATATATTTCTCAATTAAGGAAGCACTAAAAGTAAAATGCCTCTCAGAGTCAATTGTTAAGCTAGTAATTAAGGTGACTGACCTGTGCAGTATAAGCCTTTTCCCCTATTGACCTGAGATTGACTGGAAAGACCAAATCCCTCAAAGTGCAAATTGGGGAGAAAGTGTGTATGCATAGTTGTGTGTCTGTGTGTATGTGTGCACACACCTCTCAGTAAAAAACTTGCTGCTGGCCCAGAACAGAGTTACCTATGGTTCAGTCTTTTTTTTTTTTTCTTCTTAACTTTAAAATTTTTGAGTCTTTGGAATTTTTCTAGTCAGGTTCAGTCTTGAGAATGAAAAAGAAGTGATTTGAAACTTCTGGCCTTTGATGTCCTTATATGACTAGCAAAGCTGTAAACCAAATTCCAGTTATATAGATACTAGTTTCTTTTAAAAGAGTCAATTTGGTACGTGGCTTTGGTTTTATATTTGTTGGGGAGGCATTTAAAGGGAATCTAGAATATGCTACTAGGTTACTGGCAGATCAGGAGTTTTAATGGAATATTGATTGGTCCACTGGTAGGTAAATTAGTTTGGTGCAGGGGTATATCCGAGAAGAGATCAATTTACTAAGTACGGTGTGTGTGAGTTGCTAGGGATTCGGCCAGCCAGAATGCTGTGCTTAGCAGTGTTTCAACGTGGTTTCGTACTTTGGCAACATATTTAGTTCCTAAAGAAATGAGAGAACAACACGTTTTATTGAGTTTGTATTTTGCTAGGTTTAAAATGAGCTAGGCATTTTTGAACACGTAATATCACCAGCCTTTTAAAACCATCTCCTATTCCTGCTGCCCCACTGTAGTTCTGAGTGGTTTTAATCTAAACCCGTTAAGTTTCTGTTTTGCTCTTTTTGCAGAGATAGAAAGCTGGGTCTGAAAACAAAAGCAGAGCTCTTACACATGGAGGTCGCCGTTTGCGCTCAGAAATGAAAATAGGCAAACTAGTCTTCTACAGGTTTTGGTGACTATTCTGAATGATATTTGACTCTAGAAGTTGAAAGCTTTTAAAAATTCATTACCAATATTTTTCTTTCTTAATTACATGTTCTCACGTCATCTTTCCTCCTGTCGTGATCATTACAGAGCCCATTTTGGTATCCATGTGGATTGGCATAATTGGAGCAGGAGAGATTTAGATTAATCAGGAAGAACTTTCTGAGAAGCCAGGACTATGGAGATACTAAGAAGATGGAAAAATCTCTTGGAAACATATAAAGAAAAAATGTGAAAGTGATCTTCACGGGCAGTTTGCTGCTTTGCCCAGACATAGCGAGGCACCCATGAAATCATCTTGTGTTCGTTTTCACTTTGTGCTTTTGGAGTCAAGTGTATATGTGGTTTTTTTTTCAGGTTTTGGCCGGGGCTGGGTTTGAACCCACCACCTCCGGCATATGGGGCCGGCACCCGACTCCTTTGAGCCACAGGTGCCGCCCTATGTATGCATTTGAACTGTTCTCATGGTGGTGGAGTCTTTGGTGTAGGAATTCTCTTTGACGGCAGGCACAGGTGCCCGTCTGGAGGCACTTTTTTTTTTTTCTTTTTTTTGAGACAGAGTCTCTTCACTCTACTTGGGTAGAGTGCTGTGGCATCACAGCTCACAGCAACTTCCAACTCCTGGGCTCAAGTGAGTCCTGCCTCTGCCTCCCAAGTAGCTGGGACCACAGGTGCCCACCATAACACCCAGCTATTTTTTGGTTGCAGCCGTCATTGTTGTTTGGCAGGCCCGGGCTGGATTTGAACCCGCCACCTTAGGTGTGCTGGCTGGTGCCTTAGCCACTTGAGCCACAGGCGCTGAGCCTGGAGGCACTTCTAATGGTGGAGAGGACCCTTTTTACTCCAAGAGTCCATATTTGGATGGCTCTACTTTATTATAAATAATTTTTAATTATGGCCTAAAATCTCCTTCAGGTGACTCCCTCCCTTGATTCTATTTCTGTGCCCTGAGATGTTAGACAGTAACTCTGCTGTCTTGGACATAATCCTTTAGAAGTTTGAGAACAGCTGTCATATCCCCTCACTAAGTATTTTCTTTGTCAGAATAAACCCCAATTTTCAACAGCCTTTCTTCACACCATGTGGGGTTGCTGTCAACATCCCTCTAAAACATGGTGCCCCTGGTTGAACAGAATCCCCCAGCAGGCTCTGCCTAAGGTAGGAAACAACGCACTGCCGACCTTCCCCATTCTGTGCCCTGCACTGCAGCATCAGGCAGTGTGAGCTCATCTTCGCAGCCTTCCTGAACTTATTACCATCTGAAATCTCTAGGTCCTCTCTGTGTTCAAGGTCATCTTCCATCCTCTTTTGTGCTGCTGGGTTTTCTTTCACTTCATTCATAGTTGGTAAAATTCATCCTGTTAACATTGGCCCTGTTCTGTATCCAATCTCGATTCATTGTAACTCAGCCATCCCCAAGTTTTCTGCATCAGGGACTCGTTTCATGGAAGACAATTCTTCCGTGGCTGGTGTGTGTGTGTGTGTGTGTGCGTGTGTATACGTATGTGCTGAGAGTGGAGGGCAGAAGGAGTGCCTTGCAGATGCCGGTCACATGAGAGGGGCAGAGGCCGCTGCCCTGCCCTTTTATGCCCTGTATGAGAAGGACAGATGCCTTGGAAACTCAGGGCTCAGTGATCTACCTTGAAGTAAGAATCAGTGTTTACTCCACTGTTCTTTGCCCAGGAGTGATCAGTTCATGGAGACTTAGAGTTCTTTGTATTCCTGGTAGTCTTGGCTCAGTTTGACACATTCAGTGCGGTCAGCTGACCCACACTGACCTTCAGACAGTACTTGGTTTGACATAAATTTGTAGACCTCTTGTGTTAAATAATAATCGTGGGAGGTTACTGTCTGCATGGGTTCAACCTGAGCATGAAGTTGATGAATTGTTGTTACTGTGTTGCAATTGTAAAGCCTGTTTGAGACATGAGAATGATAAAAAGGCCTTGGAGGAATTTTTTTAGACCATGAATGACTTTGGTCACTAGTAGGACTTGGTTGTCTTCCCCTGGGACAGCAAGGGGTATCTTAGAGCAATAGAGATCCAGAGCAGATGATGTGGAGCCCTTTACTTGTAGGAGAAACCCTTTTTTTTTTTTTTTTTACCAAATAAGTCTTATGGGTGACTTTAGTATTTAAACTCATTTATAAATGTGTTTTCTGCATTTTCTGCATCTCTCTGTTGAGGGGGACAATGACTTAGTCTGGCAGTTAGGTCCTCTCCAGTGCTGAAAATTTAGTAAATAATATGTTTGAGTGAATGACAATCATTTCAGATTTTAAATTAATTGGTAACTAATTTCCAAAATGAAATTCATTATTATT
>NW_003852412.1:8112088-8115998 GCF_000181295.1 Otolemur garnettii
GTGGCTGGCGCCTTAGCCGGTTGAGCTATAGGCGTCGAGCCTATTATTATTTTTTAGAGACAGGGTCTGGCTCTGTCACGTGGGCTAGAGTGTACTGGCGTGATCATCACTCAGTTCAACCTCATGCTCCTGGGCGCAAGTGATCCTCCTGGCTCTGCCTTCTGAGTAGTTGGGCACAAGCGTGTGCCACATGCCTGGCTAATTTTTTTGTTTGTTTATGGAAATGGGTCTCACTATATTGCCCTGGCTGGTCTTGAACTCCTGGCCTCACATGATCCTTCCACTTTGGCCTCCCAAAGTGCTGGTCTATAGGCATGCAGCACCACCACATGTGGCCCAAAATGAAATTTAAATGGAATGTTTGTGAACTCCAGCATCCTTCTCTTATAACTTAGGGCTCCCTGATCTCAGTTTGAAAACCATTAATACAGAGAATAAAAATAAACTAATCATCGACCCAAGGAATTAGAACAATGAGCCATAGCAAAAGTATAAGGGAGAAATTAATTTAAAAATAAAGCACATCTAGATGCACTCATTTTTAAAATGTTGAAGTAGTTAATCTAGAATTCTATACCAGATATTATAGATTCTAGACTCTGGAGACTAGATAGGTCTGTAAGTCATTTTGGCCTTCCACCCCAGAACAAATAAGAAGATAGAAAAACAAACGAACACACTCTAGTGCTTATCCTCCTGAGCTGGTATCCCTGTCATCTTTGGACATCTCTGATCTTTAAAGGGCTCTCCCTGTGGAGCTGAACTCTGTGCCCTGTCCTTCCCTGTATTGTTCTGGGCTCTTCCCCTGGGGCTGGCAGAACATGTCTAATCCCTGGTCTGCATGACAGGCCCTCAGACATTTGCAGTGGTGACTATTTCCCCATGCATTTTCTCTTCTTTGACAAAACAGTCCTAGTTCCTTCAATTGTTCCACATGTGACAACACACGGTTTTGGTATCCCACCGGCATCCTTGTCCTTTTCCTCTGAATGCATTGTCAGCTTGCTTTGTGGGTATGTGACAGTATTCCACGGCTCAGGTATGTCTTACAGGTATAGAGCAGAACTGGGCTATCCTCTTTCCTTAGGGAGTTCCTAGATCAGTGGTTCTCAACCTTCCTAATGCCACCATGTATTTTCCTTGTTACAGAGGGGTCGCGATCCACACATTGAGAACCACTGTCCTAGATTTTCATCAACACAGGGCTGGGTGGGTTGCTGCCCCCACAATGCTAGTTGATTATTGACTAAAACTCCAACTTGTGTCCAACTATTAAGCTGCGTGTTGCTTCATTCTTTATTTATGTAGTTGATTATTTGGGGACCAAGGGCAGGGCCTTTATTCCTTGAGAATGATCAGGATAATGGAAGCGTAGAGTTTATAATTTAAGTTTTCTTATACCAAACCCAGGACATTTCCCACTCATATCTGCTTCAAGTGTCAGCTATTGATTTTCAACTTCTAGGAGTTCTAAGCTTTCCTGGAGTTCGCTAATTAGGGATTTGAAAAAGAAACACAATAAGGAACTTTAAAAAGCCTGCTCCTGTGTTTTTTTGTTTTGTTTTGCTTTGTTTTGTTTGTTTGTTTGTTTGGGGGCAAGGTCTTGCTCTATCACCCTAGGCTACTCTTGAAGTCCTGGTTTCCAGCAAACCTCCCACCACAGCCACTCAGGTAGCTGGGATTACAGATGTGAACCACGGCACCTGGTTAAAGCCTGCTTCTTGTCTTTGGAGGAATCTGGAGGCATTTACCGACTTCTGTCATAAATTGTTTTTTACTTGATTCTCTGTGTTACAGAAACAAAAGCCATTTCAGTTTTATTTTGTGAAAGTCATCAAGATGTTTTGATTTGCGTGTTTATAGTTTTTGAATTCCTAGGTTTAATGCACAAGTTTGAATAACAAGTATCTTTTATAAATGTTAACATATACATTTAATTTATGGTAATAATTTCTTTTGGTAAATGCTTTTAATTGTGTAATTCAGATCTTTTATATCCTTTGGAATTTTTGTTATTATAAAGAGGACAAGTTTCAAATATTGAAAATAAAGACTCAAATTCGATAGCTGACTTAGAGCACTGTATTTATAGTAGCATGATGGTTTCCATGGCACGAATTAAACTTTCTTTATAATATTTAACATATCAACTCATATTTACTTTTATGATGCTTTTATCCCTAAATCATGTCCATTTAAAGGCTGTGTATAATACTAGAATACCTTGGAAAACATTAGAATGTATCTTACTGTCATATAAAAGGGTGACCACTACTATTAAAAAGCACTTACTAAGTTCTCATTTTTGCCTGTTCCTGTAACAACTAGAGTTTATAAACTTCTCTGAATCTTTGTATACCTTTGAGACTACGATGAGAGCTATAAACGTGTTCTCAGAAAATGGACATACATACACACCACACAAAAGCAGTTTTGCTAATAATTTTGAGAGGTTCTCAGATTGTCTGAAATTCACTTCCAGACTCTTCCCTTGGCCCCTAGGTTAAGAAACCCCATTATAAAAAGATGTGCCACTTGATTCTCATTGTCATAATTTGAAAATACGATACTTGTTTATTGCCCACTCATGCTAGACATTTTAGAAACCAGGTAAAGTTATTGTCTGACAAATAGTATTGTTGTTAACAAAGTAGAATCACATACGGATGTATTGTTTATAGGGGGTGAGAGGGAAGAAAGGGAGGAAGGAGCAGAATATACTAGTATAAGAATACCCAGTGATTAGGCTAGTACAGCTATTCAGTTACTCGGCAGGTATTGGAGACCTAGATCAGTGAAAAATCTTTAGAACATGCAAATTAGTGTTGACAACCATTTTCACTTTAACCACCTGACTAGGGGAAGAGTGTTGGGTGAGATAGTTTATGCGATGAAAACATTTAATACCTTTTTGAATTTGGGGGAAGAAATCCATAGATGTCACAGCATTTCAGCAGAAGTCTTGGTCTTTGAAACTTATTGATTATTGATGAGCTTTACAAGTAGAATTTCCCTAGATAGAGGGATGCTTGATGGTAAAAAAAAAAAAAAAAAGATTTAATTTTGTGCTTTATATTGAAGTCTATTTAGTATATTCTTAATTAGCTTTTTTTCTTTCTGTTTTTTTCTTTTAAGAAATTAGGCCTATAATTTAAAACCTCTCACAAAAAGCTTCAGGACATATGGTTTCCTAAGTGAATACCATAAATCATATACAAATTCTTGTCCCCCCACTCAAAAGAAGGAAAGAGGAAAATTTTCCAAATTTATTATACAAGTTACACATAACCTCTTCTTTTAAATTTTAATTTTTTTTTCAGAGTCTCATTCTGTTGCCCTCACTCTTTTAAATTTTTTTTTATTTTTTATACAAGTTACACATAACCTCTTCTCTTAAATTTTATTTTTTTTCAGACAGAGTCTCATTCTGTTGCCCTCATTCTTTTAAATTTAATTTTTTTTTTTTCAGACAGAGTCTCATTCTAGAATGCTGTGACCTCAGCCTAGCTCACAGCAAGCTCAAACTCCTGGGTTCAAGGGCTCCCCTGCCTCATCCTCCTGAGTAGCTGGGACCACAGGCGCCTGACTCAATGCCCTGCTATTTTTTTCTATTTTTAGTAGAGTCAGGGTTTCACTCTTGTTCAAGCTAGTCTTGAACTCCTAAGCTCAAGTGATCCTCCCACCTTGGCCTTCTAGAGTGCTAGGATTATAGGTGTGAGCTGTTACTGCACCTGGCCAGTTTAGCTTTTTAGTCCTACATCTGCTAATCCTGTTTTCCATGTTACTTGTGGAAGTTTTATTGGAGTGTTTAAGAGTTTTTTTTTGAGACAGAGCCTCAAGCTATCCCCCTGGGTAGAGTGCTGTGACATCACAGCTCACAGCAACCTCCAACTCCTGGGCTCAAGTGAGT
>NW_003852412.1:8116176-8131333 GCF_000181295.1 Otolemur garnettii
TTAATTTGGGTAGGAGTAGGTAAGAGGTGATACACTTCACCAATCAAAGGAGAAAGAGAATAATATTGATAGATTCCAGGTGGTTCACTTAGGAAAGTGAAAATTTTGACCTGCCAAAGGCAAAGCTGGTAAGTTAAAGCAGATGTTAAAATATTGAAAGAAGAGGGAAGAGTAGAATTCTTTAAATTCAAATTGATTTGGTCACTCACAATGCACCATTTAGTAATAGGCTTTTATAAAAGTGAGCAGTCATTTCAGTGGCAATGG
Source organism: Otolemur garnettii (assembly GCF_000181295.1). Taxonomy (NCBI): domain Eukaryota; kingdom Metazoa; phylum Chordata; class Mammalia; order Primates; family Galagidae; genus Otolemur; species Otolemur garnettii. Next base: position 8,116,444 of record NW_003852412.1, read on the forward strand.
AAAAGATATGAATTGAATGAGCGAGGAGCTATTTATTATCTATTAACACAGGAAATAATTCCAAAGATAGCTTTGGCAAGGATGAGATGAAAAGGATGCACTTGAGCAGCGCACGTGGTAATAAAAGTTGCTATAACATTTTTGGAAAGCAGTTTGTTAATTTGTGACAATGTTTACATTCATGGGCTCATTTCTGGAATTTTGTTCTAAAATAGTAACAGCATGAAAAGTGTACATGAAAATGTTTATTATTGAGTTGTTTCTAATGTTATAAATTTAGCAGGATACGTATGTATCCAAATAGCACAATATTTAAGTACTGGTAATCATGGGATTATGGAAGGTAAAGCACTTGATGGAATGCAGTTAAAAAGGGTGCCAAAGATTTTATCCATAACAATGTGGAAAAACTAGCTACTATATGTACTTATGTCACGAGTATACCTGCGCCATGATTACTTGGGCATATGAAAACAAGATAGAGGAAAAATTTTAAGGCAGGGTGCCGTGACTCATGCCCGTAATCCTGTTACTTTAGGAGGCTGAGGTGGGTGGATTTCCTTGAGCTCAGGAGTTGGAGACCAGACTGAACAAGAATGAGACCCTGTCTCTAAAAAATAGCCAGGTGTTGTGGTGGGTGCCTATAGTCCCAACTACTCCGGAGGCTGAGGCAAGAGGTTTGCTTGAGCCTAAGAGTTTGAGGTTGCTGTGAGCTATGATGTCACAGCACTGTACCAAGGTGGCAAAGTGAGACTCTGTCTCAAACAAGAAAAAAAAAATTTTTTTTTTTTGAGACAGGAGCCTCAAGCTGTCCCCCTGGGCAGAGTGCTGTGGCATCACAGCTCACAGCAACCTCCAACTCCTGGGCTCAAGCGAGTCTTCTGCCTCAGCCTCCCAAGTAGCTGGGACTACAGGTGCCCGCCACAATGCCTGGCCATTTTTTGGTTGCAGCCATCATTGTTGTTTGGCGGGCCCGGGCTGGATTTGAACTCGCCACCTTAGGTGTATGTGGCTGGCGCCTTAGCCACTTGAGCCACAGGCGCCGAGCCAAGAAAAAAAATTTTTTTAAAAAGGTTAATACTTTAGGGAATATCAGTGTTGATGAAATCTAGATGTCTTTAATTGCTATTTGTTTAGTAATGAAAACTTTTTTTTTTTTTTTTTGAGACGGAGCCTCAAGCTATCCCCCTGGGTAGAGTGCCATGGCATCACGCTCACAGCAACCTCCAACTCCTGGGCTCAAGCGAGTCTCCTGCCTCTGCCTCCCAAGTAGCTGGGACTACAGGCGCCCGCCACAACGCCTGGCCATTCCTTGGTTGCAGCCATCATTGTTGTTTGGCGGGCCCGGGCTGGGGATTCGAACCCGCTTGAGGTGTATGTGGCTGGCGCCTTAGCCGCTTGAGCCACAGACGCCGAGCCAGTAATGGAAACTTTTAAGCAGTCTTCTAATTTTGTGCTCTTAATGGATATTTATGTTAGATATTGAATTAATTGGAAATTTAATTATGTGATAGGAGCATGTTTACCCCTAATGAATAGCTGTTGTTCTAAAACCATTTTTGAGGAGACCATTCTGTCCCTGCTGATCTGAAATACCACCTTGATTACATAATTTCCATGGATACCTGTGTCTGTCACAGACTCTGTCCTTTTGTGGTCAGTCTTTATGCTCCTATCACATGTTTAAGTGACCCTGGCTTTATTTTATGTTTTGCCTGGTGGAGGGGAAGCTCTAGCCCTTCCCCCACAGCCCAAACATTATTCTCTCTCAAAACTTTTGTTTCTAGTCCTGGGAATTTACTGCTCTGCATGAACTTTAGAATGAGCTTGTTGAGTTTCACTTCAAAAAGTTAAATCTGGATTTTGATTGGAGTATATTATATGTAGAGACCAACTCAGGGAGATAATCTTGCCTAGCATGCTTCTTACTGTTTCTAGAAGTTACAGTGAAATATTTGAGGGCTTTTTACTTGGGATACTGTGTGTTGATAGAAAGGTAATAACACACCCCTATTCTGTGAAGAAGCAGGTGCCTCTGATATTTATGCCAACACTTTCATTTAGGGACGCTTGTAGTTTTCAGTTGCCCACAGCATCCAGCTGACTCCAGATGGGGAAGCGAACGAGCACTCTAGAATTCTGTGATAGGAGTTTCTCTTCGCTGGGTATGAAGTTAGTGGCCTTTTATGAAGAGGAGCAGATTTTTGGTGGCCTCTGTGATTAGAAAAACCCTAAGCTTAGCTCCGGAATTGCCACGAGTGGCTGATGGTGTATGCTGTGCTTGTTCCTCAACATGACCTTTTGGAAGCCCGTTCTTCCCCCATCTCCTAAGTAGCTTTATCTAAATATCTCCTTTGAGCTTTAGCTCTTCTGAATGAAAACGTTCTTGTTTCATCATCTTCATGTTTTCTTTCCCTGTCTGGAGGCAGGCCCCCTTCTGTCTTATCAGGTCTCTCTGTGGGTTTTCATATCACCCCCTCTCCTACCTCCCCCATAACATTTCATAACCATGTCTCTTGTATCTTTGTAATTACCCAGTAAGAGATTCCATTTATTGCTGGATTCTATTCTGAGTGTTAGGACTTCTGGGCGGCTGTCTTTAACAGGTGAGCGTGTCTTATTTGTCACCTGATTGTTATCTACTTTACCGGTGTAAGGCGTGACATGCTTTGAAAGGGAGGCCGAATGAATGGTGAGACTGTACTGTTTGGGGCTGTATTGCTTTGGAAAGGGTTGCAATTAACCTCTTTCCTTAGCTGTAGTCCTTGTTCACCCAACCAAATAAAATAAAATAGTAATGCGATCGTTGTTTTGAATAGATGCAGATTAGATATCCTTGTGATCTGTGAAAATCTTGGCTTTGTTTATATAATTTGGTTTTTTATTTAAAAAGAAAATCACGAGCAGGTCAGGTCAGATTCTATCTGCGGATAGTTAGCAGTTCCTTTAGTAACCAGGAACTTGACGAAAGCAAGCTGTTCTTCCTTTTTTAGGAAATGGAATTTCGTCTAAGTTTCCTCTCTCAGTCATGTCAGACATTTGTTATTGTTTTTTGCTTTTCATATCTCCTTCCTGAACTTTTTTTGAAGCTATTGTATGGTAGATTTTTCTTGGCATGTTCCATTCTATTGATTACATTTGTGAGTGTGTGTGAGAGTGTGTGCACAGGAGAATACTCCCATTCTCTGGATAGTTCAGACTTGTACATGGGTGATTGTTCAGAACTCCACTATTTGCATTATATCAATTCATAATTTCAGATAACTTTAAATGTGTGTGATGAATTGCAAACCACTAGGAAATCAGTTATTTTAATTAAAAAAATGTAGATTGAATAACTATGTACCTATTGGTAAAAGGAGCCCTGCGTTGATTTTGACCCTGATTGGCCTACTTCTTAGTGTCTCCTGGGATGATAGTTATCAAAGGCAGACAGATGTTGAGGAGCCTGCATAGACATCTCTCTGTTCACTTTTCTCTCCTGTCACGGGGGGAGATATCTCAGAGAGCGGGTCTGTTTTTTGTTGAGCAAGCACAGAGCCCAGATGCTTCTCCACGCAGGGCCGAGTTCTGGAGGCCCTCCAATGGGTGACCCTTTCCAGCCCCTGGTTTCCATTTCCCTGCCGCTCCCACAGGCGGGGTGGAATGCACCCTGTCCCAGGAGGCCCCACATTGTACTGATGTTTTGTGTTTCTAGTAAGGAGGATCCTGAATCCTTTGAAGCCTCCAGGCTCCTGAGACAACCTGGATCTGGCAGGCTCAGCTTTGGCTGTGGCTCCCTGGCGTGTGACACGGCTGAGGCAGCCCTTCCACAAAGCCCTGGGTAATAATATACTCTAGAGCCCTAGCCTGCTGCCCTGCTTCCTTTGACATGTGTCTTCAGAATGTACCTTGGGACCAGGGCACTTTGTAAGGCTTTGTGCCAAAGAGAAGCTCTTAACAGAAAGTGGGAGGCCAGCCCGGGTAAGAAAGAGATCTTGGAAACCCCTCAGAGAAGACAGATTACAAATGGAAGTGTCCCAGAAAGCGTGGGAAGTAGTTTCATTTATTTGGCAAGGTTTGTGAATATTTAAGGTTTTACAGCCTATTCTGATCTAGTACAGGGTGAGGCCAGAGCTAACCATAATTATCTTGAACCTTTGCACTAACAGTGGTATTTCAGGTACAGGACAGGAATTAATACAAGCAAGGATGCTGGGCTGGTAGGAGTCAAATGAAGTAAAAGGCAATGAAGTATCGCACTCACACATCTAGTGAATTAAAACAAAATTCTTCCCTATGCTCTGAACTTTTTCAACTTTAAAAACAGAACAAACCAGCTTTGATACTCAGACTTACCTGTATCAGGAGGCATCTTCCCTGATGTCAAAAGTGTAATTGTTGGAAAGCAGGGTTCGTGACATTTGAGCTCAGCCACTTGAAGTGAATACTGCAAATGACACTGGGGCTCCAGCCCTTTTTATTGGGGTTTCTTAAAATGAGGACAAGGAAGTGTGACAATGCTTTGACTCATTCATTTTTCAGGGACAGATGACAGTCCATGCGACGTTTGACAAGAATGTTTACCTTCCGGAAGATGCTGAATTTTACTTTATTTACGATGGATCCCATCAGCGACACGTCATGATTGCAGAGCGCGTCAAGGATAACGTTCTCCAATCCAGCATTCCAGGTACGGTGTCCCCTGTCACCGAGCATCTTCCCTCCAGGGATATAGGCCAGGAGGAGAATCAGGAGTAAAAGGACAACAGTGTGTCAAGGCCAGGGGTGTGTAGGGTGTGTCTGTGTGCCTCTGGGTGTGTGTCAGGAAGAGCACTCACACTGCATTACTGCACACTTGAGGACCTTCAGCTGTGTCTGCAGCTTCACTGGGAGCTGTGACTTGCCCCGGCAGGCCCATCCTGCTGGCTACACCCAGCTCTTAGGGTTGGGTGTGCTTTGGATGCAGTCAAGTGGAGGAAACACTGTATACTAAGTGTCCCCTCCTGTCATCTCAGGCCCATTGCCAGGGCTGCTTCAGGAAGAACCCACATTGACAACGGCTGTCTCCATTCTCCCTCCTTCCTTCTTCCTCTGCCGGCAGCCGGGCAGCCTTGGCTCAGCCTTTCCTCTGCTTGCTCCCTTTGGTTGCTGCAACTCTTTCCTTGGTCCTCTGTCCAGAATCATCCTTGTGGGATCCCAGAGTCTAGAACTTTCTTTCCCCAGCTTCAAAATATTCACATTTTGAAAACTGTAATTCTCTCTGTTGTCTTCTTTAAGTACCATGATGACTGAGGACACACCAGTGTGTCCTGTCAGTGTGTCATGATGAGGTAGCAACCCTTCTCAGAGTGTTGGGGTATAGACTGTGCATTTAAAAGATTTCAAAGGCTGGATGCAGTGACTCCCGCCTGTAATCTTAGCGCTCTGGAAGGCTGCGTGCTTCTAAACTTAACTGCCTAAAGTTTTCCCCTCTTCTTTTCTTTCTTTCTTTTTTTTTTTTTTTAAGGAAACAGGATTTATTTATTTATTTATTTTTGCAGTTTTTGGCCAGGGCTGGGTTTGAACCCGCCATCTCTGGCATATGGAGCTGGTGCCCTACTCTTTTAAGCCACAGGCGCCGCCCAGCAGGATTTATTTATTTATTATTTAGACAGAGTCTCACTTTGTTGTCCTTTGTCGAGTGCTGTGATGTCACACCTCACAGCAACTTCAAACTCTTGGGCTCAGCTGATTCTCTTGCCTCAGCCTCCAAAGTAGCTGGGACTACAGGCTCCTGCCACAACGCCTGGCTATTTGTAGAGATGAGGTCTTGCTCTTGCTGGGGCTGGCCTTTAACTCGTGAGCTCAGGCGATCCTCCCACCTTGGCCTCCCAGAGTACTAGGATTACAGGTGTGAGCCCCTGTGCCCGGCTCCCCTCTTTTCTTGATTTTCTCTTTTATCAAGTCTCTTATAGTGAAAGGATAAAAATAATGACTGTGCCACTTTTAATTTCAAAACTTTTCATTACGCTTTTTCTTTATTTGCAGATAGCCATAAACCTTCTTTTTGCTCCTTATGTTAAAGAAATCTTTTTGATTATATGTGGGTGTGGTGACCTACTTAAAAGTGAAGTTTCTTACCTTTATTTTAACAGAGTCCCTGGATCAGTGTTTTTCAACTTTGTTTTATCTTGTGGCACACTTGAACCTATAGTTAAACTTCCACAGCACACTTAAATTATGTTGGGTAAAAAAAAAAAGTAAAAAAAAGAATATACTTACTATGCTTTGACCTTCTTTCAAAAATAATTTAATTAATGATCTTTAAAAGTTTTTGCAACTCCCCTAAGATTCTCTCCCAGCACTCTGGTTGAAAATCACTGCCCTAGAGGCAGGGATGGTCTCTATTCCTAAACCTTAAATTTCTCTGGTTATAGGTTTGCCAGGGAAATTTTTCAGAAATTTATATAACAGATTTATGTAGCATGCATTGGGCATGTTAAGTTTGGTAGAAGGTGGCTGCATTCTGTGCTTATACCATCGAGCTACTCTTAAGGAGTCAATGCCAAAATGGCAGAAGTTCTCCTTTAGTAAACTTCGAATGCTCTTATTCCTTGAAGGCCTACAACACAGCATTTGGGAAGAATAAAACAGAGTGGGAATGACTTGCACCCATTAGCCATTTGCTTAGGGGCAAGAGTGCTGTGGACTGGTAGTAGCTGAGTAACTCTTCTTTGACCAGCCATGGTTATCATAATTATAGTGGTTTGGTACCACTAATTCTTGGAAATCCTGCCAAGCGCAGCACAAAAATGTACGTGAGTAGGAGTGAATCAACCTTAGCAAAATGGGAGAGTGGGGCAATGAGAAGGAAGGACTGTAGGGAAGAATAGGTAGCAGGGTTGGGTGACCGTGCTAAAGACAGAGAGGCTGGTGTGGGGAGGAGGGGTGCACTAAACAACATATATATGTGTGTGTGTGTGTGTGTGTGTAGATGCACACTCACACAGTAGAACCTCTGCACATGGACCACCCAAGGGAACTTTAAAAAAATGGTCAGCATACAGAGGTGGTCAACATAAGGAACTAGGCCTGCTGTACTGATGTGTACCTGTGGTGCATGTCTGATCTATGAAAATTAGATCACCTGAAGGAGGTGGTAGGTGGAGGGAAGTGGTCAACTATAGAGGTTCTACTGTGTGTATACATATACTTTTTTCTTTTCTGTTGAGGAGACTTCACCCACTCTAACTCACACTCAGAAAAACTCTATGGAATTAGAGTAACCTGTATAATTTTGTGATGCTATCTTAGAAACCTATCACCTAGACAAATACATGAAGGTGCATGACTCAGGAGGAAGTGGCAGAGCAGGAAAGAGCAAAGCCCTTTAAGATGATAAAAGTGAAGTCAGGGGTGGGTGTAGAAGTAAAAGGTGAAGGTATGGCCGATAACAGGGATTGATAAGGACAGGAGAAGAGACACCGAAGTGCTCGACACTTATAAAGGTTAAGTTTAAAACTGGGAGTTGCTGAAAGATCTTGGGAGTCAAGTATAGTATGTGAAGACAATGGATAGCTTCCTCTCTGCCCTGTCTTCCTGGGTGTGCTGTCTGCTTCAGCAGTGTGGCTGAGCTGGCACGTTGGACCCTGGGGGGGAGCACCTCCTGCAGACCTGGGGTGAACTGTTCACTGTCTTCTTGTCAGGCCGTGGGCTTCAGGAGACGGTGACAGTGTCCGTGTGCCTCTGCTCAGAAGGCTACTCCCCAGTGACCATGGGCTCCGGCTCAGTGACCTATGTGGACAACATGGCGTGCAGGCTGGCCCGTTTGCTGGTGACCCAGGCTGACCGCCTCACGGCCTGCAGCCATCAGACTCTGCTGACCCCCTTTGCCCTGACGGTGGGAGCCCTGCCTGCTTTGGATGAGGAGTTGGTGCTGGCTCTGACCCATCTGGAGCTGCCTCAGGGGTGGACTGTCTTGGGCAGTTCTCAATTGGAAGGTGGGTATTCCCCAGACGGTTCAGATTCTCTTCTCTATGTTGAGTTCAGAACGGGCCTTATGCTTTACTGTCTCTTTCCCTGGGTAGATTTTCCTTCCCACCTCTCACCTGAGCCTCACTCTGATGTGGTCAGGCTCCCTGAAGTGTAGAGTCACTCAACTGTGGGTTGGTTGATGCTACTCTGTCCCAGCAGGTGTGGGACAGATGGATGAAGAGCTCTGTCTCAAGGAGAGGAGGACCATTTCTTTATGGCAGACTCTTGATCCAGCTACTTTGGGCTGTGGCTCCTCTTCCCTTGGCAAATTTTCTTGCTGTGAGAAGGGGACATTGCTGCTCTGTTCCAAATAGGTAGGGTCACTGGAAAAGGAGGATCATGTCGCCGACTCTGTAAAACACTTAGAAGAAATGTGACCATGTGGGAAATGTAACCAACATATTGACATCTTAAAATGTCAGTGTCGGGCAGCAGCTGTGGCTCAAAGGAGTAGGGCGCCAGCCCCATATGCCAGAGGTGGTGGGTTCAAACCCAGCCCCGTCCCAAAAAAGGAAATGTCAGTATCACTGGGAGCATTTGTATTATACCTGAACTAACTTTTAGAGTTACTAAAGGCTGAATGGACACTTAATATCAATTATTATGAATCTATTTGTGAACAGACCTATAGATGTTTTATATAAGGCTATACTAGGGACAAAGCTAAATTGCTCACTAGATGCTCTTAATGGTGATTACAAAATTATATAATTGTATTGGAAATACAGAGAGGTTGCTCTTTCTATCGATGAGCACAACGTATGTTACTACTGTTTTTCTGTATCCGTCTCATGACCTTAGTTTTGTGGTTGGATGATGCTATTTTTAAGAGTTTCTGCTTCCTGATAAATTCTAGTTACAAGTTATAGATTGGCTGAAATTTGATCGTGGATAAGATTAATTCAAGATTAAGTGAAATCATGCCCCTTTATTCATTGAGGTGAAGGGGCATAATTTTTGTAAACAGAATTATAGGGCCATCAGTAAGTCACAGTTAGAGAGGTTCTCCATTTCTTTCTGTCACTCAAGGTTATACTAAAAGTCTCCTGGGCACTTAGAGATGTTTCTCGTTTTGTAAGACTTTGGATAAGGGAAGTCACAAGTCCAGTCTAGCATGGAGCTAGGCCTGCGTGCTGTGCACTGTGCTCTGCTGTGTGGAACCGTGTGCTGCCTAAAAAGGAAGGGGCTCCCTGAGGATGGGGGTTGTGTTTTTTTGTTCACTCTGAATCCCAAAGACCTAGCAAAGGCATATGGGAGCCTGGGAGAGTTAAAATAGTGATACTTGAAAGACCTTAGGATATGCCCTTCATTCATTTAACAAATACTTCTTGATTATCTGCTGTGCCCTTTGCTCATGTGTGGGGAATTCTAACAGTGACAAGTGAAGGTCCCAGAAAACACCCTTCCTATCTCATGTATACTTGTCAATGATATATTATATCTTATTATATATATGTATCATGTATTATATCATCTCTCTCTCTATATATATATCATGTATTATATCATCTATATAGATATTATATTATCTCCCTATATATGATATATATCTGTGTATATCTTATCTACAATAAGTTTTCTGGCTAAGGAAATTCATTTCTTAAGCCCCTTGGATTTTTTAAAAGTTTCTAATTATAATATTGGAAGGTGTTTATTTTTGGAAAGGTGGTTCCATTTTGACAAAGACACAAAGCTTTTATGAATTTTCACCAGTCAGTGTACTCAAGACTCTGAGTACAGAGCTTAAAGCCTCATGGAGAGGAAGATATGGGTCAGGTAGGAGGCCCTTTCTCTGGCCTAGCAATCTGCTCGGCATAGCAGATTTCTACCTGCTGTGGTTGAAGTTATGCCCCTATAATATTGTAAATTGTTAAAGGTCGTGGAACTTCATTACTGTAAATGAATAGCTTAAACTAAGGGCTTCCAAGATGGAATTCTTGTTACTCACATGCTAGATTTCTTTTTCATGCCAAAATTTAGAAATAAATTAGTATTTCCTAATGTTTAAGCTGTGAATTGACAGTAATGCATGCATGCAGTTTTCCATGTTGAGCACGCATGCTCAAGATTATTTTTGCTGATAGAAATACATATCAAATAAATGTGGAGCCAGTTACGATGGCTCACACCTATAATCCTAGCACTTTGGGAGGATGAGGGGGGAGGATCGCTTGAAGCCAGGAGTCTGAGACCAGCCTGAGCAAGAGCGAGATCCTACCTCTACAAAAAATAGAAAAATTATCCAGGCATGGTGATATGTACCTGTAGTCTCAGCTATTCAGGAGGCTGAGGCAAGAGAATCACTTGAGCCCAGGAGTTTTTGCTTACAGTGAACTATGATGACGCTACTGCAGTCTAGCCCAGGTGACAGAAAGATACCCTGACTCAAAAACAACCAAAAATTGGAGAACTGGGTTAAACTCCATGTTGTCAGGGATCTTCTCATTGGCATTTTCATTGCTCTTGTATTTGGAGATGCATTTTTTTTTTTTTTTTTTGCTACCAAAGAACCTATATTTAGACCACAAGGAAACAGCATTTAATGAACCTCCTCTCTATGTGGCTTCAAGTCACCAGGACACAAGCCCCTCCAACACCCTTAATCTTCTCTTAGGCTCTTCTGCTGAAGAATTTGGCCTTCACCATGACTGGCTGCTTTGGGAGTTTTCCCTTCCCCAGAACTTTGTAGTGGCCCGGTCGTACTACATCAATGGTGGGAGCAACTCCTGTCTTGTTTTTGGCAGCATTTACCCACGTCTGCTCACTGACTAATGTACATAATTTATCAAGGTTGACAGTTGGGCAATAACTCTGGTTCCTCTTTAAATGGTAATGTCTCATACCAACTTTCCCAAAGTAACCTGGGTGGTATTTGTCGAAGTTGATCCTGTGATGATGCATGTCACCAGCTTTACCTTGGCCTCCTGGGTGCTTCCTGTGCTTGCCGATATGGCCGTGGCCATGGCTCATGTGGCCCCGAAGCTTCCGAGTCTTCCTCAGTCTGGATGGCATGTCGGCGGCCGAGACGGAAAAAAAAAGGGAGATGCATTTTTGTTCACTAAGTCTGTAGCTATCATGACCTTATTTATCTCTGTCCTTGTAACAGACGTATTTATATCACTAAGAAGCTAGAGGTCTTTTCTGACCCTTCTGCCAGTATTTGTATATGACATACATATTTTCATGAGAGAAAAACTAGAAAAGTTCCTCTTCATAATAATACTCTTTTCTATAAGAAAATAATTCTGGTGTCATAATTTCCATAGCTGTGCTCTGGGAATTGCAGCAACAACCAAAACAAATAAATAGGACCTGATTAAATTAAAAGGATTCTGAACAGTGGAGGAAATAATCAACAGAGCCAATAGATAACCTAAACAGTGGAAGCAAATATTTGCAAGCTCTACATCCAAGAAAGGGCTAATACACAGAATCTACAAAGAACTCAAATTAATCAGCAAGAAAAAAAAAACAAACCACCATATTAGAGAGTGGACAAAAATATGAAGGGAAGCTTTTCAAAAGAACATAGACAAAAGGCCAGCAAATATATGAAAAAAATCCCCATCATTGCTAATCATCAGGGAAATGCAAATTAAAATCACAATGAGATATCACCTTACCCCTGGCAGAATGGCTGCTCTTAAAAAGTAAAGAAACAAACAAACAGATGTTGGTTTAGATGCAGACAGAAAGGAACACTTATATACTGTTGGTGGGACTGCAAATTATTACTACCTCTATTATTACATCCTCTATTTGGGGAAAACAGTACAGAGATTCCCCAAAGAACTAAATGTGGACTTACCATTTGATTCAGCAATCTCACTACTGAGTGTCTACCCAAAGGAAAAGAAGTCATTTTATCAAAAGGACACCTGCACTTGAATATTTATGGCAGGGCAATTCATAATAGCAAAGTTGTGGAATCAACCTAAGTGCCCATCAATTTTTAGTTAACAAAATGTGAGATATATATATATATATATATATATATATATATATCATGGAAAGCTACTCAGCCATCAAAAGGAATGAGTTAATGTCTTTCACAGCAATTTAAATGGAACTGGAGACCATTATCCTAAGTGAAGTATCTCAGGAATGGAAAAACAGATACCACGTGTACTGTCTAATGATCTGGAACTCATCAGTGGGCACACATGGGCATGCAGAGAAGTAAAAGGGATTGGAAATCCAGAAGGGGGAGGGGAAAGGGGGGAGAAAGAGGGAAGGAGTAAAACCTACCTAACAGTTAGAATGAACACTGTTTGAGAGATGGGCACACTATTAGCCCTGACTTAAGCATTATAAAAGCTATCCATGTACCAATAACATTTGTACCCTCTTAATAATTTGAAATAAAGGGGGGCGGGCAGACATCTTGAGATCTGGAGAGTGGCCGGGCTGGCTGCACAGGGTGTTGCAGAGGCCGGTCTGTTCTCAGAGCAGCGATGGGCTGCGGAGACTGAACTGCCGCCATGGTTGGAGACTTATTCATCTATAATCACAAGGGGGAGGTACTTATCTCCCGGGTCTACCGAGATGACATCGGGAGAAATGCAGTGGATGCCTTTCGGGTCAACGTTATCCACGCCCGGCAGCAGGTGCGCAGCCCTGTCACCAACATGGCTTGCACCAGCTTTTTTCATGTTAAGCGGTCCAACATCTGGCTGGCAGCAGTCACCAAGCAAAATGTCAACGCTGCCATGGTCTTCAAATTCCTCTATAAGATGTGTGACGTAATGGCTGCCTACTTTGGCAAGATCAGCGAGGAAAACATCAAGAATAATTTTGTGCTCATATATGAGCTGCTGGATGAGATCCTGGACTTTGGCTACCCACAGAACTCTGAGACAGGTGCGCTGAAGACCTTCATCACACAGCAGGGCATCAAGAGTCAGCATCAGACAAAAGAAGAGCAATCTCAGATCACCAGCCAGGTGACTGGGCAGATTGGCTGGCGGCGAGAGGGCATCAAGTACCATAGGAATGAGCTCTTCCTGGATGTGCTGGAAAGTGTGAACCTGCTCATGTCCCCACAGGGGCAGGTGCTGAGTGCCCATGTGTCAGGCTGGGTGGTGATGAAGAGCTACCTGAGTGGCATGCCTGAGTGCAAGTTTGGGATGAATGACAGGATTGTCATTGAAAAGCAGGGCAAAGGCACAGCAGATGAAATGAGCAAGAGTGGGAAACAATCAATTGCCATTGATGACTGCACTTCTACCAGTGTGTGCGTCTCAGCAAGTGTGACTCTAGCATCAGCTTCATCCCACCAGATGGAGAATTTGAACTCATGAGGTATCGCACCACCAAGGACATCATGCTTCCTTTCCAGGTAATCCTGCACTAGCAGGAGTGGGACGCACCAGATTAGAGGTCAAAGTGGTCATCAAGTCCAACTTCAAGCCCTCCCTGCTGGCTCAGAAGATTGAGGTGAGAATCCCAACCCCACTGAACACAAACGGGGAGCAGGTGATCTGCATGAAGGGGAAGGCCAAGTACAAGGCCAGCGAGAACGCCTTGTGTGGAAGATCAAGCACGTGGCGGGCATGAAGGAATCGCAGATCAGTGCAGAGATTGAGCTTCTTCCCACCAATGACAAGAAGAAATGGGCTCGGCCCCCCATTTCCATGAACTTTGAGGTGCCATTCGCACCCTCTGGCTTCAAGGTGCACTACTTGAAGGTGTTTGAACTGAAACTGAACTACAGCGACCATGATGTCATCAAATGGGTGTGCTACATTGGTTGCAGTGGCATTTATGAAACTCCCCACACCTCCCCACACCTTCCACAGATCTGGGTACCACCCCTTTCCCTGTCCCCCACCACAGCAGTGTCTCCTACTCCCTCTTGCTTTACTGCCTTCCCTCTGCACCAGCCCCTGAGTCTAGGTCTGGACCAACCACTGCGCAAGCGGGAGTGGTGGAGCAATCCCTGGGCTCCCTGGGCAGGGGAGTTCTGAGGCTTCTGCTCTTCCAGTCATCTGTCTGTCCTGGCCTACTGCCAGGCTCTGAGTTCTGTGACCAAAGCCAGGTGGGCCCCTTTTCCGTCTCACCCCTGTGGCTGCACCTCTAGAGTGTGAGGATTGGCTCCCCCTCACCTTTGAGCTCCCCCAAAGGCCAATAACAGATTCCCAGCCCTCAATCTCTGCTTTGGGATAGTGTCACGTGTGACTTTGTCCAGTTACAAACCCAATAAACTGTAAAGCGGAAAAGAAAAAAAAATAATAATTTGAAATAAAAAAAAATCTGTGCTCTGGAGTCAGATTCAAATTCTGACCACACTGCTTCCTGACTAAGAGAATTGGGCCAATTATGTTAGTTCCAATGCCACAAAATTTTAATTTCTAAAATGAGGCATAATAGTATCCACATCATTGGCTTGTGATGATTAAATTAGATATTGTCTAGTAAAGCTTCTAGAACAGTGTCTGCACATACTAAATTCTCTATGAAAGTCGGCTTTTTGTGAATGTATTCTCGTACACAGAGAGTATATGTCATGTCCTTTTCCATACATGTATGGAAAGCAAATTACAATGTAAGCAAATTGCAGTGTGTTTGGACAAATGAAATTACATAGGCAGAGGATAAAATCCTGGAATTATAAACAAGTCCTTGAAAATTTCTAGGAACTTTTCGAGACTTCCTCTAAAAACAGTCTCCAGTATTTGGCGTAACACTGCCTGCAGCTTGTAAGGGAGCTGACGTACAGCATCAGTGTCAAGGGGCAGGGTTAATACCTGTGTTGTCACAATGGCTAATTTTAGATTAGTCGGCCTTACCAGATGTGTTTATAAGGATAATTTTATCAGAATTATTCCAGTTAAAAAATTGGGCATTTAGAGAATAGATTCAAATGTGAATTCTTCTTCTTCTTTTTTTTTTTTTT
>NW_003852412.1:8132817-8138083 GCF_000181295.1 Otolemur garnettii
TTGTTGTTTGGCGGTCCGGGCTGGGGATTCGAACCCGCCACCTTAGGTGTACGTGGCTGGCGCCTTAGCCAGTTGAGCTATAGGCGCTGAGCCAATTTAGTAGACTTTTAATTTAAGTAGTTTAAAATCACTTAGCGTGCTCACATATCTTTTTCTAGTATATATATCTGATTAGTGTTGCTTGTCTTCAAGGCAGACAAATTATAATAATAATGTAAGAAATGAACTGAGGCCTGGAGCCCAGTGGAGTTTACCGGGTGATCGTGCTAGTGGCGTCACAGGTGGAAAACAGTTTCTTTCCTAGTAACTATTTCGTATTTCCTCATGTAAAAACTATTTTAAAGCTTCGCCATTGACTCTTATTAAAAATTCTTTGTGTTTTCCTATTTATTTATGATTTCTTTGGATATTAATAGATTTCACAGGATAAGCATTAATTGATTTCTCTAATGATTTTGTCTTGGACTAGTCTGATTGGAACCTTGTTGGGAAACCTTACTGCATTTCCTTGCATTTTATAACACATCTCCCTGGTTTTTGTTCCTTGTTAGTCATTAAGAGGGACTGGGAAAACATGAGATCCTGGAGAAGGGCCAGAGTCTGGGGAGAGCTTGTGTCTTGTAAAGAAAAGCAGAGCCTTGTGTCTTCCCCATCACTAGTCACATGCATCTTGGTTACGTACGCAAGGGAAGGAAATATCCCAGGTTTTATTTAATTTTAGGCCATAAATAAAATTGGATTTCTGTTTCATAAAATTAAGCCCATTCCCTCTGCGAAAGAGCTTTCATGATAGAAGCTTTTGCAGGGTCTCAGAACCCCAAATGTAGAGTCAAACATTAAATAGTAATATAATTATCCAATACAATTTCACAATTTATCTTTCATTTGTTTGTTTGTTTGGGTTGTTTGCCTGTGTGTTGTGTGGACAGAAATCTCTTAGAGACCGACATAGTTTTGACAATTAGGTTAACATGGATAAAATATTTTAATATTTTATGTGTTGATGCTCAGATGACTTCTGAGTCCAAAGCTTCACCTTCCTGCTCAATCACACCTCTTCCCTGCACTTGTGTTCCCGGTAGCCTGATATGGCAGGCAAACGCCAAGCTCGCTGACCCAGGCGGGAGGCTGCCATTTGGGTAAAGAGGACCAATGGCATTGTTCCTGTCAACACGTAGCCTCTCTTCCAACCTGTTGGGTAGGTAGAGCTTGTCAAGGTTACACTTTCTGACTGAAGAGAAAATGGCCCACTTCCTTAAAACAAGTCATAAAAGACTCATAAACTTACACTTGCAAACCAATAGATAACAATTTGGCAGATTCAAGATTTTTGTTTTTTGCCAGAGTAAATGACTGTTATTTGGAAAAGTAAATTCAGACTTTTCTGCAGTTCTGTAGGCAAAAGTAGTTCACATGATCAAAGGTCTCCTTACAGGCAGAATGTCTGTTTGTTGTGGAAGAGCTGGGATTCTTTGTTACACTGGTGATAAAAACATAACAATCTGGTTTTTGTAAAGGTGATACCATGAATTGAATCTGCAGGGCAAAAATATTAAGACATGTAGTGAAGCAGAGTTTTATCTGTTAGATTGCTTTATCAAATTTAAAGAATTAAACTTTTCTCTGCCTTCCTAATGGATTCTGAGTGAAAGAGATTTGGGGAGTACACCAATGGAGCTTTTGCAACTTTTCTGCAGGACTATGTTAGACTTAAATTTAAACACAGCTAGTGCAGTTAGAGGAGCCAGCTTCTCAGTCTGTGGAGACAGGATCGTTTCCATCAAAGAGGAGTCATTGGTGGAACTGGTAGGGCTCACTGAAGGTGGCTTAGACAATTGAATATTTAAGTTACTCCTTAACTTGCAAATAATAATAGAGTTATAACAACCACAACAAATGTAAACTTGAATCCAGAAGTTCGAGAAATGATTCATTCGTTGTAGAATATATGCTGTAAGGGCAGCTCTTTAGTTAGAATCTGTTTGTACAGGTCACAACATAATGAACACTGAGTTAAAGGACCACAGGTGTAATGTATAGGTGACAGAATGTGATGCTATCACTAAGAAGGGTGGTTAGGATGATTTTGCTCCATTAAAACAGGGCCTTCATACATTAGTACACTTTGGAGGAGAATGACCGGTTTTCTATGCTTTACAAATAACCGAGGATCAGGAAAAGAAATACAGAGGCCAAAAGGACTTTCGGAGAAAGTTTCTAAGAGTAGAGGGTTTATTTGGCAACTGTTAAAACATGTCTTGATGGTGGAGTGTTCAGTTTTAATATTGGTTCTTACCTGCAGGAGAAGCTGTTCAGTGAGAATGAACAGTTCTTTATGAAAGACTCCGTAGTAACTACCCATTTTATGTGGCATCCACATCTTGCTTCAAGCCACAGAGCCGGCACCGTCACCTTCTTCCTAGGCAACAAGAGAAGGGAATGTGTGGGCCAGCAGCGTTTGACAGAGGAAAATACCTTTCTCTTTGAATAGAGAAAAGAGATCTGTATCCATTAGGAAGCAAGATTTGGTTTAACACTTGAAATAGAGCTTGGCTCATATTTTTATCCTTGAATACTGTCTGCTGGCTGTAGCTATAGAGAAAATAGGGCCCGGCTAAGAAGCATGGCATCGTTGGCTGGCCTGACTGCACTGCGATCCAGTTCTTACCAACTAAGAAAGGGCACGTTGAATTATAAGACTTGCTTGCTGGCCTGCAAATGTCAGCTTTGTTATTCCACCCAAAGCCACACACTGGATGGCAGGTTTGAAATAACATGAGCTGAAGCACTAGTGGGTAGGAAACCCAGAGAGGACAGATTTATTCCAAAATACAAGTTACTAGTTTTTTTTTTTAAAATAATTTTGACTGTCAAAATTGTGTTATTGGTTTACTCTTGTTATGAATATACAGGAAAGCCTGAAGGTACTTGCATATATAACACCCAATATCAGATATGTGTGCCCCCCAGTGGGCCAGCTCTTTGCTACAATCCTTCTGAACCCCTAGCGCAAACTGAATTTGTTATGTGATATACCGATATCCTCAGAAAGACAATAACTCGAGTTATAACAGAAGGGGTACTGAAACAAATACAAAAATCACTAATGACAATTTTGCAATATATACAGACATATATGTTTTTATATTTTCAATAGTAATTGGAATTTTCCATGTAGAAATACTATATATTCCTGAAGAATTATTTCTATGTATTTCATATTTTGTGTTGTCACATTAGCTTTAATTCTCTAATTGCTAATGGTATACAGGGGATATTTGTATATTGAACTTAAAAAAATAATAGAAAAATGGATAATGAGGGCTAAAAAATAGTTTTCAAATTAGTACATTATGGGTACAACCGATGCTGGCGTTTTGTGCATTTCTCTTGGAAATCTTGGCATTTTTCAAGAAGTAGTGTACACATTCAAAAGTGCTTTCTAGCTTCTGTGGTAGTATCTAATGGGTCAAACAATTACACACCTTTTCTGACATTTTAACCTGGAATTATTTTCCTTCTGTTGCTAAGGTAACTCACTAGATAAATATTAGTGGGGGTCAGAATGTTCTTTAGAATAGATCTTATGGTGCTCGGCACCTGTGGCTCAAGTGGCTAAGGCGCCAGCCACATACACCTAAGGTGGCGGGTTCGCATCCAGTCCTGGCCCGCCAAACAACAATGATGGCTGCAACCAAAAATGGCCGGGCATTGTGGCGGGCGCCTGTGGTCCCAGCTACTTGGGAGGCTCAGGCAGGAGACTCGCTTGAGCCCATGAGTTGGAGGTTGCTGTGAGCTGTGAGGCCACCGCACTCTACCCAGGGGGATAGCTTGAGGCTCTGTCTCAAAAAAAAAAAAAAAAAGAATAGATCTTATGGAAAATCAGTAAAATGGTTTCACTGTATTTAGCTGTACATGTGGACACAATTTGTGTAGATTTAAATCCTCAATTTCAAAATGTTTTGGCTTCCACCCCCCTTTTAGCTTTCACTTTTAAGGAATAAATTTTCTGACAGTGAAGAATTCAGTATAGAATTGAACTAAGGAAAAGTTACCCTCCACCCCCTTCTAACTCATTTGGATTTTCCAGTTTAAGTCAGTAACGTCTTACTAAGCAATTCTTTGTTTAAGGTGCTGGGTTTTAAATAAAAAATAGCAGCTTAAACTCTTCCTTAGAAAATTAACTTCCTACTTTTGTTTGGCAACAATGGCCCTTAGACTGGAATAGAGAATTACGCACTGACTCTCACATCTGGGAAATAGAACATAGGGTTGTATTCAGGTCACTTTCTCTCCCTCAAATATAACTTTCAAGGGAAAAAAAATGTAAATGAAAGCATTTATTTTCGAATACCCTACCCTTCTGCACTTCCCAAAGGATTCAGGCTGTAGAAGATTCTGAAGTCCTATCTCTCTGGGACTTCTCTCCCCTCCACACCCTGCAGGATGCACATAGCAAGTTGGATTTGCACACAGGGGATTAGAATTGAATTTGAAAATGACAGTAACCAAGGGATCACTTAATAATCTTGAAGAAAAGTAAAATCTTGCTATTTCTGTACATTTCTTAATAGGATCTGAATGCCAGCAGCTGTCCTTTACTATTTTATTTTTAAACCAAATGAAACATGGGTTTTAAACTACCCTTGTTTGGAGGTGAAAAGGCCTGGATTGAAGGAGATGGATAGGAGAGGACTGGGGAGGAGGGTGGAGCAGGGAGCCAGAGAGATGGTGTGTTTCTTAGGGGAATGGCCATCTCTGTGTCCTGTTGCAAGGTCCTTCTGGGCCCCAGTAGAGTTTTTAAGACCTCGTCTCAGTGCTCTCAAATATAAGCCTGGGTGTTGGTATGAAGCTGTATGTAGCTAGAAATCTTAAAAAAATCTTCTGTAATACCCTGTGTTTTCACATACCTGCTGCCACCTACAAGGGTAGTTGTTTTTATTTTGCAGGTTTGATGTAAGAGCACACGTGTGTGAGTGCGTGCATACGTGCATGTATGTGGCAAGACGTCAGGCCAACATCTGGAGGAGAGGCCTGAGCATGGGGCAGAGCCGGGTCCTTAGAATTGCCCAGCTCAGTTTCCTTCAGCTCTTTCCTCCCTCGCTCGCAATTAGTTGCTTAAAGTTTTACCTCTTCTTGTCCTCTTTTTAAAACTCTATTTTTTGGCTCGGCGCCTATAGCTCAGCCGGCTAAGGCGCCAGCCACGTACACCTAAGGTGGCGGGTTCGAATCCCCAGCCCGGACCCGCCAAACAACAATGATGGCT
>NW_003852412.1:8139319-8147605 GCF_000181295.1 Otolemur garnettii
CTTGGCTGTGCAGAAGCTCTTTAGTTTGATCAGGTCCCAATAGTGTATTTTTGATGTTGCTTCAATGGCCGGGGTTGTCCTCCTCATAAAATGTTCGCCCAGGCCGATATCTTCAAGGGTTTTCCCTGCACTTTCTTTGTTTTGTATAGATTCTTATTTACAACTCTTATCTTCCCTTCTGCAATTTATAGTAGAAGATATAATTTGTATATATAGTAGTATTACATGATTCAATCTCTGATTTAAAAAAAAAATAGTCCCCAATTCTTACCGTCTACAACACACTGTTTCCTCTTAGAACATTTAATTTTTATAGTCTTCATTTTTTTAATTGACATTAGCTTTAACATATATATTTTTGAAAATTACACGAGACATGTCACTGCAGTTGAGAGTAATTCAAGCCATGCCTTGCTTAATGGAAAGCATAATAGTTAACATTTTGAGTTTTGTAGATGGAAGTATCTAGGTACAAATCCCTGAGGCTCACTTCCCAAGTGAGCTGGGGAATACTGTGTTAAGCCTCAGTTTCTGCCCCTATGAAACAAGGATCATCCTATAACATACATCACGGAGTGGCTATTAGGGTTAAATGAGGTGATGCTAAATAAAGTGCTGAATAAATATTAGCTTCCTATAGCAGCAAGAAGTGTAAATCTTGATCATTCTCACTGGCACCAAGGAAAAATGAAATGTATGTGGGATGGCGGTTCCGTTCTTGGCTTTCACTCATGCATCATACTTAGCCACCTGCATTTCTGTTTAATTTTTTTTTCAACCTCCCCACCCCCATGCCAGGTAGCCGGCACCTTTTCTACAGACTTCCTTTTTGGTTTATCCCGTTTACCTTTTTCCTGTATTCTCACCAGAATCCCTTGCTGATTGTGCCCTGGTGCCGAAGGAGGGGATGAAATCACCCACTGAAGCCATAGTTCATCTACAGAGCAGCGATTCTCAACCTGTGGGCTGCGACCCACAGGAACTGTATTAAAGGGTCGTGGCATTAGGAGGGTTGAGAACCACTATTACAGAGCTTCACATGTCTGGGTCTGGGACTTTGGGCATGAGGCTCTGGTGTCCAGGAGTGGCCTGTTTCTTGAATCTGCTTGAGTTCAGACTTACCCATGCAACCTTCCAAGGGCCATTTGCATGATATGGCCACACTCTTTCTACTTGTCAATGATAAAATTAGACTGCAATATATTTTCATTTTTCTCCCAAATAGAACAGGGTCCCCAAAGGGAGGATATATGAGAATTCCAGCTTGCCTGCAGTATGGGGGGAGAGCAAAAGAATGTCCTGCGCACAGTTGGCATAAGTCTATTGTGTGAATGGATGGTGGACTTGACTCATGGCCTTGAAGGAATATGAACAAATAATAGAGAAATTTACTGCTGAAACTGGAAAGGAAGTGTGACATAATTGGTACTTAGAACACTTTATGACCTGCTGCTGGCAGAGCCCAGAATTATAACACATTTTTCTTAATGGCACATCTAGTATGCTACACTGATGCAATTACAGGGTTGCATAAGCAGGTGGCTTATTCCCTTCAATTGAACTTTTAAATCACACCCAGTTCAACACTGTTTTCAAACATATGATGTATCTATTTGGTGACTATTCATTGTATATTTTGTATTAAAAAGATCAGACAAATTTATTCAACTACTAGGTCCCCCCAGTAGTGGCTCATAGTTCTTGAGATCCATGTCCTGTTGTTTTCATTACAGCCCTCTGACGGTCCTGGCTAGGCAGATATCACTTCTTTGTTACAAAGCAAGCATCTTGAAACTCCAGAATCATATTGTCTCCCCAAAGTTATAGCTGGCTTTGTGTTCAAATTCAGATCTCTCAGCACTTTGCTCTGTCCCTCTTTGCACTAGACAACGTGGTGTGTGGTTTTTTGGTGTCTTAAGCTAATGCCTATACAGCATAATTTAGTCTGGATATGTCCCCAGAACATGAAGGTCACACGTTGGGTTGCCATCTTGGAGTTCTGATAGAGATTTTTTTAAGGTTATAACTGATTTAGTCCTAGCTTTACAGGCTAAAATAAAGTATAATTAGCCTTTATGAGATGCAAAATCTATACAGTACATTCTAGGGTTATACACCACAGTACAAGTTTTCTGGAATGAAAGTGTGACGGATGTTTATTTTCAGATTATTTTCAGTCTGGAGTGGTTGTCATCTGAGTGTCTCAGATGCAGAAAACAAATCTCAGTCCTCTTCTCCCTTTTGGTTTTATGACCCAGCCATGCTTGCCCTGCTGGTCTGGTGCTCTGTGGAATGTCCTGTTTCCATATCTTTCTTATGAGTGTATTTATATTTGCAATTCCTCCTTTAGACTCACCAGCCTCCCATCTCCTGTGTGGAAGGCTGATTTGTTTATCTACATACCAGAGCCCTGAGTAGACAGCGTAAATGGCAGATGCTGTAAGACCCCAGTCCTCTTCCCAGTCTCTCACTGAGAGTCCTGGAAACATCTCAGGGACTGTGGGATACCCAGGCCACGTTCTCTCTTCTACTTTCCACATAAATTTTTAGTAATTCTTTTCTTTCATTATCCTTCTGTTTTGTTTCTTCTTGGCATTTTATAAGTATCTGTAAATTTTCCAGTTTTGTTATATGATATAGGTTAAATTAGTTTAATCTGCATGCAGGTTAGTTTTTTTGTAAGTTGGATAATTTCCTTATTTCTTTATTTCTTTTCTTTTTGTTTTGAGGCAGACTCTTACTTTGTTGCAGTTGATAGAGTGTGTGGCTTCATAGCTCACAACAACCTCAAACTCTTGGGCTCAAGCGATTCTCTTGCCTCAAGCGATTCTCTTGCCTCAGCCTCCCTAATAGCTGGGACGACAGGTGCCTGCCACAACACCCAATGTCTCTATTTTTAGAGATGAGGTCTTGCTTTGGCTCAGGCTGGTCTCGAACCTGTCAGCTCAGGCAATCCACCTGCTTTGGCCTCCCAAGTGCAAGGATTACCGGTGTGAACCACCACGCCGGCCTAGTTTCCTTATTTCTATTCACACTCTTTGTGTCTTAGCCTAGAGCTGTAGTCCATCAAACTGATTTCCTGGGCTAGATATTTCCAGGCAGTCCCTGACATAGGAAGGTTTAATTCACAACTTTGAGGCTTTAAGATGGTGTGAAAGCTGATGATCTGAAAGCAGGACCTCCAGTTTTGAATTTTGACCTTTTCCTGGGCTAGCTCTTTGTCTTATGGCACTCTCTTGCAAGGCTGGGTGGTGACGGCCAGCCATGTGATCACTGGGTAGGCAATAGATAATGCTACAGTGCATTGTGCTGCCAGCGTTTTTTGGAGATTGTGTTTTCATTTCCCATCATGTCTACAAAATGCCCAATTTAGACTTACAGTATTTTCATTTTTTTTTTGGCTGGGGCTGGGTTTGAACCCGCCACCTCCAGCATATAGGGCTGGCGCCCTACCCTTTTGAGCCACGGGCACCACCCAGTATTTTCATTTTATGACAGGTTTATAAGAATATAACCCTATCATAAGTTGAGGAGCATCTGTATTTTATTTTGTACAAAAGTAAGCTAGTGGTGTGCTTCTCAAGGGAGGGGACTGTGCCTGTCTTTGTTTCTACAGGACCTGGAATATAGTAATGGTCTCATTCATTATTTGTCTACTGAATGACTTAGGTACACAAATTGAGACCTCCATGAATGTGTATGAAGCTTTGGAAATCAGAATAGAACTTATTTTAGGAATTGGATTTCTTTGAATTAGAAAGTATTTTCATTTTCCAAAACTATATTGTGTTGAATATATTTCAACAGCTCCACTCAGGAGTTAGGAAACATTACTAAGCTCTGTACAACAGAAGTACTTCTGAATGAAATTGTATTGAACCATATTATTTGTTTCTAGATTGTTGTACCCATCACATTTTAGCTTTTATATTTTGCTAAATATTTAAGCCTGTTTCTTGACTTTGCATTAAGCAATGTGGATTAAAAATCACTTGTAAAAGTTGTAGAAAACTCTTTTTTGTTGTTCTTTGGTGAAAATTTTTACCTGCTACATCTCAAAAGCTAATTGGGAAGACTATTTTTTTTTTTTTTTTTTTGAGACAGAGTCTCACTTTGTTGTCTTAGGTAGAGTGCAGTGGTATCATGGCTCACAACAACCTTCAACTTTTTTTTTTTTTTTGAGACAGAGCCTCAAGCTGTCCCATGGCTGGGTAGAGTACCATGGCATCACAGCTCACAGCAACCTCCAACTCCTGGGCTCAAGCGAGTCTCCTACCTCAGCCTCCCAAGTAGCTGGGACCACAGGTGCCTGCCACAACCCCCAGCTAATTTTTGGTTGCAGCCATCCTTGTTATTTGGTGGGTCCGGGCTGGATTCGAACCCGCCACCTGGGGTGTATGTGGCTGGCGCCTTAGCCTCTTGAGCCACAGGCACTGAGGCATAACCTTCAACTCTCGGGCTCAAGTTATCCTCTTGCCTCAGCCTCCAAAGTAGCTGACATTATAGGCCCCTGTCACAATGCCTGGCTATGGTTTAGAGATTGGGTCTTGTTCTTGTTCAGGCTGGTTTTGAACTCCTGAGCTCAGGTGATTCACCTGCCTCAGCCTCCCAGAGTGCTAGGATTACAGGCATGAGCCACCATACCTGGTGGGAAGACAGTGTTATAACAGGGAGACATAGATACATATTTTGCTAGCCATTTATTTATTTATTTATTTCAATTGACTACATAATTTTATTATTTTTTAAATCTTTTTATTTCAGATTAACATAAGGGTACAAATGATTATTTTACATTGTTTGTGTTTGTTATTAAAGTCCAAGTTGTAGTTGGATCCTTCACCCAGGAGCTGTGCCATATATCCCTACATTGAGCCCATTATGTGAAAACTTACCAAACCCCCTCCCTCTTCCCTCTTCCCCCTTCTTTTTCTCCCCTCATGTCTGTACTTCCCATAGCAACCTATAGATTTGCAATCCCCATTAAAATGCCAACATCAGACTTTGAAAAACTTGAAAAAATAGTTCTTCATTTCATGTGAAAGCAGAGCAACCCCAATAGCCAACACAATTGTTAGAAATAAAAACAAATCTGGAGGCAACACTTTACCAGACTTCAGGTTATACTACAAGTCTAGAGTGATCAAAGCAGCATGAAATAGAGACATAGATCTATGGAACAGAATAGAAAACCAAGAGATGAAACTAGTCTCCTATCTCCATCTGGTCTTCCATAAACCAAACAAAAGCATACACTGGCGAACAGAATTCCTCCTTAACAATAGTGCTGGGAGGGGTGGTTAGCCACATGTAAAAGTCTGAAACTGGACCACATCTCTCACCACTTACCAAAATTGACTCAAAGTGGATAAAAGACTTGAATCTAAGAGGAGAAACAAAAACTCTAGAAGAAAGAGCAGGAAAAACTCTTGAGGATATTGGCGGAGGGGTAAGAGTTTATGAAAAAGACCTGCAGCAACAATAAAAGTAAAGAAATGGGACTGATCAAGCTAAAAAGCTTCTGCACAGCTAAGGGCACAGCAACTAAAGCAAACAGCCTTCAGAATGGGAGTAGATATTTGCATGTTAGGAGTCCAACAAAGGGCTAATAATCGGAATCCACAGAGAACTCAAACTAATCAACAGCAAAAGAGCAAACAATCTCGTTTATCATTGAGCAAGAGAAAGGAACAGAACCTTCTCTGAAGAAGACAGATGAATGGCCAACGAACAAAAACGCTTATTGTCTACTTACTTATTTACATTTACACATCTTGCCTCTGGCTTTGCATTAGAATCTCTTGAGGTTTTTTTTTTTATTTTATTTTTTTAACTCACCACTGTACTAACAGGGAAGAATCTTCAGAAAATAAAATTCGGATTCAGTTGGTCTGGGGTGGACTTTGAACACCAGTTTATTTTTAAAAACATTTTTTTCTATGTATATGTGTGAATATGAGAGAGAGGGAGAGAGTGACAGAGACGCACACCAGTGGACTCCAGAGTAGGAATACCCCCAATCCTTTCTCAATCATTGTTCTCTATCTTCTTTTTCTTTTTTTTTTTTTTGAGACAGAGCCTCAAGCTGTCCCCCTGGGCAGAGTACCATGGCATCACAGCTCACAGCAACCTCCAACTCCTGGGCTCAAGCGAGTCTCCTACCTCTGCCTCCCAAGTAGCTGGGACCACAGGTGCCCGCCACAACGCCTGGCTATTTTTTGGTTGCAGCCGTCATTGTTGTTTGGCGGGTCCAGGCTGGGGATTCGAACCCGCCACCTTAGGTGTACGTGGCTGGCGCCTTAGCCGGTTGAGCTATAGGCGCCGAGCCTGTTCTCTATCTTCTAAGAGGTATTCTGTAGACTTTTATAGTAATCATTTCCTAATTTTCTTTATAGTTTTACTTTCTATGTATATATCCCTAAATTGTGTGTTTCATTTTTATTCATTTTGAATTTTGTTTTTCTTTTCTTTTCCTTCCTTCCTTCCTTCCTTCCTTCCTTTCCTTTCCTTTCTTTCTCCCCTTCCCCTTCCCCCCCTCCCTCCCTCTGTCTCTTTCTTCCTTCCCTCCTCCCTCCCTCCCTCCCTCCCTCCCTTCCTTCCTTCCTTCCTTCCTGTCACCCTGGGTAGAGTGCCGTGGTGTTACAGCTCACAGCAGTCTTAAACTTCTGGCTGTAAGCAATGCTCTTGCCTCAGCCTCCCAAGTAGCTGGAATTACAGGCACCTGCTACAATGCCCGGCCATTTTTTTGGTGGTTGTTGTTTTAGCTGACCTACGTCTGGTTCAAACCTGCCAGCCTCGGTGCATGTTGCTGGCAACCTACCCACTGAGCTATGGGCACTGCCCGTTTCTCTCTCTCTCTTTTTTTTTTTTTTGAGACATAGTCTCATTCTGTCGCTCTGGGTAGAGAGCCGTGGTGTCACAGCTCACAGCAACCTCAAACTTTTGGGTTCAAGCAATCCTTTTGCCTCAGCCTCCCACGTAGCTGGGACTATAGGCGCCCGCCACAACATCAAGCTACTTTCTCTATTTTTGGAAATAGAAACTCAGTCTCGCACAGGCTTTTAATAGACTTTCTTTTTGAGAGCAGTTTTAGGTTCTAGCAAAATTAATGGACGGTGTCGAGTTTTTCCGTATTCTCCCTGCCTCTGCACATGCCCCGCCTTCCCCATCACCAGCATTCCCCACAGAGGGTACATTTGATGGAACTGATGAACTTACGTTGATAAGTTAACTCCTTTTACAGTCTTTCAAACTGAATTTTCTGCTAATTGAAAGGTCCATTCAGGCCTTGTGTAGGTGTGACCATGGTTCAGAATTCAGACGGACCAGCAAACAAAACCTCTTTCCTCCACTAACACCCACCCCAGCTCTCCCTGCTCTTGTGCTTCAGATGTTCTGGAAGTTCTCTTGGTGTATGTGAGGTTTCACACAGATCCTTCCTTACCATACAGTCAGGACAGGGTCGAATATTCTTAAGACTCTTGGATCTTTATTGTGGCAACCTCATCTTATGGGCAAAGATACTTGATAGAGAGAGAAACATGGACACTAGCTTCCTTCTCTCTGTGGGAATGCCTCTTATGCTGTGATGGGAATGGTTTATTGAGTGGCACAGCCTGTGCAGTTCCTTTGTGTCTGGATGATTATGCTCCCAGGATGTTACGAGTAATACCATTTAATGTTTGCCATTAGAAGCAATTATGAGTAATTCTGTTTTAGTTACATTAGTTTAAGTAACTCCAGTCACCAACCAAACAGGAAGAGACATATTTATTTGGTAAAAAAAAAAAAAAAATTAACTTGACATTCTCACTTCTGTCAAATTGTATAACCCCATTTCCACAGTTTGTTTTCCTGGCTGCTGTGAAGAAATCTGAAACCCTGTAACAAGCGAAATTATTTATACATGTCAGGATGCTTCCTATTTCAAGCTATTTGCCTTACACTATGCTCTGAACTTCCATACTGAAGGAGAAAGGTCTCATTCTGGTCAGTTTTTAATTTGTTTTCTTTAAACCTCAGCTCTTGTCTTCCCCTGCCTTCTCTCCTTCCTGGAAGTGCATAGATTCTCAGAAAGAGAGCGACGGAGAGAGTCAACAGTGAGCCATTCAGTTCTGCCTGTGTACTGTTCTCGCCTGTTGAACAAGATACGAGGATGGAGCCAGAAAAGAGACAACAAAGAGCTGGACTAGAACAGGCGTGGAAGACTCTCCTGGTAGAGGAAAGAGCATCTCTCCACACTCAACCCATTGGTTGGGTTGAAAAAAGTTCATTTTTTTTTTTTTT
>NW_003852412.1:8147925-8165263 GCF_000181295.1 Otolemur garnettii
TTTTTTTTTTTTTGAGACAGAGCCTCAAGCTGTCCCCCTGGGTAGAGGACCGTGGCATCACAGCTCACAACAACCTCCAACTCCTGGGCTCAAGCGTGTCTCCTGCCTCCACCTCCCAAGTTGCTGGGACCACAGGCGCCCACCACAATGCCTGGCTATTTTTTTTCCGATTGCAGCCGTCATTGTTGTTTGGTGGGCCGGGCTGGATTCGAACCAGCCACCTTAGGTGTATGTGGCTGGCGCCTTAGCCACTTGAGCCACAGGCGCCGAGCCAACAGTTCATTTTTAACAGTGTTTTTAGGACATTGCACCAGGCACTGTAGGATGTCTCATTTAAATGGATGACACCAGGCTCACCTTTACCAGTGGTATAATTTTAAAAGAGAACACAAAGGATTTGGGTGTTCCCTTGTGATCATATTTTTCTTGGAAGAAAATTGCAATCCGTATGACCACAGGACATTTCTCACCATATTCAGACTGGGATCTATGAGTTAGAAAATCTATCCTAGCATGGCTGGTTAATATGCCAACAAGTTTTCCTGTGCCGGGGAGCGTACATGTGCACGTGTGTGTTTGTTTTGTTACCTGGTCTTAACAAAGTCTCTTCCTGGTTATTATTTAAAAAGGAAGAAAAATGCAAATATTATCAAACATACCCAGCTGGGAATCTGTTAAGAGTAAAAACCCTACTTTCTAATCAAATGAGTGTAATGGTTCAAAACATGATGTGCAAAATAGCCAGAATAGCTCTTTTGATTTCCATACAGCTGAAGCATATTAAACACATGTCTGTCAGGGGTGTACCACCTTGTCTGTTTTTAGATGCTTTGGGATTTGGGGTATTACTTTTCTGGGAGGATCTGTGCTGTTGCCACACAGATGGGTGATGGAGCAAATATACAGAGAAGTCGGCATTTCACCGTGATAAGAGCTCATTTACATATTTTAAGTATAAAGCCTTGCATTCATTGATCTAGATACAGAAATAGTAGTATGAACCAATTTAAAATGTAAGCTGGTGGTTTTCCTTCATGTTCACGTGCGGTGGGACATTTCCTTCCAGTTGTTTGGAATTGGGCCTTTGTTGTATGTTGGTTCCTCAGATATCATCTCCAGCACAGCCTGCTGGCGAGACAAAGCTGAGTTTTTCCCTACTATGGTAAGGAAGAACACCACCTCCCCAGAGCCCTAGCAGTGTCCTAAAGGGGGAAAGGCAAAGTTGGAATTTATTGAGAATTTGGAGTTTGGTTTAATGAGGGTCTTTAATTAATGGAGGTGATGGGGAGGATGGTGGACAGGGATTGAGCTTGATTAGGATTGGATAAGGGTCATGATATGGGATATAGATTAGGATTAGGATTGCTTTTAGGGTTTAAACTGTTGATGGCTCCTACTGAAGAGTTTTGATGATTTTTTTTTTTTTGAGACTGAGTACACTCTGTTGCTCTGGGTAGAGTGCCATGGCATAGCTCACGCCAACCTCAAACTCTTAGGCTTGAGCAATCCTCTTGCCTCAGCCTCCCTATAGCTGGGATTATAGGTGCCTGCCACTGCACCTGACGATTTTTAGTAAAGACAAGGTCTCACGGTTGCTCAGGCTGGTCTCAAACTCCTGAACTCAAGTGATTCACCTGCCTCAGCCTCCCAGAATGCTAGGACTACTGACGTGAGCCACCATGCCCAGCCAAGTTTTGATGAATCTTGAGGAAAGTTCTTATAATGAACAATCAGTCATTTGTTTGAGATGGTAAAATTATGCTAATGAAGGCGATAGAATAGTAAAATCTTGTTAAATGGACAGTATGCAGTGTGGGGAAGTAACTGATTTTGTCCTCGGTGTGCGTGGGAGTACATAATTTCTGTTCTTAGATTTTGGATAAGCGCTATCCTTGGCAGAACTACAGATGCTCTGCACAGCAGCTGATTCATTAAAAGCCGGTTTTCCTAGGTACTCACCAGAGAAAGAACGATTGGCTATTGTTTCAATTCATTCAATAAGCAAATATTGACAGAGCACATACCATAGGAATACCACCGGATCAAAAGCAAGGTCTCTACTTTCGTGGGCCTTTGATTCCAGTGTGATAGAGCATCGTCTGGGTCTCTCCTTCAGGTTACAAACACAGTCAGTAACATTACTTACCTGGGGGTTACGTACAGTTCAAATTCTTACTGCTTGCTCATTGCAATAGATCTTGAGTGCTGGGATTTTCATGTTTAGGCTGTTAAAATGGCTTATTTTAAGGTGTCTCTGGATGCTTATGGAGTTTTCAGGCCTAACTTTTTAATGTAGGCACATTTACATATTTATAATGTAATGTTTATCAAGGGCCAGCTGTATTCCAGACTCCGGACCATTATGGTAGGAATACAAGCATATAAACTCTATACAAATTAGGCAATTTAAATACATAAAAATAATTGAAATTTTAACAGCTGATTGCCATTCAACTCCACAAATGACTTTAGTTTGCCAGCTACTATGCTAGGTGTTAGGAATAAAATACCCAAAAGACCCATCAGCCTGTAGGATGACGCAGTCAGGAGACAATCGTGACATAGAGCCAAGGCACACAGACCACCAAAAGCCTGGGGGCCGACACTGTGGAAAGGCACAGGGCTGGCTTTCCAAGCAAAGTGCTGGGGTAGTACGAGGAATGACAATGATATTAGAGATCAAATAGATGGTCAAAAGCACCACTGGGAAGCTTAGGAAGACAGTGACCTCAGTCTCGTGTTTTCTGGAAATGTGAATGAAGCCCGTGTCTGTTGTAGCTTCTTATCAGGGAAGGAGCAGCTCTCAGGATGAAGGGTGGAAACAGGCTCCTCTATAATCTGGGCCTCTGAGAACATCCCCTGCAAGTAGCAGGGCCCAATTAAAGGATGCTTTGGAAATCAATGAATGTCTGTTTCCAAACAGACCCTCGTCTTTTCCTAGAACTGTTTTCCTCACTGGGCTTTCCTGTACATGTAGGGCCATGTTTTTCAACGTTTTGTATTTCACAGCACCCTTGCACCTGTAGTTAAACTTCTGTGGCACACTTAAATTATGTTGATCAAAAATAGAGTTAAAAAAGGAATATACTTATTGTGCTTTGAACATCTTTTGAAAATAATTTATTTATTTTTTTGAGACAGAGTCACCCTCAGTAGAGTGCTGTAGTGTCACAGCTCACAGCAACCTCAAACTCTTGGGCTTAAGCGATTCTCTTGCCTCAGCCTCCCAAGTAGCTGGGACTACAGGTGCCCGCCACGATGCCCGGCTAGAAAATAATTTAATTAATGATCTTAAAAAATTTTCTCAGCACACCTAGATCTCATGGCGCACTCACTGATTCAGTGAAAGATTCGAATATACTGCAGCACAGTGGAAAGACCACTGCCCCAGCGTAGAATGGGTCTGGCTTCAGCACCTCTGGCTACCTGACCTTGGACGTATCCCTTGACCTCTCCAAATTTGTAAAATGAAGTGCTTGTATTAGATGCTTTCGAGGGTTCCTTCCAGCTGTGACATTCTTATTATGTCTAAATACGTTGTCTCATCAACAACAAAATGTGCAAATCTAGCGTTGTAAGTAGAGGAACTAATGTATGTTTTTCTTTCTCTTCAGTATCTCTGCACAGAGAGTCTCTTCTACACCTGGCTATGAGATGGGGCCTGGCTAAGCTTTCCCAGTTCCTTCTGTGTCTCCCTGGGGGAGTCCAGGCCTTGGCTTTACCCAATGAAGAGGGCGCCACACCA
Source organism: Otolemur garnettii (assembly GCF_000181295.1). Taxonomy (NCBI): domain Eukaryota; kingdom Metazoa; phylum Chordata; class Mammalia; order Primates; family Galagidae; genus Otolemur; species Otolemur garnettii. The sequence continues at coordinate 8,151,671 of NW_003852412.1, forward strand.
CTAGATTTAGCCTTACGTGGCGGACACACCAAGTTGGTGGAGGACATCACGAAGTAAGTTTGGCTACTTGGTAGTTTCTCTCTTAATCTATTTCTATAAAGTCCGCCAAGAATTATGCAAAACATGGAAGTAACCAAACCAGAAGATAGAGTTGGTTTGCGTGTTACTGTTAATTCTCACGTATACAGTGCAGATTTACATATGTACATAAACAGATATACTTACTATTAACATTTCAAGGGGGAAAGACAGGGAAGAAAGTCTGAAAAGGCTCCATGGGGGTAATAATGAAAAAAAAAATGAGAGGAATCACTAGTCCTGAGTGATGAGATTTTAGCTTAAATGTCACTTCCTCAGAAAGGCTTTCTGTGTTATTTCCTTTTATGATGATGATTAATTCACAATATTAAGTAGATTAACATGATTAGTGAAAATATTAATAGTTTTATAATTATGTATGTGATCATTCGTTTTATATATATCCCCCTACTAAATCATTGGCGGGCTGGGACTATTTCTGTTTTACCCAATGTAGTATTTCTAGTATAGTATCTAGCATCTACTATTCATTGAAAAAACACACATTTTTGTTGAATCAATGACTAATGCCATTTAGCCAATGTCATGGTCATTGGGGCCTAGTGAAAGAACATAAAGGAAATAATTTGTAAAGTATAAAGTTCTCTATGTTGATGATGGTGTCAGTGCTTCAGTAATCAATGAGTTCATTGTTTGTTACTTAGAATGATTCAGATATATCATTATTCTTAACTGATAAAAGGAAGATTCATTTACGTGTATAGTGATTTTCTTAACATGTAAAAAACAAAATATATGTAGGAAAGCACAATGAAAATTACAAAGCTCTATATAAATTTTAAATACTGTAAGAGTATTACTACACAGCATGTCTTCCTGGGATGCTTTTTCTTGGTTGGCTCATAGAACTCAATGTAATTCACTGACTTATGGCTCATAACTGGATGTTAGAGTAGAAATTAGAGGTTTCTGGTTTTTTTTTTTTTTTTTTCTCGTTTGGTCAAATGAGTATCAACCAAGGGATAAATCCATCCAAAGGGAATTTTACTTTTCTTCAGTTTTAACACGGCCCCACTTTCTTGGCTAACAAGGGCAAGGTAAGAATGTTTCTTTTAAAAAAAGAATGCTTCCTTTGAGTTAGTGTGGACAGTTCACTGTTCCGTTGAGGTCTTTGTGGAGGTCCCCAAATCTACTCTTTGTGGGTCTCTTTTTGCCACTCCACCTGGTGTAGACAACATGTATTTCATTGGACATATACAGGGTGTCCATAAAGTCAGTGTGCAGCTTACAGTAGTCCATCTCTGTAAAGCAAACATTCGTTAACAAGAGGAGGTCATGTTATAAGGAGAAAGAGGCAAAGAGGCAGTTCTGGGAAGTGAGAAATGTGGACACAATCTGTTAGGACGTGACAGCGTGCTGGGTGGCTTGTCATCTGGAAGCAGGAATATTTTTCTCCTGAGGCTGCTTGATGGCTGCTATTACATGCCCTTATAAGCCACCTAGAATATGTCTGTATTTTAATACTAACATGAAACCTACATATAGCTCATAAATATGTAGTTGTTCTTAGGCAAGACAGATGATAAGCTTATACTCAAGAATTTACTTTGGGAACATTGTTCCTTTGTTTATAAGTGTACCCCCAAATATACTCATCAATGTACTTATGATCAACTACGCATGTATTAATTTGCAAGGGAAAGTGATGACAGCAGTGGAACCAGCATGTTGTGAGTATCTCACTTGTTTGTAACATTCAGACCTCCCCCTGCTCCCTGGAGATCATATCTGTTTTCCACTATAATCACTTAACACACTGTCAGCGCCACCTGATTTGTTCCACTGCATGTGGCCCGGTGAAAGTCAGAAGCATCTTTTCAGACTAAAAGGAGAATGAATATTGAGGAAAAGTACCATGTTTAAAAGGCGGTGCTTTTCATTATTCACATAAACCTTTAAAGTATATAGTATGTATCCATGGCTTTTCAATAGATATGTCTCTAGGTGGGAAAACAAAGGTGGCTTTCTAAGTATCTATTTACATAATCCTGCGTATGTATTGCCTGTAGGTGACTTTCAAGGATCATTTTGCTAGTTGGGTTTCTGATATCAGGGGGAGTGTGGCTTTGGGATCTTGGGGTTGGTGTCTTTGAAGCTTGTGTGGGGTTTTGATTTGTGGTTTTTCAGTTTTCAGGGCAGGAGGTCCCCAGGCTTCTCCCGAGTGCAGCTCAGCGAAGACGCCTCCCTGCATTACGTCCACTCGTCAGAAACGCTGACTTTAACCCTTAACCACACAGCCGAGCATCTTTTGGAGGCAGATATTAAACTCTTCCGGAAATACTTTTGGGATAGAGCCTTTCTTAATAAGGTTTGTGCCCAGTAATTTCAGCATATAATCATGCACGCTTCTTGAGGGAGTGCAGGCATCAGTTCACTGTTATGGGAACAGTGGATTTTTGGGGTCACAGTTTTTTCTTAATGAATCTTTGGGGGGTATTAAATTAGAAACTGTGTTAGAGCAGTAGAAGGAAGATTGTTATTATCATTGTATATTTTGGCAGTAGACCAATGGAAGTTTCTATAATCTTGTTTCCTTTTTGAGCCAGGTACACGTGGGTAGGTTTTAGAATTTTAATAGTGGATATTTTCTCTTACTTTGTTGATTCTTCTTATTACCTAAAGCAGTTGCATTTAGGACTATCTGACATGTATAATATCTAGTCCTGGGCTTGCTTCTTCCATTTTTATATGACAGCAAGAGACAGCAAGAGTCACTGAGCAAGTGACTAAGATCTGAGAGACTGTGGACTGAACCACAGACCATACCCAGTCTTCTCCAGAAAGATACCATTAGTCTCAGAGTTTGGCATTGCTCAGTTATCTGTAGCCCTCTTAGACAACCCCAGTAAAACCTTGCTGCAGAAATGTGCATTTGCTATGCCAGACACAAGAACTTCTCAGGCGATCCCATTCAGAAGCCATGCTTGTTCAAGGTTGTAAAGGTTTTATGTTTTCACACTGTATTGCAGTGGACGATGGTGTCACGATTTGTACAAATATTAAATGTGGCAGGATGATTTGTAACAAACTACATGTTAAAATGGAAGTCAGTGGTAAATATCCAAACTGTAAAGATATTTGGATATTAGAAATTAAATAATAGGAAAAATCTTTAGTTGTATCTTTTAATCATTTTTTTAGTCATTATCTCCTCATAATGACATTTTTTGGTTAATCAGAATGCTTACAATTTTGTTCTTGAACTTGGCTAAAATTAATAAGGCAACTAGGAAATTTAGGTTTTTTAAAGTTGCATCCACAATTACTCATAAGGATAAAAATTAAGTTTTAATACATCCTGTTTACAAAAGAAAATATTTTTTTTTTTTGCAGTTTTTAGCTGGGGCCAGGTTTGAACCCGCCACCTCTGGCATATGGGGCCGGTCCCCTACTTCTTTGAGCCACAGGCACAGCTCAGTAGTATTTTCTTATTTCAAGTTTTGTTGTAATCAGACACCAGCATTGCCTGGTGTCCTGTTCTCACATAGGCTTGACAGTTCCCCACACTGACAGACAAAAGCATGGGGGTTAAGGCTGGCCCAGGTAGACACATGGAGTAGGTGGATGGCTTAGGCCTTGAGTGAATGTGGTAACCCCTCCTTCAACCCCAACTGTTCACATGGCCATCTGCTCACTACCTCCCCACACAGACCTGCGCTGGTCCACCTGCTCATTCCATGGTGGGCCCTGGAAGAGCGAACATGATGGTGGGCCTGGGCAGTTAGCAACCCATGGAGTGTAGGTGACTGGGCACTTATTGCTCCCTGTGCCCCTTCCATGGTTTAGTAAATTGTGTATATTTTCATGGTCTTTTTTGCTCAGGATGTTCTGAAACAGTCAAAGAGTGCAGCACTCAAGGCACTGGGCTTACCGATGTGCCCAGTGGGATCCAGTGTCAGTGGTGTGGTTGCCTGCCCAAGTCTACTGATGATTTATTTTGGAATGTGTGCTGATTCAGTCTTGGGCTGGTTTACTGTTTGGCACACGAACACACAATTCTGTGTTTCTTCACATTTTCACTGGCTTTGGGGAATCTGTCTGAAAGGAAAATCCAGGCAGTTCCAACAGGGCAGCTTTTCTCTGAGGCCTTTGAAAGACTTACCAACTTAGCTTCGCCAAGGACAGCCTGCACCCAGCATGTGCCAGTTTGCAGCTCAAGGCCACGGTCATCTTGGATCCTCCCTGTGGATCGTGGTCCCAGCCATCACCTGGTCCTTTGAGACCCTGTGTCTCAGGGCATGGATGGGGTTGCTCCGCAGGGGCAGGTGCATGAATCAGCATCACATTCCTGAGAACCTTCTGGTTGTTGTGACCTGCTGAGGCAGCAAAGGATTTGTAGCAGGGACAATTTTGGCCTTGGGATTCCTCCTCATTTCCCTCCCGGTGACCCTGGAGTGCTGGCTGTGTGCTCTCCCAACGGTTTTCACCCACTTCTTTCTTTCCTGCCTCCCCCAGCCCCGAGACCTTTGACTGTGATTTTCATCTCTGTTGCATGTCTGAAGCCTTAAATAGTTTTCAGTGGTTTCTTTTTCTTTTGTATCTTAGGCCCTTGAGCAAGAAGCTAGACCAGAGGAAGGAACTGCTCTGCCCTTGGGTCCAGCAGAAACTGAAGAAGGTACGTGCTCCTTCCCCACTTGGGGAGCCTCGAAAGTGCTCAGGATTAACTAGTTACCCAGGTGAAGCCACCATAGCCAAGGAGCTCAGAGGCAAGACTGCGGTGGAGGTGGGATTCCACACAGCCCTGGGTGCTGAGTATGGGATGAGGTGTACTCTTCGTCTCTACTTTTCATTCAACTAGCACTTACTGAGAGCTGCTTGCCAGGCCCTGGACCAGGGACGGTCACACATCTGATCTTTAGCACACTCCCCCAATACCCAGAGATTGTTTTCTTCTTTCCAGAGTTCAGTCTGTTCATTCATTCTGTCCTTCAGCCAGTCATTAGCCTTTGTGGAGCTCCTACTCTGTGCCTTGGCCAGATACTAGAAATTATGGCATAAGGATTGGGGACCATCACTGGGGCTTAGAGGTGCGGGGTTAGGGATGCTGGACATTCTTCAGGAACAGTCCAACACCACTCACAGGTGTCCTACACAGCTGTTCCCAGTCCTAAAGGTGATTCAGGACTGAATGTACCATTGTATTCATGATAGGACCTTCCTTCCTTCTTCCCTCCTTCCCTCCCTTCCTCTTTTCTTTTTTTTCTCTCTTTCTCCCTCCTTTCTCTCTCTCTCTCTCCCTCCCTTCCTCCCTCCATCCCTTCCTCCTTCCCTCCTTCCCTTCCTTCTTTCCATTTTTGAGACAGAGGCTCACTCTGGTGTTATCATATGTCACACTCTTGGTTGGGTTCAAGGGATCCTCATGCCTCCTCCCCTAGAGGAGCTGGGACTACAGTCTCCCACCACAATACCCAGGTTACTTTTCTGTTTTTATTAGAGATGGAGTCTTACTCTTGCTCAGGTTGATTTCAAACTCCTGAGCTTAGGCAATCCACACTCGCTGGCCTCCCAGAGTGCTAGGATTACAGGTGTGAGCCACTGTGCCCCACCATGGTGGGTATTCTTAATGGAGATATGTTTTTATAAAATAGTGCCCCACTCTATGCCTTGCCGTAACACATGGAATCAGCCTGATGCCACACTTGGATGTAACATCGTAATTCTTCATTTCCTCCAACTTGGCGGTTCTCTGGGTGTGCAGTTCTGACTTCCATTCAGGTCATCTCCCCTTTCTCATTTGCAAATAAGTCTGGTCTGTTAGTAAGTCCTAGTAATAAATATGAGTTTTTAGTCAAGGAAGCATTCCTATCTATGTTTTTGCATATTCCTGTACTGCTTATCTGGAATGGATTTTGATTTTGTTTATTATAAAACCTAGCACTTGCAAAAATCTGGCCTTATCACTGTGTCTTGTGGGGTATTTGGGACAAAAGTTTTATGCATTGAAACACATATTATCAATGACTTTCCATTTGCTTCGTATGTTAGTGAGGATATTCTTTTGGTTTTGATTTTTTGAAATTATATGTGGAGATAAGGTTATAGGTATGGGGATGGAGTTATGTTATCTATTAATTTCGGAAGAGTGAAGGGAGCATCATGACATGTCTATCAAGATAAAGGGACATTGTCCTGATAGGACTGAGAACCCCCATGCTAAGTGCTAGGTTTAGGGATGAAAAATAGAACAAAATCCTGGTTTCTGAGCCACCAGTGTTAATAGCAGGTTAATACCTTTGATTCTACTTTTCACTGGCAACACAGGATAGCCAGATTCCAGGTATTTTTCAGGTACTGTGATCATAAACTCTTTACCCCATGTTTGTTGAAAAGTAGTCTTGGAGAAGGAGTCCTCACAGCGAGTGGCTGCGGTCTGTGTGGTTTACCACCCCCACTGCACCTTCCTGGGTGGAACCTGAGCTGCAGAGCTTCCCTCGCAGACTGTAATACCCCTGCGTGGGGCCCCGCGCAGTCGGGCTGTGTTGAGGGGGCTGCAGTCTACCCTGCCTGCCCGAGGAGGTGGGGGTTACTTCTTGCTTTCCCCCATGACCCGGAGGAGAAGCCTCTTTCTGGTCGTGTGTTGGGAATGCTATTTTCTGAGCACTTTGCTCCCTTTTACTGCTGTTACTGTAACTGATCAGGTTTCTCACTTCTAGTTGGCTGATAAAAAACTTGGCTACGTTTCTGGGCCTACTGCAAATGCCTAGGGCACAGCTGACTGCATTTTTGCATTGGCTGTATTTCTTATATAAGCCTCTGCCCTTTATTAAAATTAAATTCTAGCATTTAAAATCATCTCGTATATTTTTTCCCCACCATGTTCTACCTTGAAACTAATTTAGGTCTAAGAGGTATAAATGAGTGCTTATATTCCAAGTTCTTGTCCTTAAGGCACTTACAGGTTGGGGTTGGGGCAGAGAAACAAGCTCCCACAGCGCGATATGATAAGAGTTATGGGAGTCACTTGCAAATAGCCTTATGTATCAGCGTGCAGCAGAACGTGGCAGTGGTCAGGGAGAGCTCCCTGGAAGAGGTGACCCTGAGCCATGCTCCCAAGGAGGGAAGGGCATTCTACACAGGAGAAATAAATGCAGGACATGGTCCTGGACCAGGTGATGCATTGGGGGAAATGCAGGTTATTCTGCAATCTTGGAGAATAAAGGTGTGTGTGTGTGTGTATGTATATGTGTTGGTAGTGATGCCAGGAACACAGGCTTAAGAGGTAGGCAGATTGGCAGGGATGTACATGAGGCAAGTTGCTGGAAATCTTCTCTGACCATTCTGGGAGCTGTTTAGAGTAAATCAGATTAGGGCGGGCATGGTGGATCACGCCTGTAATCCTAGGAGTCTGGGAGGCTGAGGTGGGTGGACTGACTGAGCTCAGGAGTTCAAGATCAGCCTGAGCAAGAGTGACACCCTGTCTCTGCTAAAAATAGAAAAAACTAGCCAGGCATTGTGGTGGGGCACCTGTAGTCCCAGGATTTTCTTAAGAGCTTTGTATAGAATACCACTTTTGGAAGATGTTCTGAAAAATAAGGGCTTTTTGGCTAAGTAAGTAGAAAATGCTGTGTAGTAGCTCCCCCCTTGTCCCCATGGCATGCGCTCTAAGACCCCCAGTGGCTGCCTGGAACCCCAGACAGTAGCTAACTCTTTTATTCTATGTTCTGTTTCCTATACATACTAATCTAGGGTAAAGTTTAAATATAAATTAGGAACAGTAAGAGATTAACAGTAGCTAATTATGAAATAGAACAATCATTACAGTACACCAGCATCACTATTCTTGTGATTTGGGGACATTATTAAGTAAATTAGAAGCTGTTTGAACACAGGCCCTGCTCTACCACAACAAGCGATCTGATGACCATGACTCCAGCTAAGTGATGAATGGACAGGCTGTGCAGACTGTGTGAAGATGATGGGCAAAGGGATGGTTTCCTTTCTGGACGGGACCGAGCAGGATGTCATGACATTTCATCACACTACTCAGAATGGCGTGTCATTTAAAATGTATGAGTTGTTTATTTCTGGAATTTTCTATTTCATGTATTTGGACCCTCGCTGACCACAGGTAACTGAAACCGCAGAACATGAAATTGTGGATAAGGGGCTACTACTGCATATGAAACCCCCAGGTTGGAGATTCAGAGTGCAGTGGATGTTTGATAGGTCCTAGTAAGTCAAGAAGTTAAGAAAACTGTGTAACCTTGTGTGAGCCCCCAGTTCTCTAACTGATCACAGAAGCCTCCCTGCTCACAGTTTCAGCATTTCATGGAAGTGGTCTGTGGCAGGTGTTTTTGAAAATGTTGCTCTTCTTTAGTTCTCCTGCGGTTCCGGTTTCTGTATGTTATTTCCCATGTTTTCACTGTCCCCTGGGTTCTCAGTCCCCATTAGTATAGTGATGGTCAATATACTATCCTGGGAGGGGCAAGGGAGGTGCTTGTCAAACCACTCCTGGTCATCTTGCATATTCCGGATCATCCATCCTCCCCCAACATCCCACTTCAATTCTTGATATCATTTGGAAGACTGTTGCCTGCCTAGACTCTGTTAGGCCTTAAACAAGTTGAAAACTACTATAATACCATGTAGCAAGGTATGAATCCATTTTCTTTTTTATTCTTTTGTAGTTAAAAAAAATAAATAAAACCCCTCCATGTGGTTTGCCAACTTAACTTTCTCAACTTTTGTGTCTCTGGTTTGTCACTTTGGTTCTCGCCATAAATTATCTTCCCCATTTTCCTTAACAAGGAAATAAGGAGTTGAGACTGGAACGTGAGTTCTAAGTACAAAGGAGAGAGGATAAAATCATTCCCTTTAGGGCAGAGGCAGCAGCTCCCAGGCTCAAGGGGGTGCGTCCTCCTTGTGTTCCTGCATGGAAGGCAGGAGAGGCCACAGGGGCTGGCCCAGGCTGAGCAGGTGGACACGAGTCCTGTAGGCTCATTTTCTTATCCGTTCACTAAATACTTATGGAGTGCCCCCTTTATACCAGGCACTGGTGATATAGCAGCAGCCAAAAAGAAGTCAAAAAGAAAAAGCCTGCCCTCAAGGAATTTGCTTTCATTTACGTTGTCCGTGCTGCCAGGTGCCAGGCACTGCCCTGGACACCGGACGTGCTTCTGCGAGCTGAGTGAAGTGCGTACACGCACGTAGCACACAGACCCAGGGTCACGTGGAGGGACATCTCTGGGAGTTAAGAATCAACTCCCCTCATTTCAGGCATGAGGAAGCAGCAGCACAGAAAGGTTATGCAACTCACCTGAGGCGACACAGCTTGCCCAGGCTGTCAGAACTCCGCACGGTCAGCCCTTTTTCCCTGCCATGCTCCAGAATCCAGTGTGTTGGATTCCAGAATCCACGCTATCTACCTAGTGTGTCAACTGCTGACCTGGAGTTTTCTCCAGCATTTGTGTGATGGAAAAAGCGTAAACATTGGAATGATTGCCTTGAAATGACCTCTCTTCCAAATGATTACTCTGTCTCAAGTCCTGTGACTGAGAGATGTGTGGCCTGCATGCCCAGACATGTCTTGACACACCCCAGCAGCAAGCAGACCTAGGTGAGAACCTCCGCTGCGCCGGGAGCTGGCTTTCTTTCGAGAACTGTGCAGGTTACTTGGCTGTGTTTGCTTTTGTGGAAATTGGTTGGGTGGGGGGTCATTTAATACTTTGTAGTAAAACTTAAATGAGAAAATACAGATGAAGCACCTTACCTGATGTCTAACACAGGATGCTTAGCAAATGATGCCTAGTTATGAGTACAAGTTATAGAACACATGAGGATAGTGGATTTGATGCTGAAGATGTGTTTTGAAATACTAAGACATAACCAGTCATGTCCTAGTGATGAGAGGTGAGTAGATTTTTTGCTCCAACATTTTGTAGATGAAGGGGTACCACTTCCCTCTGTGCTTGTTTGGGTTTGTGAAATGTTTGTGTGGTAGGTTCGCCTTAGTTAAATGTCTCCTTTGAGATACTAGGAAAACGAGGAGGGTTTGAGACAAAATTTTATTTCCAAGAGTTTTCATCCTATTTGTTTATTTATTTCCCAATTGAGTGTCTTCATTCAAGGATTGTTCATTTTAAATATTTTAACTTAAGGGTTTTTTTTTCTTTTGAGAACCATTGCATTTTGTTCAAGTATCTTTTTTTTTTTTCTTTTTTGAGACAGAGCCTCAAGCTGTCACCCTGGGTAGGGTGCTGTGGCATCACAGCTCACGGCAACCTCCAACTCCTAGGCTCAAGTGATGCTCCTGCCTCTGCCTCCCTAGTAACTGGGATTACAGGCGCCTGCCACAACGCCCGGCTATATTTAAGTTGTCGTCATTGTTGTTTGGCGGGCCCGGGCTGGATTTGAACCTGCCAGCTCAGGTGTATGTGGCTGGTGCCTTAGCCGCTTGAGCCACAGGCACCGAGCCTTTGTTCAAGTATCTTATCCAGATAGACCCTTTAAGCCAGGACAGGTGGGTCCTGAGGTGTTAGAGATTTAGAACAGCAGTTAGGAAGGCTGCTGGGCAGGGGTGATTACTCAGTTGGTTACACAGCTCTGTCTTAACCCCTATGTGGAATATCCATCCGGGGACATTATGAACATTGGTCTCCTAGAAGTAGGGTCTTTTGGCATTTTAATTAAAATCAATTAAAAATCTCATACCCAGCACGTACCTCCCAGCTCCAGATGCGATTTGTAATTGCTTCTTGCATTTTCCAGCGGGCTTCTGTATTTCCTTCAGACACTTTCTTCTCTTTTTCACAGGAAAGAACAACTTCTATCATTAAAAAGCCAAAGATAAAGGCAGGCTATCAGGCTGAGATGATGCTTATTTTGTATATAATGATAATATATTTTCTCATATGTAAATAAAAATTCTCCTCCCCGCCTCCTAGTTTATCACAGAATTAAAGCCTGACAGATTGAGCTGGAAAGAACATTAGAATCATCCGGTCAAACCCACTTCATGTGTGAAGTCGAAACTCAGGGCCTCTGAGTTCACCCCGATGTGGCCCATTGGGCTCACAGTGGATCTGGACGCTTTGTTTCAGCTGGCTCAGAGGAGCAAGCCAGGGGGGAAAGATGAGCATTAAACTCAGCTCAGGATTCTAATGGAGTTGAAATGCGCCTAACTTGAAAATACAAGTATAACGAAATAATTAGTTTTTTTCCTGAAGTAGAATCTAAGTTTGAAGTTTTAGGGACATAAAAGTAGTCCTAAAATAAAATTTTGTTTATATATTTGACATATAACTTGCTTCATCTTAGCCAAGCGACTGATTAAATTAGGATAATGATGCCCTGACTTCAATTAGAAATAAAGTTGATCCTTGAACAACACAGGGGTTGGGGTGCAACACCCCTAGGGAGTGGACAATCAGTATAAAACTTGGATGCCCCCCAAACTTAACTACTGATAGCTTAGTTGACCAAAAGCCTGTCCCATAACAGAAACAGTAGATGAAAACGTACTTTGTGGGTTTTACACATATATACTATGTGTATGTGTATACACTTTTCCTGTGTTCCTGTGTTCTGCTTTGTAGATTATATTCTTATAATAAAGTAAGCTAGAGAAAAGAAAATGTTATTAAGAAAATCATAAGGAAGATAAAATATCTTTACTATTTGTTAAGTGGAAGTGGATTATCACAAAGGTCTCGTCCTTGTCGTTTTTAGATTGAGCAAAGGAGGGAGAAGGGGTGTTGGTCTTGCTGTCTCAGGGGTGGCTGTTCATCTGTGAGTTTCTCCATATGGTTAAAAATCTCCCAGAATTTTTTCTATATGTTTATCGAAAATAACCCATGTGCGAGTGGGCCTGCACTGTTCAAACCCGTGTTGTTCAAGGGTCAAATGTATAAAAGTTTAGGGCTTCTGCGTAATTGATAAGGGCAACCAAATTTTGGGGCTGAGGATATACTTTTTACCATGACTGAATTCTTTATTTTTGAGATTTTATGGTGGGGGATGGTATATAGGACACATAAAAATCTGTATTATAGATTATACTATGTTCAGTATATTTTTACGTGTAAAAATATAAAAATAATAAAATACGCTGAACATAGTATAATGATATACTGAACATAGTATTATCATATGTATAATATATAAACAATTATCAACAACTACACTCCTAGGTATATACTTAAAGGAACCAAAAAACCCCATATATTAACAGAAAAACTTGTATATGATGCAGCTATAAAGAAAGATGGAGACTTTACGTCCTTCATGTTCACATGGATGGAGCTAGAAAATGTTCTTCTTAGCAAAGTATCACAAGAATGGAAGAAAAAGTATCCAATGTACATACCCCTATTATGAAACTATCTATACCTTTTATATGAAAGCTATAACTTAATAACAGCCTAAGAATATGAGGAGGGGGAGGGAGAGGGGAAGAGGGAGGGAGAGGGATTGGAGGGATCACTTCTGAGGTTTATCTTACAAGGGTACAAGTGAATCTTTCTAAGAGTAGAATGTGAACGTTTTAAAATAATAACTAAGAAAATGACATGAAGGCTATGTTAACCAGTTTGATGAAAGTGTTTCGGATTGTGTGTGAAAACCCCACACTGTACCCCAGAAGTGCATTAATGTACATAGTTATACCATTCAATAAAAAAAAAACTTGTATATGAATGAATGTGGCAGCATTATATATAATAGACAAAAGGCAGACCCAATCTAAAGATCTGTTTCTCATCAGCTGAGGAGGAATATTTTACACACACACATATGAGTAAAATGGAATATTACTTGGCAGTGAAGAGAAATGAAGTACTAATACATGGTATACTATGGATGAACTTTGGAAATACTATATTACATGAAAGATGCCAATTACAAAAGACCACATATTCTGTGACTCCATTTATATGTAATATCCAGAACAGGCAAATTCATCAAGACAAAAAGACAATTAGTGCTTAGCCAGAGCCAGGACGTGGGAGGTGGGTTTTAGGGTGCTTGGGGTGAAATGGGGAGTGATTGCTAAATGATGCAGGGTTCTTCTTGGGGTGATGAAAATGTTCTAAAAGTGATCGAGCTTGGTATGGTGGTATGCACCTGCAATCCCCTGTACTTGAGAGACTGAGGTGGGAAGATCTCGTGAGCCCAATGGTTGAAGACCAGCGTGGGCAACATAGCAAGACCCTGTCCTTAAAAAAAAAAAGTTATGGTGATTGTTGTATAGCTCTGAGTCTATTAAACCCCATGGAATTGTATGCTTTAAATGGCTCCATGCATCAATTATACATCAATCAAGCTGTTATAAAATTATACAGAAAGGAGGAGTCTATATCAAAATTTAATGGTAGTTATATTGGTATTTTTTCTTAATCCTTTCCAAGTTTTCTTGAATAATTAACTTTTGTGGCTTCAAAAGAGTATGTAAGTAATTTGAATGAAAAACTGTCTTCAGTTCTTTTTTTTTTTTTTTGAGACAGAGCCTCAAGCTGTCACCCTGGGTAGAGTGCCGTGGCATTACAGCTCACAGCAACC
>NW_003852412.1:8165406-8197962 GCF_000181295.1 Otolemur garnettii
GCCTTAGCCGGTTGAGCTATAGGCGCCGAGCCTGTTTTCAGTTCTTACTGAAATAATGTAGACTATAAACACAACAACGATATTCTAAAAGAGCACATTTTGGAGTTGGGGACAATATACATATATTTTTTTCTGATCTTGGTGTCTTTTCCCAAGCTCCTCTTCAGTAGAGACCATTTGACTTTGTTCAACTGAATGGAATGTTGGGGCTCTGGGACTCCCAAGTCTCCTCTTGACATTTCTGTAGATAAGTGTGCCATTGTTTTTCCCAGTCCATGTTTACACTGGGCAGGCACAATGAACGTTCTTACTGGTGTTGCCACTTTTAGAGAAAAAGCGTGTTTGAAATATTGAAACAAAAGTTCAAAGTGTTGTAATAGACTCTGAATTTAGAGTGACAGGTGGTTTCTCCAGTTTGTTCCCTGTGCCACTTCAGTTCTCTGGCAGTTGAGGATTAGATTTGTACACTAGGATAAAGCATTGTAGCAACACATGGAGGCAGGGTAGTTAGTGTGAAACCCCACTGCGTACGGAGCTGGAGAGGAAAGAGCTGGAAGGGTGAGGGGAAACAAGGAGGAAATCATTCACCTACCCATCAATCTGGCCGTCCAGAAGTTGTGATAAAGTAGGCTAGTATGGGAAGTATTTTAGTAATTCAAAAAAGTAAATGACTTTTCCTTCCCTGTCCTGGTCAGCTTGTCTTGCAATCCGCCACATTTTGGTCCACCAGATGTAATAGTAGGAGGAGAGAAGCAGTCATTCGGCAACTATTATGTGCCATGCACCTTGCTGGGCACTGGGCTTGTAAGTGTTGGGTTAAAATCTGTTGGGTGCCAACTCTCCTAGAATGTATAGCCTATAGGAGAAAAAGGTTTGAACTACCTCCCAGGGGCACATGGGGCTTCTAGAGACGTCTACTATCAGGGTGTTTTTTGGCATTTGTGGGGGCAGGCAGAGCAAAGTGGGAGCGTGACTCTCATTTTCCAGCTGTGCTTTTGGCGCTGCCCTGCCGATCCAAGCCAATGGTGGACTTGGTGTGGACAGTTTAACCTGAGGGCAGAGATAAGCCAGTGGTGGACTTGGCTGGCTCTGATCATGATTCTCCTGGCACAGCCAAGTGATAATTAAAGGAAAATACTGATCATTCTGTATTTTTGGTGTAAAGGTTTTTCTTTTCTTACACCCGGGATCTGTGATCTCATTTTGCAAAAGAAGACAGTAAGATTCTTCCATAGAGTTGAAATCGCTTAGGTGAATCAGCATTTTAATGAGGCATTAGTATTAATCCTACAGCTGCTTTAACCTGTTTTACAAACCCTGTTTGCTGGTGCAGCATCTCGAGTGAACCTAAGTATTAGAGATTATCTCTTGTTCCATTACAGCTGGGAAATAAGAAACGTGTTTGTCAAGTTTGGTAAGTCTGATTTAGAGGGGTAATCCTTATTTATGGGTGGGCCTTAAAGGCAAGATTAATAGGCCTTTAAAACAGAATAGGTAGAGTTACTGATATCATTATCTGTTGAAGGTTGCTATGGCAATGAGTGGTTTGATTGCACAGTGCAATTGGTGGTACAGCAGGCTAGTGTAAAAGGATCCTACTAATGGAGCAGAAACTCTCCCGGAGCAATTTAATTAAACTCTGGTAGAATGAGGGCCCAATTCCTTGAAAGCTCTAAGATACAGTTCTGTTTAGTACTAGACTAATTAAAGATATGTTATTATACTGAATCTGCATACTGTCACAGATATTCATATTTTAATTTTAGGATAAAGATGATATAAACTTGAAGGTTTTGAAATGAAGAATTATAATTTTTATGAAGACTTGTGCATTGTAATACAATTTGTGGTACTTTTTAAAAATTAAAAAAAGTCATTATAGGGAAAAATGTATACATGGCAAAGTGCAAAGACGAGCTCCTGGGCCTTTTGAGAGGGGGAAGGAAGCTGGAACCTGACCCTATTGGCAGGTGTGTCTCTTGTTATTGCCCACTGGATTGCCAGGAGATACTGCCTTTTTCTTTTTTTTTTTTGAGACAGAGCCTCAAGCTGTCCCCCTGGGTAGAGTGCCATGGCATTACAGCTCACAGCAACCTCCAACTCCTGGGCTCAAGCGAGTCTCCTGCCTCCGCCTCCCAAGTAGCTGGGACCACAGGCGCCCGCCACAACGCCTGGCTATTTTTTTGGTTGCAGCCGTCATTGTTGTTTGGCGGGTCCGGGCTGGGGATTCGAACCCGCCACCTTAGGTGTACGTGGCTGGCGCCTTAGCCGGTTGAGCTATAGGCGCCGAGCCGATACTGCCTTTTTCATGAGTGATCTGAAATGGGTTCTGTTCTTTTGGATACATACGATGTGTACAGAATTCTTTAGAAGTGCAGTATAATTATTTAAGAGTTTATGGTCACAGATGCCTTTAAAGGAATGTAACTCTCTTTTTTTTTTGAGACACGGTCTTACTTTGTCACCTCAGGTAGAGTACTGTGTCGTCATAGCTCACAGCAACCTCAAACTCTTGGGCTCAAGCAATCCTTTTGCCTCAGTTTTCCAAGTAGCAGGGACTACAGGCACCCATCACAATGCCCAGCTATTTTTATTTATTTCTTTATTTTTTTACAGACAGAGTCTTGCTCTAGCTCAGGCTGGTCTTCAACTCCTGAGCTCAGGCTGTCCACCTGCCTTGGCCTCCCAGGGATTTAACTCTTGACATCTATGCAGATGTTCCTATTGAAACCTTGGTTCTGGATCTCCTTTCTTCCTTCCTTTTCTTTTTTCTTTTAACTTTTAACACTTTAGTGGTATCTTCTCTACTGATCCTAATTTTTAGGTTTTGAGTACATGAATTACAAAGCAGAACCCCTACTCTTCACCCATAAGGTGGTAAATACCGTGGTAGGTGTTTTGCATAAATTTTTATGCATTTATGCAGTGGGACGAAAAACTTAAAAACCATGTGTCTTACATTTTGGCATTTAAAAGCTGGCTCTTGAAGGGCAAAGTTGTCCTATTTGATGTTCAAGGCTCTGACCGTTTCTTCGTGCAGATGTTACTCTGCTGCCACCTGGAGGTCTTGTGCAGGATGTGCATCTGAAGGCAGACAGAGATACTGGTTTGTGGTACTGTGTGTTAGCTGGGACTTTTTGTCCTGTTCTCAATTGAGAGCAGTTGATGCAAGCAGACAAAATTAAATTTATTACCTTTTTATACTTTATTGTAAAAAATTCAAAAGCAAAATTATTAAAAAATATTATATTAAAAAATTCAAATTCAAAATTATTTTGAAGTTAGCTACATTGCTGAATTTTTCTATTTTTTTTGGTAACTTGCAAGTAACTTGGTAACTCGGAAGTAATGAAATTTGTATTTTTTTTACAAACCATTGGGATTTTTAAGTTATCATAATTGTACTAGCTAGGATCTTCAACTTTACTAGGAGTGGTGGTAATGAGTACACTTATCTCATAATTGATCTATAGATAATGCTTTTGTTTCCTCATAAAATTGATATATTTGCCCAACGTTATCTTCAATGGTTATGTCAATGTTTTGCCTATAGTTGATGTTCTGTAAATTTTCATGGAATAAAGGAGACTGAAATAAAAAAAAATTCAAAAGCAATATGCTATTATAGAGCACATATGTAGTATTACTTCATCTAAAGCAAATTCAAAGTTATTGTTACACAGATGTTTAAAAACACATGACAAGTGTTTTTTGGGATTGTTGGCTTCTCTGCTCCACCTTGCCCTTTGTCATCTCTGTTACAATTCCTCATGGAGAGCCATAGAAATGAATACTTCAAACTGTTTCTAAGCAGAAATGTGGATGAAAACTCCTGGCATTGTTGCCTGGTCGTGAGAAGAGCTTTGTAGACCCACTTGGAGGCTGGAAGCATATAACTTAAATTAATAGGAGGTGGCAGAGTGGAGGAGGAAATGTCTAGTTAATGAACCTGCTGAGACAACTCCGGGGGTCCTTAAGGTCAGCACCAAGCAGAACTACAGGGCAGGGGGATCAAGGAGGGAGGGGAAGTGAGGGTCCAGAAGAGAGCCTAGAACCTCAGAGTGCTGTATATTAACACAAATTTGGGGTAAAGAGTTTTAGTTATCTGCCCTTGCTAAGTGGTGTCCAACACTTTAATTTTCCCAGACCCTATCTTGCTAGCAGGGGTTATTTTGACAACGGTGGCTCTTGTTTATGGGCAACTAAGTATTTGGAAAGAGAAACAAATCAGTGAAACCACAGAGAAAAACGCCCCCTTCAGTGACCCTTTCTGTTCATCCCAGAATGTCCAGGCCACTACTATTTCCAGGAAAACCTTTATTCAGGAAGAGGATACCCGGCAGGCCCAGGGCTGCTTTCTGCTTAGCCTGGCCGAAGTCGGGGCTGAGGGGTGCACCAGTGTTCTTGACTTTCAGTGATGCACAGGGAGAAGCCAGAATTCTTCCACAATCAATCATGGTATTTTAAAACATAACTGAAATATGTAGTATTTCAGGAAATAGACATGTGGGGTTTTCTCAGGTGGGTCCAAGTCACGTCCTTACAATCTGTGTTATTTTGAAGAGCCTTTGGTCGTGAGCTGCCTTCCTTTGGAATCAAGGGCATTTATTTATTTAATGATCTTTTTTTCCTCTCAGGATTTCCTGTGAGAACTCCTGGGCTTGTTTACAGCTTGGTTCGCACAAATAATCCCCATGCATGGGCAGTCAGGTTATCAGATCCTCTCTGGTCTGTGGCGAGCTGATTTTGGAGAAGCCTAATCTAAAAACCCAGCTCTTAGCAGACAGCTCCCGGGCAACTCATTCATACTCGTCATCTGGTTTTCTTCTTCTTCTTCTTCTTCTTTCTACCAAAGCTCCAATCAGCAGATCCTGATGAGAATTATTCCTTTTGCAGAGATTAAGGATTTGGTGTCCGGCCGTTCTTCGCCTGAGGAGGAGGATGTAAAGGTAATGACTCCCCGCCGGCTTTCTTCTTTGTACTTCTCTCCAGAGTTAAAGTATAAACGAAGATTTAGTAATAATAAAAAATAAACATGAAACAAAAATAGGTGAGCCCCAAACCCTATGGGGAATAGCTTAAAATTCAGCTTCCTTTGGCAAACTTTTATTTATTTTTATTTTTTTGAGACAGAGTCTTATTGCGTCACCCTCGGTAGAAT
This sequence comes from Otolemur garnettii, assembly GCF_000181295.1. Classification (NCBI taxonomy): domain Eukaryota; kingdom Metazoa; phylum Chordata; class Mammalia; order Primates; family Galagidae; genus Otolemur; species Otolemur garnettii. The sequence continues at coordinate 8,170,568 of NW_003852412.1, forward strand.
GCCATGGTGTCACAGCTCTCAGCAACCTCAAACTCTTGGGCCTAAGCGATTCTCTTGCCTCAGCCTCCCAAGTAGCTGGGACTATAGGCGCCCGCCACAACGCCTGGCTATTTTTGTTGTTGTTCTTGTAGTTGTCATTGTTGTTTGGCAGACCCTGGCCGGGAACAAATCACCAGCCCCAGTGTATGTAGCTGGCGCTGTAGCCGCTGAGCTATAGGTGCCGAGCCCCTTTATCAAATTTTTAATCTCTACTTTCTATTGCTAAACCTCGCCATCTTTCGAGTTGGATTTGTACATGCAAGATATGAATACATTTTCCAAAACAAATTGGTACTTGAAGTGGGATCTCTAGGGATGTTTAACAACAATAGGATTGCAAGAATAAATCTGAGAGGGAGTTTCTGAGAGTAAAATAACCTAGGCACAGCTTTCAGATGTGTTTTAGCGTGGGCTGGACCCTTTCTTTATATTTAGCTTTGAAATATATTAAGTACAAGACTAATTTTCTGTTTACATTCGGTGAGACATGTGACGTGTTTTTACTGATTTTTCCCCAGTTATTTTTCTAGTTCAGAAATAAATAAACATTAGTCTAGCATATATGTAATTTTAAAAATCCACCTGACTTTATCTTCTGCAGTGTGTCAAAAGCTTGGTGGTTCAACCGAATGAACGTGAAGACCAGGACAGTGCTGATTTTGGTATGTCTGAAATATTGTTTTTTCCTGCACTCAGAGGAGTATTACAGATCCAGGTATACAGTGAATGGCAAAAAAATATGTATTTTAGTATGAAATACTCCTTCCTAAAAACCTTGTCTATTTTCTGAAACCAGGTAAATTTTCTTTGCAACATCAGTTATAATACTATGACTTCAGGGGTTGAGACTCCATTTGCAATGTAAAAAACAAAAAGCCATCAGAGCTTTTCCTGGGTGGGTTTGTGGGATATGCCAGGCACTCCCCTGTTATTCCTAGGAAGTAGGCAGTTTCTGGGGAGCCCCTGAGCCACAGATGGAGAGATGGTGGAAGTGAGACTCCTAACTTCATTCTGCCTGGCCCCAGAACACCCAGACTTACCCTATTTTGAAGCCGCGTAGGGAGCCCTTGGAGCTGAGCCTATGTGGCCACCCTAGCTCATGAAAGAGCTTGTTGTGGGATTTGGGTCTGACAGGGAGGAGTCAGGAGCTCCCTGAGCGAGGTGGAGGTATTTCTTCCCATGGACCTGGATATTTTCATCTGCCTACAAATATTCCAGTTCATACCTTCCTGAGGACATCTCCCCGAATCTCCTTTCCACGCATTTTCTGTTTCTTCAAGGCTAATTTGGACCCCAACCTCATCTCATGAGCTATTTAGAGGTGAGCAGAGTGAAGTGAAGCTGATGGGATTTTGAGGACACAGGCTGGGCTCTCAGCAGGTGCCTTGTTTGGGTATCTGGGTGGTCTGTGAAGCCCTGTGGGGCTGATAGGTGGGGAAGCAGGAGAGTCCACACCTCCCTGTGGGTTCCTGCAGGTGCAGTGAAGGTGAGGCAGCTCACAAACTGGGAACCCACACACTTGTGGTATAGCCTTAGGAGTCCCTGGGAAGGTGGTGGTGGTGGTGGCAGCTGAGTGCTCAAGCTGATGTGACATCAGGGCAGACGAAGTCAGTGCCCAGGGTGAGTTTAACTGCAAAGGCAAATAATCTGCAGAGTCACTGTGTGACTGCTCACCCAGGGGCTCACGGGAGGCCAGGGACGTGTGGCTGGTATGTAGAGCAGATACGCAACAGCAGTTAGGACAGTTGGGAAATCACTCAGTGCACAGCAGAGCCAAGAGGAAATGCCCATGGCATCGGCTGACAGTGTAGCTAGTAGCTTGGCCACGAGCCAGAGGGGGTTTGCTGGATCTCCATGCACGAGGTCCTGGTGAAATTGGAACAGAAACTTAGAGCCACGCTAAGCAATGGGCATGCCCTTAATATTTTTGCTATATAAGGTAACATAATAATTTACTTCCAGAAGAAGGGAAGAGGAAGACAAAAGGAAAGCAAACATCTCCATATAGACACTGTGGTGAGCCCCTGGAGCCAGGCGCACACTGTTACTCACGCACACAGGATGTCTGCATCACGCTCCCAGGAACGTGAGCCTTGAAGAATGTTTACCAGGACAAGTTGCTGCTGCTGCTGCTGCTGCTGTTGTGTTGTTTTTTTGGGAGGGGGGGTGATTGGCTATTAAACAGGAGGAGGATTTTCATTTTAGGCTTCAAAAACTCACTCTAATGTCAAACTGGTATATTTGCTTGGTGAGAAGCAGTGCTATGGAAATTGTATTAACAGTAGCTTGACCTAATCTGAGCGTTTTGTCAGCAACATGATCGTGCCTGAAGAGGATTGCTGGGAGGGACTTGAGAGTCACAAACGTGTTCAACAACTGTAATCCAGTGATTTGTGAGAAGATCGTAGATGAATGTTTCTTGGGCTGGCATTGGCTTTTCTGTCCATTTAAACTTTTTGGATTAGTAAAGCTGCCCGGACTTTATGCAAAGAAAATGATAATGAATTTTATTTATTTTTATTTATTTTCTGAAACGTAGTCTCACTCGGTTGCTCAGGCTAGAGTGCCATGACATCATCATAGCTCACAGCAACGTCAAGCCTTGGGCTCGAGTGATCAGCCTCGGCCTCCCAAGTAGCTGGGACCACAGGCGCCCGCCACCATGCCTGGCTAGTTGATGATGGATTTTAAAGGGGGCAGGAAGAGATGAGCAATAGTCAGGTGGCAACCTGGGGTCTGGAGTAGGAAATGGTCTTCAACTTCTGAACTCTTACGTTTTTTACGTGTGCTTGTATTCCGCCCACTCTCTGGGGAAATGCTGGTAGGCGATGTGTGGTAGAGGAGTGAGTCTGTGCTGACTTGGATTGTTCAGAACTGTGTGGTGTGAGTTTAGTACGGCCTCCCACACGCCATCAGAGCTTTTGCAGTAGGACTTTCTGTGGGTAATGGACGTATTCTCAAGCTGTGGCACCCAGGATAGTAGCCAGCATTTACCTGTGTCTGCTGAGCATATGACATGGGGCTGAGGAACTGAATTTTCAGTGTTGTTTAATTTTCTGGCTTTGGTTAGAGCATACCAGTGTTTCCCTCCATTGTGCTTATTGACCCCTCAGAGCAGCACGAATCATACTGGCCATTAGTTCACATACCAAAAATTTCTTTTGGCTTGAGGAATAATGTTGTGGTTGGGTAGCAGCTGGTCGGTGCATCCAAACCGCGGCCCCAGCACCGCCTCAGTGAGAAGCTGACACAAAGATTACATTGATGTTGAGTCCAGGAGTGATGGCCCTGCTCTCTGTGGATGTTATAAGGACCTGGCTTTTGCTCCACGGGAAGAGTCATCACCCGAAGGGCGGAGAGTTCTGATTCTGTTGCTGTCATGGTGGAGGGCGGAACTCCTTCATAGTCTAGGCAGGCAGAATGGGGAGAGAGGGCAGAGAATTTGGAGGATGTTGGTAGATGAAATGAAATGGATTAATTCAGAAAATAAGAAGGAAGAAAGGTAAACGTAGTCCAAGTAGATGGGACTAGATGTGATTGACAGATAGTATCAAAATGATGTGGAAGTAAAATCCACAGTGGGCGGCAGAGGATGCCGTGCTGAGAAGGAGGGTGAACGCTAGTGGGAACAGGGGACCACCCATGGAGAATGCAGCAGGATGGGTGCCGTGTTGGGATCTCAGCTGTGAACAGAGATGCACAAACCGTCCCTGAATCAGCAAAGCTGTGAATGGCTTGACTAGTCACTGTCTTGAAAACTCAACTTCTGTGAATCTGAAAAAATAAAACTGGATGGCTTGGGTTAGAAATTAAGATGTTCGGTTAAAAGTTAAGTTCCTGCTTGAAGATGGTAAAGCCAGAGTACCAGCGTCTCAGGGGAGTTACAGGTGACGCGTCTTCTCCCAAGTGACATTCCACAGTGTGACAAGGTTGTGGGTGATGGACTGGATGTAGTGATGCTTATACCAAAGCTGATTTTCCTCCAATAATTTATCACCCACAGCCTGCATTGCACTAGAGATTGTATCCAATCAGAGATATTCTTTAACATGTTGGGCCCCTTCATTGCTATTATTGCTTATTACTTATGTGTCATATGGTATTGGGACTGGAGAAATGGACTATAGGGAGACGGAGGAACCCAAGCTGGACATCACGTGATTATTTGGATGGAAAAAAGGAGGGACTGGTGAAACTGACATGTCAAAACAAGAACTGTGTGACTGTGTCTTACCTTTCTCTGTGGGGGAAGGTGGAAGAGACATAGAGAGAGACACCGGAGGCAGTGAGGATGGAACTGCTTGGTGTCCTCCAGGTTCCCTGATGCTCTGGGCAGGCAGCAGTGCCACCCCTGCTGCTTGGGGTCTGGCTGGCAGAGCGTGGGCTCGGCACAAGTGCCAGAGAAGAATTTAAACATACCTTGCTAAATAAACCTCATGGAAAAACATTGATAGTACAATTCTAGAAGTAACAAATGTGTCACAGTAGAAAAATAGGGAATTTTAGAAAGAATAGGAAAAGTAAATTCTTATCATTTGCCCACCTAGAGGCAGTGACTATCAAAGTCGTACTTGTCTGCTCCCAGCACTTTTCCTTTGTGTTCATTTTTTTTTTTTTTACATAGTTGTGATCATGAAAACAAGAGAATTTTTGTCCTGTGTTTTCATTTAACATTATATACTATCAGTAAGTTTTAGAAAATGGCTTAAAATTATGCTGTATATATGTATATTTTTTTGAGATGGAGTCTTACTTTGTCGCCCTTGGTAGAGTGCTGTGGCATCACAGCTGACAGCAACCTCCAATTCTTGGGCTTAAGTGATTCTCTTGCCTCAGCCTCCTGAGTAGCTGGGAATACAGGTGCCTGCCACAATGCCTGGCTATTTTTTTGTTGCAGTTTGTCCGGGGTTCAGTTTGAACCGGCCACCCTCAGTATATGGGGCTGGAGCCCTGCTCACTGAGCCACAGGCACCACCCTTATTCTGTATATTTTAATCTAAAGGACATGGATTACTTTAGTAAGAAGAAAAGGAAAATAGCATATATCCTCCCCATAAGTCTTTGTTTATTACCCCACAAGCCCCCTTTTATAATATATATTGTTGATTTTATAGAGCAACCTGATCAGTATATGCGGGGTCCAATAACAGCTATGCTTTAATGCTTTGGGCCACCTCCTTGATACTATCACTTATTACTGGTCCATAATATTAGAAAAGAAAACCTGTGGGTGGGTGTTGAGACCAGGAGGGTGGTCCGTAGGACAGATGAACCAAAGCTGGACGTGGAAGGAAACATTTAATACCAAAAGGAAAAGGAAAGGAAAGAAACTAAAAGAAAAGAAAGGAAAAACAACACAAAGAAAAGAAAACTAATCAGGAAGAAAAGGAAGCTGAAACAGACAGAAACAAACAGTAGGATATGAGGTTCGGATTTCTCAGCCCGGAAGATGCAGACCTTTCCTGCCTACAGACAAGACCGAGGGGGAGAAACAAAGTTCCCTGGCGCTTCCACAGGACGTGCAGGAAAAACGTCTGCAAAGGAAACTGGTGGTAAGTGACTAGAGGGCCAGAGGGAGAGCCCCTCCGGAATAAAATGGTAGGCGGTTCCTAAACAGGTTTTCAAGATCGCCATTTGAGGGCATGTCTGGTAGAGGTCCAGGCACACGGATTCTGTTGTGAGCTGGATGGCATCAGTGCAGTCAACACTACTGGTTTGGCAGACAACCAAATAAGTAGAACTAATGAAGTGGGTTTCTCTTTCTTCTTATATTAACGAAAAGTTTAGAAGTGGAATTAATGTTACTGAGCTGTAAAGACTTAGAAAGCAGCATTTTAAAAAGTCACCTGTGAAAATAGTTGTGAAATGGTTTCAAGGAGGACCTTCAGCATGGAATCTTAAGAGCTGGAGCCCATGTTGGTGGAAGCTGACCTTCTATTGGCTGTTACTCAACACACGTATATCTACGCGGAAAGCTCAAGAATATTGCATGAAACGTGATGGAAAATGGGGGTGGGAGGGAGATCCTTAGTAGAACCCTTACCCTTCTGAAAAATACATTTTCAAATCTGATTTTGGCATACTTCTCTCTCTGTGCCCCCAAAGCTACAAAAGCTTGTGTTACGACCCTTTTTCTTTCTTTTCTTTTTCTTTTTTTGGGGGGCGGGGGGCAGGAGTCTTCTCTCTACCGCAAACTAAAGCTTAGCAGTGATTTGGTTTTGAAGTAAAGGGGTCAGGGATGGTGAAGTATCCCAAGAAGCCCATCAGGAATGCTAAGTTATTTGTATAAGTTCTGTCTCGAATTTTATTCTTTTTATTCACTTCAATGAAATTTTCTTCTCGTGGTTGTTGAGGTTTTAAAAATTCCTTTTGGTAGAATAAAATTGCTGACTTATTGGAATTCTGCTGACTGTTATGAGCTCAATTTGGTTCTCTTATCAAGTGTGTTCAGCCTTTAATATTTGTGGCTTCATGGTTTGGGTAAAATTCTCCCGGTGGAATGTAAATGAAGTATTTTTCTCTAAATGAGACATTGGAGTATTTATTGACAGACTTTTATCCTATGAATTAAAGAGAATATATGGTAAATGTTAGTGTTTCATCCATGACAACTATTCAATTCGATTAAATATAAAACAAATAAAGAGAATATTTGGGGCTTTTAGGTTTATATGTCATGTAGACCAGGAAACAGGAAGAAACTAAAGCCTGAAGGTGTATACTCTATCTTCTTGTCTTTGCTTCTAATTAAAAGATTATGTTAAATTATAAGTTCCAAGTCTAGGATGCTGTCTGGTGTAGTAACGGGCTAAGGTTCTGCCTATGGAACATGAAAAAGAGCCACTTGAGAATCAGTTCAGATTAGGCGTTGCTAATCCAAGCACTCTGCATCCATGGTTCTAAACTCTCCCTGCACCTTGGCATTGTCGTGGTGCTTTAAGAATACTGATGTTTGGTCCCACCCCCAGAGAAGGCTGATTTAGTTGATTTGGAATGTAGGCGGAACAATTCCCAGATGCAGCCAGGTTTGAGAACCACACTCAAGAGATCCCTGAGGTAGCTCAGCAATGCTGCAATTACCCCTACTTTACTAGGTTTTCAGTATTTTTGGAATTGGAGAATGAGGTTCCACTTTTATCTCAACTGATTACAAGCAATTTCAAAAGGAATGAATGGAATCCCATTTTGTGTTCGGTTCACTGATTTTCAATGATTATCACCATTCATATTATGGATCGGTGGGAAATGTGCAAACTTAAAAAAAGTATTGAAAAATTCTCCAACCACCTGAACTTCAATCAGATGATTCTTGAATGTTTAGAATCAAGTGACCATAACTTGCTGTCATTTATTGGACTTTAGGGCACACAGATTGGGTGAAGGAAGTGGGGGTGATATTTACACTAATGTCCTGAGAGCATTATGCAGAATGGGATGAGGAGAGCGGGGCTGATATGTACACTGATGTTGTGAGGCATCAGTAGTAACCTACCCTTATTATGTTCTAAATTGCCTTTGTCTTTCATCTTACAAGCCAACTTAATTTCTGAAATGTAATTAAGGGAGGAAAAATACAGCTGTATTTACTCTGAACTCTGTTGTTCCTTCTTCAAGATAAGCTCCTCAGCTCTGCGACTGTGGCTCAAGCGGCTAAGGTGCCAGCCACATGCACCTGAGCTGGCGGTTTGAGTGTAGCCTGGCCCATCAAACAACAATGACGGCTGCAACCAAAAAATAACCAGGCATTGTGGCGGGTGCCTGTAGTCCCAGCTACTTGGGAGGTGGAGGCAGGAGAATCATTTGAGCCCAGAAGTTGAAGGTTGCTGTGAGCTGTGATGCCACAGCACTCTACCCAGGGTGACAGCTTGAGGCTCTATCTCAAAAAAAAAAAAAAGAAAGATAAGATCTTCATGCCCCAAATAAAGCAGCTTAGTGAATAAGTAAATTCTATAGTTTTTATCCCTAAAGATCCCTTTATTATTATTATTATTATTTTTTTTTTTTTGCAGTTTTTGCCAGGGCTGGATTTGGACCTGCTACCTCTGGCATACGGAGTTGGTACCCTACTCCTTTGAGCTACAGGTGCTGCCCAAGATCCCTTTATTTTGATGTTTAAATCAAATAATTAGATTATGCCTTCCATTTTTTTTTTTTGTAGAGACAGAGTCTTACTTTGTTGCCCTCAGTAGAATAGTGTGGCATCACAGTTCACAGCAACCTCCAGCTCCTGGGCCTAGGCAATTCTCCTGCCTCAGTCTCCCGAGCAGCTGGGAACACAGGCGCCCACCACAACACCCGGCTACTTTTTGTTGTGGTTTGGCTGGGGCTGGGCTCGAACCCCCCACCCTTGGTATATGGGGCCGGCCCCTACTCACTGAGCCACAGGCGCCGCCCAGATTATGCCTTTCAAATAAGTATAAACTCTTAAGGAAACTACAACTTACTTACAAAATATGAAACAAGTAATAAATATGGAGTATTTTTTGAAAATGGTATTTATAAAATTTGTTTTATGGAAAGCTAAAATGACACCTAGGGATTTCCTCTCCTTTTCTTGTGTTGAAATGCTTCGGAATACCTGTGCTTTTAGGTACTTAACAAAAGAATTACCCTCACAGAGGGATAGCAGGCTTGATTGCAGTGCAAGTGTATTTGTGTGAGTTTAGGCTTGTTTTTTTTTTCTTTTAAACTATCTAGTGGCTAATCCTTGGAAGGTCTTTAGGGCAATTAAGATTCTGGTTAGTTTTCATGCCAGGCAGTACAAGCCCTAACAATTTATTAGGACAATTTGCTTTAACTTTTAGAGTGGCTAATTTGGAAGACATTTTTATGAAAGATGGCTTCTTCCTTCGGGCATGAGCAAGAATGCTAACAGAATTTATTGTTTTTTAAACATCACCAAATAATTTATTTGGAATCAGAATTAAAAGAACAGTTGACAGTTGTGAAATACTTATTCTGATACGTCTGATTAGTTGTGTAAGTAATCCATGGGAGTTCCCCTGATTAATTTTACTTTATTTCTTTAGTACCAGGTTTTTTGATAGTTTTAAACTGGAGATCTTCAATTGTGAAGTTAGGGAATGTATCTGTGTGTGCTTTACTATACATTTGCTTAAGCTTACAAAGCTCCCTCTCCGGCTCTCGCTGATACTCTGGGCCAGTAGCAACAGGTCCTTCAGATACTTGTCACTTAGATCTGTTTTCTCTGATCTTGTCCACGGAGAGTTTCTGTAAAGGATCAAGTTCATTATGAAATGCCACTGCTGTCACACCAGCGTTCCTCTGCAAATGGACTGAGACAGCCGACAGAATGCCAGGGGAGAGCCAGGAGAACCTCTGGAGAATCCTGGGGATTCCACAGGCCCCAGCTGTTACTCTCAGAATCTGTTCTTCATGTTTTGAGATTCTGTGAAGAAGAAATGTAGCTAAAAGTACAGAAAGAAGGGGTACAATCAGAGGCCAGGCAGGAGACCCACTAGGAGATAGTCTGTTGATTCTTCATAGTAATTAAAATAAGAAAAAAAAATGAGAATAAGGAGTGAAGTTGAAGGTGTCTAGAACTTGAGAAGAAAACTCTGAGCGAACTTAGGTGGCTTCAGCCAAGTTCTTGAGATTTGTCTGCCAGCAAAATTTCAGCTGATCTAAGATAGATCCCCTCACTACAGGGGCTGAATGGGAACTTCTCAGAGGCTTAACTCTTAGGACCATATTAACCCCAAAGAGATATTATGTGCTCCTAATAAGTTAGAATTATTTCTAGTACATAATATTTTAATGTCTAATTCATTCCCCCTGAGTTGCATGGTAAGTTTGCATAATAAAGACTTAAGCAAAAGTAAATGAAGTCTGATGTTTGACTTGAATTCTACATAACTGGAAAGGGAGGCAAACGCTCTGTTAGCGGCAGTCCCAGAAACATTTAATGAACATCAATTCCGTACCCTTCGCTCTCATTCTTCAACATTTTTACAATTAACTTTATTATACTAGTTTTAGATTTACATTCTTCATTTAGATTTCTTCACTTTGTGCCTCATTTCCCTTTTCTCTTCCAGCGTCCCATCCTGTAAGGATGGGTCAGATATTTTGTAGAATGTTCCTTAGTTGGTATTTTTCTGCTGTTTTGTCCATCGTTAAACTAAGATAATGGGTTTGGGGAGGAATACCACGAAGTAAAGTATCATTTTCATCACACCTTATTAAAAGTATGTACTGTCGACATTAATTACCACTGTTAATATTGGCCTGGATGACCTGGTGGAGGTAGTGTTCACTTTCTCTGCTGAAGAATTGCTCTTCCTCACTCACTACCCTTCCTAAATTGTGTTCTTTGGAAGGAAGTTACCATGCACAGATCACTCTCCCACTTTTTTTTTTTTAAAGATTTTTTTTATTAAATCTTAGCTGTGTACATTAATGCATTCACGCAGCACAGTGTGGGGTTTTCATATACATTTTGAAATACTTTCATCAAACTGGTAGCCTTCATGTCATTTTCTTAGTTATTGAGTTAAGACATTCATTCTCTGCTTTTAGAAAAGATTCACTTGTACCCTTGTAGGATAAACCATAGAGGTGACCCCTCCAAGATAACTCTCACACTTAAGGGATAAGGAGTTGTCTGTGTATTTTTTGTAGGTGGAATATTGACATAAATTACCAGGAATGCTTTTGCATGGGAGATTTGTATCTCCCTCTTCCCAGGTTATTTATTCAGTCATGTATGTCTGTATAGAGTCATGGGTATTTTACACTGTGAGTTATAATCTACTTTATTTGTTAAAGTGTTTCAGCTTTGGTAGTTGGGAACTATTTTATTTTATTTTAGACAGAGTCTCACAATGTCACCCTTGGTAGAGTGCTGTGGCGTCACAGCTTACAGCAACCTCCGACTCTTGGGCTTAAGTGATTCTCTTGCCTTCGCCTCCCAAGTAGCTGGGACTACAGGTGCCTGCCACAGTGCCCAGCTATTTTTTGTTGCAGTTGTTATTGTTGTTTAGCAGGCCCAGGCCGGGTTTGAACCTGCTAGCCTAGGTGTATGTGGCTGGTGCCCTAACCACTGTGCTATGGGTGCCGAGCCTTGGGAACTATTTTAGTTGGCTCTTGCATCCTCTTACATATCCTCATCGTTGTACATTTATTTTTCTTTAAGGTGGTGATACTTTAATTGTGGATGGATAACACTTTTTTTTTCTTAAGTGGATCATCTAAGTAGAACTTATATCTGCAGTATTAAACGCTGGTGGAAGCTTTGCCAATATAAATTCTTTAATGTGTTGCATCAGTCAGGAAATCTACTATTGCTCTGCCCTAAGTGTTTTGAGTATTTTCTTTATTTCTTCTTACATGTAGACATACCATGATATAAGCAGTTTCTCCTTGTTGGGCTTCTAGGTTGTAGTCGTGGTTTTTTCCTCTTAGAGAATAGAGTGATGTAAAGGGGCGTATCAGAATCTCTGCAGGTGCATGTAGATTTTTTGTTTAAATAAATAAAAGTAATAAAGGTAGATAAGAAAGTAAAATGTTCTTATTTTTTAGGTAAGCTTCCAGTATGGATGGCAGCAACATAAGATTCAAATTTATAACAACAGTGGTTGTACTGTGTTCCCAATTTGTGTCTATTTTATGTGAATTCAATTTTATGGACTCTGTAAAAAACAATGGGGAGGAGAGGAGGAAGGGAGAAATATAATAATTTAAGCTTCAGGGTGGCTCCACCTCCATTCCAATCTGTGAGTACAGTGTCTATGAGCGGGTGTGACACCGCAGATGTGAATAAGCTGTTCCTACCATTCCTCCTGTAGTGAGAGCATCTTGGCACGTAGGTGAGAGCCCTGCGGGGGAAGGTCCTCGTTTCCTCTGTGACACAGCCTCAGCAAAGTCCAGCCATTTCACCCATTGCCCAACCATGCTGACGATAATTAGCTCCAACAGAAGATCTGCTTGTCTACTTGTTCTAAACTTGCTGAGATATGGCATGGTGGCTTCCAAGGGTTTTGAAGAAAGTCTGTCCATCCTTGATTTTTACACCATGCTAGAAGTTAAGGGTACATACGGGGAAGCAGATGCAGTGTTTAAATTGTTACCGCACTGGCTCACGTCATCCAGAACAGGCTTGTCCTGGTTTCAGGGGCTTCACCTCTGGACTTTTTGCCTGGACTTTTCGGTAACTTCCTGGTAAGATTCTAGCAATGCTAATCCTCCTCTTCTTTCTGTCTTAGTATGATTTTCTTGGAATTTCCTTCCACATCATCGTGTCTCAATTTTGAAGATCAAACTTTTGCTCCTGAGATCAAGAATACCATAATGTCTATAGTATAAAAGTGAAACATAATGAAAGTTTTATTTACATATAATATTTCAAGCTTGTTGAAAATCTACTTGTGGCTGGGTGTGGTGGCTCACACCTGTCATCCTAGCACTCTGGGAGGCTGAGGCGGGTGGATTTCTTGAGCTCAGAAGTTGGAGACCAGTCTGAGTAAGAATGAGACCCTGTGTCTGCTAAAAATAGTAAAACTGAGGCAAGAGGATCTCTTGAGCCCAGGAGTTCAGGGTTGCTGTGAGCTATGATGATGTCATGGCAGTCACTTTACCTGGTGTGACAGAGTAAGGCTCTGTCTCAAAAAAAAAAGCAAAAAAAAAGGAAAATCTACCTATATTAAGTTTTTTACTGTTATAATCCCACTGATTCCCTTAGTAACCCTCTGAAGTGTAGATGTGATGATCCCAGGTTATGAGGCAACTGGGCTCAAGAAGTGTGAGTGACTTGGTTAAGGAAGTCCATAGAGGACTGTTGGAGCCCAGAGATATTTTCAAAACCTATGATTTTTCTTTTTAACTTGTGACTCCTTAAAAATAAAAGTAAAATACAGCTCCTGCCCTCAGGGAATTTGGGGGCCCATTGGAGGATAAGAAAATTGTGCAAATACTGTAATTCAAGTCAAAACATAAATATTGCTTTGAATAGATTTAATATTATCCAGGTTGAAAGGCAGATTATATGTCTCAGTGAGGAGGACCAAGCAAAGTTTCTTTTCTGTATAGGTTTGTAGAAAGCTGAAGCTTCAAGGCAGCAGCACTTGGGCTGATTGTAACGCCATGCAGGTTATTTTCTAAGTAAAAGGATTTTCTAACTTAAAGAGGCCCAGTAAGGTGAAGGAATCTCCCATGAAATCATTCACACTGTTATAGCTGTGTGGTATCTGGTGAAAAGGTGGCCTGGAGCATAGATCATTGAATTCTGCAAACTGCAATTGCAATCAGCCAGTCTTATTTGTCCAGTGAACGTGAGTGAGATGTAAGTAACATCTTGAATTAATTTACATGCAGTTGTATTGACCAAATTATTTAAAAACAAAACAATTACTCTAGAAAATAAGGAGAATAAGTGACCTAAATTCGGAAGAAATTCTTTGGTGAGCAGAGACGTGAGCTGACCTAGAAATAAGAAGGACTGTCCAGTCAGTGTTTTCAACTTTACTTTGTATGTTAACCATGCATGGCTCGTTGGTAGAGATCATTTTATTCTTTAAAAAATATTGATACAGAGTAAAGTAAATGTGGACATTGGGAAGTCTCTTGAGATCTGAGGTATGTCAAATATTTAGACTGGTTAGCTCGCTTGTATTGGTTGGGTAGTTCTAATTTTGTCAGAATAATTTCTATATCAATAATAATTTGATATGTAATTGGTCAACAAGAACTATGATTTGGGGGAAAATTAGATTTAGATGAATCTCCCTGGTATCTTAACTTATTGACATGCTTTTAACAAACTGTTTTCATCTCTCTGCCCACATTGCCCCGAAGCTTTTCTGATCTGTCACTGTTGTGCCTGCTCCAGTAATGTGTTGACCTAGAGTTTATCTGTCTCCCAGTTGAGTAGCTCCAAGGGGCAGGAGAATTGCTTGGGATTGGGGTGGGGGGTTTTTGTTGTAAGTGCAGGTTCCTAGACTACCCTCAGACGGATTTAACTGGTCTAGGATGGGAACGTTATAACCTGAATTTTAAATAGACAGTTGCCCCCAGGCCCCCACTTTAGTTCTGATACCCGCTGAGAAATTGTGCCCCAGGCTCTTCTGTCTGTACAGTGTAGCCTCCTGAACACTTTGTCCCATTTCTGACCTACTTAGTAAAACCAGTCAGGGAGCCTGCATGGAGCTTATTACTTTTGTTCTGTTTGTAATTTAACAAAAAACATGTCTCACTTTTTCCCAAAATATAATATGCATATCTTCAGTGGAGCAAGAAGCTACAAAACTGGCCCCCACCAATGCAGGATGAAGACTTTGATATTTCTAACCATCTTGGAAATTCTGCATGTCAAAGGATTCTTTAACAGTAGGTTACATAGTTGAAGAAAGATAACAGCATCTCCCATTCAACAGTGTCATGTCAGTGTGGTAATTGTCCCCTCCAGTGGAGAGCTTTCTTTGGTCTGCAGACATTGTGAGGCAGCCAAGGGCCAGAGGACCTGTGCACATTTCTGGTATTGGGTGGAGCCTTAGAACAGTGGGTTTTCTTTCTTTTTTTGCCATTTTTGGCTGGGGCTGGGTTTGAACCCGCCATCTCCAGCATATGGGGCCCGTGCCCTACTCCTTTGAGCCACAGGCACCACCCAACAGTGGGTTTTCTTTGCCCAGAAGTCTTGCTCTTCATAAATGTAGATACTGTTGTGATAAGTAAAATACTAATGTATTTTTAAATACTTTATAAAAATTCTTGTGGCAGCTCAATGCCCGTAGCACAGTGGTTACAGCGCCAGCCACATACACCGAGGGTGGCGGGTTCGAACCCGGCCCAGACCAGCTAAACAACTGCAACAAAAAACGAAACAAAACAAAACAATCTTGTGGCTTTCTTGTTAAGATATGTTTTTAATCAGCAGATACTGAAAATACTATGGTTGCCATGTAAACATTCTTCATAGGTAAAGAATCAGTTACACAGGAGACCAACTACGGGGTGTCCCCAGAGTCACCATACATGGGGAAAGCGTAGCTAAATGTAGCTTCATTTACAAAATGTTCATTAAAAACGTTACCAAATATTCTCTACATGGTGGCCACCTGTGTGTAAATCATTCATTCATGCAGCAAATGCCTTCATTGTCCCAGGCACTGTGCTCTAAAATGGAGACTGAGTGGAAACACTCTTTCACAAGATTTGGGATGTATTTTCATTAAAGATCCATATGGACTAAAACTCTTCTATCTGATGTTAGGGCTGAGAGTTATTAATGCTTATGACTGTGCCCAGCTGATTAGGAAGAATATGCAATCAGTCCTCAAATAAAAAGCCACAAAGCGGAACATATATTCGTATTTCTCTTCCCTTAGTTTTCAGTGCTTGCAACTACACTCCAGCTGTATTTTGCTCTTCTTGTGTGTTTATGTGACAGGCTATATAAAAGCACAGCAGTGATTTATTTAATTCTGATTTACTTAAATTTGAAATTAGGAGTTCTCTTTCCTTTCTCCTCCTCTGTCTATGCCCCTCACTCAGCCCCTACCTAATCAGACAGGATTAGCTGTCACAGAGCACGCCATGCTGCTATTTTCTTACACAGGGTGATATAATAGTGCCTACACTTAGGGGAATAATAAAAGTAAAGAGGTGAATGTTAATTAAGACACATGCTGTCAGGCTCCAAATCTGTGGAGCTGAATGGATCCTCGTATTATTTCTGATTTCCTTTAGTTTCTCTGGGTATCAGATGATTTGTAAAACAAAACGCCATATTTCTTGTTATGGTTTCTAGTGAAAGAAAAGCTTTAAGGAGACGTCTCTGTGGGAGAAACTCTCCCACCACAGATCTTGACTGCTGTGCTTGAGCTTATTGGGGACATGCCCATCTGTGTGCCTATAGGAAATAGAGAAGGGAGTTTGAGCAGGGTCAAGATTTATGGGGAGGCAGTAACGAGCCTCTACTGAATGCTAATTACTGGAGAGTTGTTCAGGGAGACTGCACGGGACGGTTGGTTTGTGGTAAATCAGCCCCTAGCTCTATTGAGATGGACTGAACGTTTAGATCAGAGCTAGAAGGGCGCCAAAATCATGATTGATGGGCAAATTTGGCGACAATTTAGGAAAATTCTCCAATTGTATTAAACAGTAGTAGGTGACTTTGCATGAAAATTTGAGATAGGTACAATGCTACATAAAAGTTAAAGCTTCCAACCCCTTTAGGATTGAAACGACAGTGAGCCTGGTTAAATGAATGATCAGAGCTGTTTGGGCACTTAGATCCAAAAATCTGCCCAGGCTGCCAGTAGTATCAAAGAAGAAATTGCTCGGGAAAGAGCCCGACCCCGAGTCTGAGGCTTTCATTTGCCCGTGGATCAAGCTTTCTGGCTGTCCACACACATAAACCTCAACCTTTATCTAACGCTGCACAGGGTGGCTTTTCTGAGAAAGGATACTCTGGCTCCAGAGCAAAACAAGTGCTGCTTTGGGAGGCTTTTCTTGAGTCCCAGG
The DNA here is from genome assembly GCF_000181295.1 of Otolemur garnettii. NCBI lineage: Eukaryota > Metazoa > Chordata > Mammalia > Primates > Galagidae > Otolemur > Otolemur garnettii. The sequence continues at coordinate 8,187,086 of NW_003852412.1, forward strand.
CAGTTCTCATTCAGTTCCCAGTTGCCTTCCTCCTTCATTTCCATTTCCAGTAACACAGAAAGGAGAGTTAATGATTCATTTGCTCCCAGCGCCCTTTTGAATAAGTGGACTGCGCTGTTCAGCGAGACTCTCGGCTCCCCCCTCTCTCTTTTACTTCCCCGGTTTGGCTTTAATATTTACAGCCTCCTGGTCGGTCTACATGCCTGAACGCCTAAAGGAAGCAAAACATTTACTGCCTCTCCCTCCCCGGTGTTCAGAGCTGTTTCATCCAGCCTCATTCCTCCTTTTGACATCACACGGGGAGAGTTGCCTCCTGGCTGAGGACGCCCCAGAGTGCTTCCTGAGTCTCTGCTGTTTAATCAGTTGATTTCGCCAAAACAAAAAGATGGATTCTGACTCAGACTCACCTTTTAATTACTCCTGGCCTTCCTTTCCCAAAATGAAGATTCGGAGAAGGACATCTAGACAAGGTAGATGGCGGTATCTTTTCTTTCCCCTAGAGCCAAACTAGGTGTTTTCAGATTTTTACTTTGCTTTTTTTCCTCCTGTTGTTGCCAGACTGTTTTCTGATGAAGTGCATGTTTATACCCGTCTTTATGAAGTATATAGATACTTTAGGCATAGATTTCAGAAGTAAACCTACTCGTTCTCCTTATGTTTCTTTCACTTTGAATCTACCTTTGTGTTACTGAGTACTGAACGCAGTGCTCTTTTTTTTTTTTTTAAAGGAGTTGAGTACAAGGTATATGTTTTGGATTCACTTAATCAGAGTTACCTTGGAGTTACCTTGACAATAAAGAGTTCTGTTGATTTAAACACATCCAGTCGTTGTGGGATTTGCAGAGAACTACGTGTGTGGTTAACTCCCAGTTTCTGCTTCTGTTTTAGTTTTAAGTGTGTCTTAAATTAAAAAAAAATCTGCACCTAAGACAATTGCTATTTCGATTTTATACTATTTTCTTGATTTATGGCTATTGTAAGAAAAGGATTTAAGAAAAAATAACTTCAACATGAAAGCCAGTATTTTTTAGGGAATACAGTTATATTAATAAAGTTTACTAAAAAAAGAAATTATTAAGTATCCAAAAATCATTTATTGCCAAAGGAAGAAGAGCTATTTATCTGCAGCATGCTGAGTAGTGGGGTGAGTTTACATTGCTAATTCCCCCTCACTTGCCACCTACCGCTGTTGTGGCGTGGGCCATGGAAACCAAGGGGCCAGCAGATGTGGGGACACGGTAGAGGTGTCCTGAGTTCCTGTTGTACCATCTTTGGCTGGACTTAGCAAGTGGTGATTGTTGACTTCTGAGGTTTAAAACAAACAAGAAAAGTAGTGAGTAACCTTTCCTATGGCTTGTCTCATAGGAATTTATCTGGTTATGCTTTTAATTCAAGGAGAAAAGGAATATTTTCATGAGCTTACAAGCAGAGAAGTTGTCTCTGAAAGCATGTTATCTCCGTAGCATTGTCCTTCTGGAGCTCACCTGTTCTATAGAGGGACTTACCCTGTCACCCTGTGCTTTTTGTAGGGAGGGATGGACTCTGGTAGTCATCAACATTATCTGGTTAGCTTTGAGGATCTTTCTTCCTCCTCAATGAAATAGAAGTATGTGCTTGCTTGTTTGCTGTTTGGCTGGGATCAAGGCCAACCCTAGGAATGAGAGGAGTTGACCATGTAGGGCTAGTAGAAAGTCTCACCCAGAACAAATTTCTCTGGTTGTTCAGCTACCATCCTTCAAATTCAGCCCCTGGGGACTTCAATCGTTTGCATTCAGCATGCTATTCATCTGTTGTTCTGTTTTAGAAATTATTTTTTTTTTTATTTTGTGCCCACGAAAATTGTTTTTTCTATTTTATCAATCTTACAACGTCGGGGATTTGAAAAGTTTCGACATGAAAGCCTGTATGTCTCCGGGAGAGATAGTCATGGGCTATGGGGTGATGATGTACGGGACTTACTACTAAATGGTTCTGGGGAAGAACATGCGTATGAGATAGCATCAGCATGTGCTTATGAAAGCAAACTCGTGCACAAATAGAAAGTAGAAGAAAATGTTAAAAATATGTAAATCTGAGGAAAGGGGATGTATCCGTGTTCTCTGGGCTATTCTTACTCTTTCAGCTTTTCTGTGACTTTGAAATTATCCCCCAGTTGTAAATTAAAAGAAAAAAATTTAATCACTTCTAATTCACTGATACTTTAGTGAGTAGTATTAGTTCTGGTACACTGAGAGCTTCTTGCTTTTTTTTTTTTTTTGAGACAGAGTCTGACTATGTCCCCCTTACTAGAGTGCAGTGGCATCACAGCTCACAGCAACCTCAAACTCTGGGCTTAAGCGATTCTCTTGCCTCTGCATCCCAAGTACTCGTGACTACTGGCGCCCGCCACAACACTCGGCTGTTTTGTTATTGTAGTTGTCATTGTTGTTTGGCAGGCCCGGGCTGGATTTGAACCAGTCAGCTCCGGTGTCTGTGGCAGGCACCCTAGCCACTGAGCTAAGGCGCCGAGCCCACTGAGAGCTTCTTGAAGGCAAGTGTCACTCTGTAAGGGTACCACATCTCTGTGCTAATTCTAACCTACTTAAATTTGGGGGAATAATCTGCTTTATTTATTTTATGTTTATGTTGTCCACCTGACTGACTTCGTGCCTGCATTGTAAGGGGCCCAGGCAGCTTAACAACCTGGAGAGATTCATGGATTCATGATCAGTGAAGAACCTTGGGAGTGCACTGCAGTTGTAGGGAAGGCATTAATCACACTCTCTTTTTAAATCCAAAGTTGGAGCATGGCCAGTATGAGCTACAACAGAAAGTCATAACATAGCTATGTATAAATTAAACCTGATTCAAGTGAAAGCAGGTACCTGGGATATGAAAATGATTAACTATTTGATGCTAATAAACAAAAGACTAGTGAAAATAAGGTTGGTAGCGGAGAGCTGGGAATCATTAGACTTTCTTTCTATATTAAATCAGGGTGATGTTATTTGTGATGAGCAGGTTTGGTCATGCTGTCATGTTAGCTGGATGGGATCTCAGAACCATAGACCCTTAGAGCCAAAAGGGCCATCAGAATAACATGGCCCAGTCACCTCATTTTACAGGTGAGGATGATGGAGCTCACCTGTGATGCAGAATTATTTACATGTTTAACAAGCCTTTTCAGGGTACTAGGCACTGTCCTAGAGGGTGGATGAAGGGCTGACAGAAGCTGTCCCTGCTTACGGGGATCTTAGCACTGGGACAGATCTCCCAGCACCCATTGATGACACTTCCATATAGTGGAAGACATACCCAGTAACCTGAGTTTTCAGCCTGATGGCCAATTTGTGAAGAATTACGGTCTTTTGTTTCTTAGAGGATGATATAAATATTTTAGTCAGTCTTCTAAACTAAGGTGGCTCGAGTTCTTCCTCACTCTCTCCTTCATTGTAATCGTCAGCAACATCTTTCTCAGATAGAGGCCCAAGTCACCTGGGAAATCGTGAGGGAAGTTTGGAGGGCTTGGAATTTCTGGCTTATTGGCGAAACTCTCTGTATTTGACGAGAACTATTCTCTTTTATTCTCTCCTATTTTTCACCTGTCCTGCCCCCACCAAGTATTCCCTTTGTTGTAATATTCCTTACTGTTTTTGTTTTCACTATTCTTTGATGAACACCCAGACATAAACACATTACTGGCTTGTTTAGGGAGGGATGTGAAAATTTAAAGGATTTAATAAAACATCTAAGAGGAAACCTGTGATAGCAGGAACCCACCAATACCATATTTCCACTAAAAGGAGATCTAGCACTTTCTTATTTTCATGCCTTCAGAAGGAAGAGAAAAGCATGAAACTTAAAGCAGTGAGTTTGCAAATGGTCAGTTTCTAGAGGGGAGCGTGATGAAAGCAGCTAAAACCACGCTGCCCAAAACGTACTCCTGGGTTCTGGAAAGTTGGCTTGGTCATTTCATTGGCAGCTCCAGGACAGGCTCTCCTGGGAGTCCAGTGGTTAATGATTGGAGTGGACCAGAATCAACTCCATTCTGCTTCAAGGGCTCTAGGAATGCCTGGAGTTTTGTTTTGTTGTTTTCAGTAGGAGATTCAACTAAAAAATTAATGTTAATTAATCAAAGATTTAAAAAATATAGGGACTGGCCTTTACCTAAGGTTCTCATAAGTTATCATTCAATCTTAAAAAATGCATACTTTAGTACAAAATCATCAGGCCCCAGGAAATGTTAAAATGTTCTTTTCTTTCTGCTTTTACCCACTTATGCAATGTCACTCACTCTCTTCTACCCTGGCTCATGTCATACGCCTCTCTAATGACATACCGAGTGAAGAACTACTCCCCCCTCCACACTTTGTTCTTTTTGCTTGTCCAAAACCGGTCTACAGTTACCAAGGAAGGCAATGCATATCTGAAAACTTGACAACTTTGGAGAGCTTAGCAACAAATGTTCTGTTGTCATAGTCAAAATAACAAATAACAAATATATATACCTTGTATGTTGTACTTTATTAACTACCGTTTCCTAAGCTATAGTAGGTGCTATACATGATACCTGATTCTCAAAATAACTCTGTGATCAGATATTACTTTGGCTTTATAGGTGAAGAGAGAGAGGCTTAGAGAGTTTTAAGTTTATTCCCAAGGCCATACCAGGAAATGCAGAGAATGGCAACCTTGGTAGAATAAGGAAGGAGAATGGTATCTGAACAAAGTGTTTTTCACATGTGTTGTCTTGTAAAAGACCTGTAGTAGATGTGATTGTGATCTTTGAGGTTCAGTGAAGCCAAATGGGCTGCCCAAGATCAAAGTCAATATCTGTCAGAGCCAGGCCAAGAACCAAGACACTGGACTTGAGAGGTTTTGCTCTTCCTGCTATGTTTTACCTCCTCTTAGTAAAGGTAAGGGATGGTGAACATCATGGTAGCTACCTTGGCTTCAAAAGATGTCATTGTGTCTCGCCATCTTAGCTTCTCTCTCTCTTTTCTGAATCTCTACTAGGAAGAGAAGTGACAGGGGAGACTCTGGAGGAGCAAGATGGGAGGGCTGTTTTTATGTCTTGATACCTTTCTCCTATGCACAGATGGAGAACTTACACACGTCATTGCGCTAGGCTTGGGAACGGATGCACAGATGCCTGAAGCACGGTTAGTTGGCTTAGGAGAGGAAGAGGCAGGACAAACAGAGAAAAGGATGGAGTCAGACAGCTTTCAGTGTGCCCTGAAAAGTTCACAGGTTTGTTCCAGACAGAGAAGATATAGCCTTTTTCATGAGCTCATTTCATGTTTGGAGGTCAGGTTCCTAATCTGAAAAATAATCCTTGACACAGTAAGTATTGAGAGGTATGATGCCATTTCAGAAGTTTTAATGATAATTTTTAAAGGTGAGTTGCTTTGATCTCATGGGCTTCCTTGTTCTTTGCCTCTTTGCCTTCCTCCCTTTCATGAAGTTTCATTGAATATACACGTGCACAGGGCATGCGTGTGTGTATTCAGTCTAGAAACTCCCTGAAGAGTGTCTGAATACCATAAGAGGACTCAGTCACTACAGAAATCCTTATTAAGGAAGAGAAACATTTTCCTAAAGGTGATGTAACCTGCTGAGATGTTTTAGTTCTCAGAGAAGGAAAGTGTTTAACTTCATACAGAGTGGTTTTGATTCCAGACTCTGCTTAGAGTCTAACCTTTGTCAGCAGATGAAAGGAGGCCTGGCCCATTGCAGTTTTTTTGCCAAACAACACATTTTTACACCTCTTATGACTCCCTTTAGTTAAACAAATACTTTGCCAAATTTTTGAAAGTGATTTTTTTTTCTTTATTTTTGGCTAGTTCAAACTCTTGGGCAAGATATCTTTTCTCTACTAATCTCTGTAGATGGAGGATGGTATTATAATTAATTATCCTCTTGTTTGAGGGACTCCTCTTGACCATTCCCAGTTTTAGGAGGGAACTAATGGTTGTTAACCAAGTAAGGTAGAAAGTGATTTAAGTGCCATAGGAGAGATCAGGACAAATTACTGTCGAAGTTCAAGGCAAAGAGACTAGTTCAAGTGGGGACATCATGAAAGGGATATCATTTCAATAGCTGTGGTGAGCTGATGGGGTTTTAATAGGCAAGATGTGCCCTCTAAACAAATGGGCAGAATCAGGTGTACATAGAACATATGAGATAGAAAACAGCCTTGTCTTGTGGACTGTTGATTAGTGGGATATGGAAATGTAGAGTGGTGCCAGTGTTGCACTGGCCTGCATGGTTAGTTTTGTCTACTTAACCTGTTTATTCCATTTGCTGAATAGCACTTGCATTCTTCAAGGGGTGGCTCTTCCATTGCTCTGGCCATGGGTCCAAATAATGCTGCTCACTTCCCATGTGTCCTTGCCTTCCTGGGTGCAATCAGATGGCTCATCCCAGACTGAGCCAATCAAGGCATTCCTACTTCCTGGCTAACATGATTGGTCCAGGATAGGCTCATGATCCAACCATAGCCAATCAGAATCCTTCTTTGTGATGTTTCAGATAGGAGCTTGAAAGGAGATATCTTCCTTCTTGGGTGGCTGTACTGGAAAGACTAGAGTGGAAACCATTAATTGGAAGAAACCAATCTATAGTAGGAAGAAAAACTACAAATGTGTAAAGAGAAGTAAACAAGTAACAAGGTCCTGCCTAGGTTCCTTCATGCTACCTAGGTTCCTACCTCTCAAGGCATGGATGCCTTCAACAAATCTCCTCCCTCTCTCTTATTTTTGTTTTAGCAAATTCAGGTGAATATTTCTTCCACTTCCAATCAGAAATCTCCAACTTGTCCTTCAAGATGCAGCTTGAGGGTCCCTAATTCCAGGAGGCCTTCCCTAAATTCCCTCATAGTTTAGCAGTGTATCATCTGTGCCATTTGCCTCATGTATATTTTTATGATAGCCCCTTTTATTGATGTATCACAGCTACTATTTAACATCTGCACCCTAAGAAACTGAATTCCTTCAAGATGGACACTGGCTGACCTGTTGTTACTTCTCCTGTGTCTGGGTCACAGAAAGTAGGCAGTAAATAGTGAAAGTGTATTGTGGCACAAATTTGTCCACTCTACATCCAGATACTTCTCTTCCTTGCTGAGCTGGTATTGAATGTGATTTCCTGGTGAGGGTGGAGAGCTCTTGGAATTTGGGGAAGCTGTGCTTCTTGAATCCTGGTCCTTCTGGGCTCTGTTGTAGTTGGACTGACATGGGTGCTTCCCTGAGGTATGCCTGCTTTATTACTAGGTGTTCTGGCATCTGTAACCAGGGCTGGGATCCTGGTGTTGGTCAAGACCTGGCGATTCTCCTTCTGGCTCTCCCTGACTTGACCTCACCTTGGCTCTTGCATTACGGAAACCTTGGCCACTAGCCTAGATGCTTCCCCTAGAACATCTGCCATAGGGTGTGTTTCTTTGCAGGGTGTGTTTCTGTAGCAGGCCATGAATGTTCAACTCAGCTACTCCTATTTCTTCTCAGAGACCTTGGGGTTTTAAAGATCCCATTCTCCTCACAGGCGACTTACAGCAGCCCTGAAGACCAGACATGACCTGTTGCCTGACCTTGCCCTCTTGCCCAGTGTACTTGGTGGGACCCTGTAAAGTGATCTACAGAGCCCCCAACTTATCTTAACACTGATACCCACAGGCAGGGAAAACACTTGTCTGATCCATTTGATCTTCAGTATCCCTGACAATGGAAAGTCCCGGTTATGAATTTTAACCAATCCCACATCCATCTCTCATCCAGCTCATCCATCCCCCACACATCCCCACCCATCAGAGGTATCTCACAATCACCTAGGGTAATGGAACAGGATTCAGGAACTAAGTAGAGTTTCTGAAGCAGAGGAAACCCAGCACAATTTGGAAGAATGCCAGAGGACAGGGGACATCATTCATTCATCCACCCATTCATTCATTCAAAATATTTTTGTTGAGGATATATAAAAAATAAGTGAAAGAATTTCCATTTCCATGGACATTCTCTATTTTGCTGGCATAATTCTTTGTTTATGGAAAACTCTTTTGAGGATATATTGGGGGTAAACACAAGGTTCTATTTATGGGCACTGGAGAATTGGAGCTCCTCATGGGTTTTGAAATGAACAAAATCATTTTTGTGTGCCAATGTCTTTCCATAAGATTATACAGAATTTGAATTATTCATCGAGTTCTTTGGGATGATCACATATGGAGGGATCTTCTTCGTCAGTTGGTTTATATTTTTACTCACTTGAAGCGGTCTCGTCAATGTCCTGACACTTTATTTAAGGTCTTCCAGTTCTATCCTGGTGTTTGCATAATGTGTTAGACCCCCCCCCCCAGTTTGCCAATTTTTCCCTTATGTGTACTAATTCGCTTTAGGCCTTGGAGAAACGCATTTAAAAAAAGAGAAAAAGGAACAAAAGGACTTGTTGATAAAAATCTAAGCCCACCAAAGTCCACACACCACACACGATTGAGTATCTGCTTGAAGGAAGCAGGGGCAGAAAAAAGTTATTTACATAGTCGAGAGCACTTCTTCAAGCATAAACATACACACTTCTGAAGGCTCCTTTGTGCTACTACAATTAGGAATGGGGAGGTGGAAAGATTTGGGAGAAAATTGTTGTTTTTGTCCTCATAGGACTATATTTTCTCCTCTGCCCTTACTTCCTGGTGTGTCTCTTATATATTCTGAGGGAAAAGGCTTGTTTTCCTCATCAATGATTTTGACAATTAAATCTCTTAAAACAGAAGAATAGGACTTTTGGGGGGGGGGATCTGGTTTTAGGGAACTCAATTGTACTTGATATTTAGAAGGGGATTTAAACTGCTCTTCCAAAGGCAAAGGCTAGAGCCACAACTCTCACTCCCAGCACCTCTGGAATCCATGGATTTCTGTGCCCTGTAGTTACTGTGGTTAACAAGACTGGCCTGAGCCCTGAAATCACTTTTTTTTTTTTTTTTTTTAAAGAGACAGAGTCTCACTTTGTCACCCTTGGTAGAGTGCTGTGGTGTCACAGCTCACAGCAACCTCCAGCTCTTGGGCTTAGGTGATTCTCTTGCCTCAGCCTTCTGAGTAGCTGGGACTACAGGTGCCTGCCACTAGGCCCAGCTATTTTTGTTGTTGTCGTTGCAGGATTGGGGCTGGGTTCGAACCTGCCACCCTCAGTATATGGGGCCAGCACCTTACTCACTGAGCCATAGGCGCCACCTCTGATCTCACTTTTCTTTTTAAAGGATTCCAGGAAGGTGAGCTAAGTTCTGGGGCTGAACTGGGTATTTGGATTATGTTAGTGACTCTCTAATTTGGTGACCAAAGGTTCTTGGGTTCTTTCAGACACATCTTAGTGTAGAATAAAATCTATGAAGTCACTTTAGCTTAAAATGACCCACAGGAAATTCCTGAGCTGAGGATAATTTTGGAATTGGAGTGAATCTAGGTCCAACTCAGCAGAGAAAGGCCAAGAGAATTTCCAAGCTAAGACGAATATCAGGAAAATTCTAAGAGAACCGTAGAGGAGGACTAGGCAAGAAGATGAGCCATGGTTCACCTCTGACAGTGTTCACTGGCGTGGCAAGGGTAGATTTTTTTCTTCTTCTGAGTCAGTCCAAGATCATCGGTGAAAAGGGCTTTCCAGAACTCAGCAAAGGTCTGTTTGAATTTGGGAATCGGGAGATAACTCAGTGCAGTGATGAAGGAGGCCTTTGGGCTCCCTCGACACTGTGTTCTCATCATTGTGCCATCTTAACTGCCTGGATAGGTTAATTAGTTTCTCTGGTTAGCTTTCTTGTCTACAAAATGAATATGATAATATCACATGCAATTATGGAGAGTAGAGTCGGCAGATGGCCAAACAACAATTCTGTTTACTCTTAGGTAAAACATTTCCAGTTAATACATTGCTACATAAGAGGGCTGTCCAGTAAAGTGTCCAGCCAGGTACTATGAAAAAGCAGGTTGACCGTGGCTGGATACTTTCCGGGCAGCCCTGGTGTATTATCTGATACTGTCGACTTACTGATAACCTATGTTGCAGAAAATCACGCAGCTGCTCTTTTATGTGGGAGGCCCATTTCAAAAAATACGACTTTGCCCCTCTTATTTTATGTGTGAAGAGAGTTATTATTAAAAATCTAGGAATTATAGATAGTAACAAGACTTGAAAATAAAATCTGCCCGTACTCTGTCACCTAGAGATTGCAGCTGACAGTTTAGTTTGTCCTTTCAAGCTTTTCTCTTTGGTGTCTTGAATGTTGTGTTATTAAACAAAATGAAACGATGTAGTTACTCTTTTGTGAATGTTTTCTCAGGAAAACTCAGCACTGTCATATCCCAGTAGCAAATTGCCCGGGGTGAATAACCCAGGCGGAGAATGTAGGCAAACATACCTAGGTCCGAGTCACACTGTAACACATTAATGAGACTTCTTAATGGAAAAATACCAGGCATTGCTCAAATACCATTTTCCTTGATTCAAAATAGGATACTTGGTAACCCCAATTATTAAAGAAGGTACTTTGAGCTGCTCTGCCAGAGTGCCTGCTTAGAACGGCCATTTATTAGTTGTGTGACCTTGGGAAGTTACTTAAATAGCACTGCAGTTTCCTCATCTATAAAATAGAAATAAAATGGAAATAATAAATAATAACAGGTCAAAGGGTTGTTTGGGAGATGAAAGGAGTTAATATATAGTAATCATATGGTGTCTGGCTCATGCTAAGCACCGTATTTATAGAGTTACCATAGTGGGAGTATTCAGGATAGTTACCCAAGAGATAGCAGGTGTTCAATAGATGCTGACTCTTTTGCATCTGTCTAAACTCCCTGTAATTCCTTTAGCAAAAGGGGATTCTACCTGATGTTTTAAATGAAAGGATTTTTTTTTTT
>NW_003852412.1:8197985-8221327 GCF_000181295.1 Otolemur garnettii
TAGAGTGCCGTGGCTTCACAGCTCAGAGCAACCTCCAACTCCTGGGCTTAAGCAAGTCTCCTGCCTCAGCCTCCCAAATAGCTGGGACCACAGGCGCCTGCCACAACGCACAGCTATTTTTTGGTTGCAGCAGTCATTGTCGTTTGGCAGGTCCAGGCTGGATTCGAACCTGCCACCTTAGGTGTATGTGGCTGGCTCCTTAGCCACTTGAGCCACAGGTGCCAAGCCAAATGAAAGGATTTTAAACAAATTTTCTTGGGCTGCTGCTACTACCAGAGGGCACAGTAACTGCATGGTATCGTGTTTGGCGTCTACAAAATCCATTTGTAGCTTAGATTCCAGGAAGTTATTTATCCTCCCATGAGGAGTAAAATAAAACTTCCTTGTCATCACACTGTGGTAGATATCATAGGACAGAACGCAGAGGAAAATGGTGAGAGATGGGAGAAGGACAGGCTCTTGGCTGTAGCAGGGGACCTCCTGGGGAATAGAGAGTAATGATTGTGCTTTGAGGATGTTTTTCAGAGTCCCTGGCCCTCTGCTGGTCCAGCAGGTCACACAGTGCCTGCAATTAGTAGACACTGAGTAAATGTTGGGGAAAAAAAAAGGATAAATGCATGAATGGGTGAGTGGATGAATGAATGAGAAAGTGACGTTCCTGTCACAGCTCAGAGTAGAGTAAGATTACCTCTTTGATAGGGTAACATTTGACCTGAGGCGTTAAGACAGTGAGGAAATAAGGCATCTGGATATGCAGTGGAAAGAGCCCTGGTGGAGAACAGCAAGACGGCCATTGTGGCTGGAGTAGAATAGCCGCCGGGCTTCAAAGAGGCTGGGTGCAGGTGGAGGAGGGGCAGGCTATGGGAGGCACTGTAGGTCATGGTAAAGTGTGATTTTTACTCAGAATGAGATGGGAAGGTATTGGAGAATTTTGAAGAGGCATGACATGATTGGATTTCTTTTGTTAAAAGATTGCTTTGACTGTGTTGGGAAGAATAAGCTATGGAGGACCCAGAGTGGAAGCAGGGAGACCGATCAGGAGACAGTTGTCATAGTGTAGGAAGAAGACTACACTATGAGTGACAGTGCAGCTGATGAGAAAAGGTCAGATTCTTGAGGGGATCCAAGAGATCGGTTTGGGGCCTGTTGTGCTTGGGTGGAGATGTCAAGGAGCTAGTTGTGACTCAGGGAAGAGGTCTGGCCTGGAGGTGAAAATTGGAGTCACCATGACATGATAGTGTGTGGTGCAATGAATGAGAGGAGAGAGAGGATGGAGCCCAGAGCAAAGCAACCTGCCAAAATCCACAAGATGAGGAGGAACCGGCCTGGGGACTGGGAAGGAAAGGCTGGTAAGGTGGGAAGAGACCTGAGAGCAAAGCTGTCCTGGAGGCTGAGGGCGGGAGGAGAGCCGTGAACTGTTCACACTGTTGCAGTGGCTCGCAGAGGTTGAGACTGACAACTGATAGTACGTTCTGCCGTAGGGGGTCGTGGTTGATCCCCGGGGCACCGTTTCAATGGATGACAGGAACTGAACTCTAAGCCTTTCCCATTATGTTGTAGTTAGTCCTTCTCAATAAATCCTCCTGCTGTGTTCACAGAGTTCTAGACTTAAAACAAAATATGATGGATAAATGAAGGAGACCAGTCTGCCCAGCCCCATTTAAGAGATTTCTGGACTGAAAGGCCCTCACCTGACTTCTGCAGGCGAGAGTTTGGCACACAGAGGGGCCGAACCAGGTCAGCAGTACGTTTGCAGAAAACTGCCTTAGCCGGCTTTGTTTATGTCTGGGTGTGAGTCTCTTACATAACCAGTCAAGTAGGCCACATTTTCCTTTAGCTACAAGGCCCACTGCTTCTTGGGGGAGAGTGGATTTCATTAGAAGTCAGGTTGCAGAGGTCCTAGGCTGGTCTGTTTCCTGCTGGACTTGAGGTGGTTGTGAATGACAGAGGAAGGTATCGGCAGGGCCGTCCCCTTCTCCCTCACTAGTCCCAATTCCCCTGCTTTCTGTAGGTGAAATAGATTTACTTTCAGTTGTCTCCTGTGTCACCCAACTAGAGCATCTAGCAAGGACATGCTGATGAAAATTTTGGCTTCAGGGAGCCCTTGTCGAGTCACCTAGATCACGTTACAAAGCAATGAGAAAGATGGGCCCGGGGAGAGCTGGGGATCCCCTCAGAGTGACTGTTTATGCTCCAGGCGCTCTGCAGTGAGAAGCTGGCCCCCGTCCACTTCATCATGTTAGGGCATCTTAGGCCCTGAAATCCTCCCTTTGTTCTCCAGAAACGCTGTCTCTGATTGTCTGACTTTATTCTTTGTTTGTTCTGGGGTTATAATCCCTCTCCTTTCGTGAGATCTCCTTGAGTCGTTGGAGGTAAATCCTATGGGCAGTTTTACAGCTTTTCTCTTCTCTTTGCATTTTATGTTTTCAGTCACCAAGTCCAGGATAGACTTCAACATTTCTTATAATGAGCTAAATCTGAAATAAAAGTTACAACATTTTACATGCTCTTTTGTGAAGCAAATGGAATGTTTTGTGTGTGCCAGTGGCCTTGGGTTGTTTTTAAACATGTAAAGTTCTAGCCAAGGTTGAAATGATTTTTTTTTTTTTAAAGAATTAGAACCACATGAAAGCGTCAAAACTACACAATCTCATTTATTTCCATAATAATAACAAGCATTTACATAGTGCTTACGTTGTGTCTGATTCTACACTAATCACTTCAAATATTAACGCATTTAATTGGCTTAACAATCCTATGAGAGAGATGTTATTGTACTCATTTTACGATCAGGAAATGGAGGAACAGAGAGGTTAAGTAACTTATGTAAGGTTGCACAGCTAACACACGGTGGAGTAGAGTTTTGAACCCCAGGTAGTCTAGCTCCAGGGCCCATGCTTTTAACTCCTGCAGTGTACTACTCTTCATTCGTTTAAAACCTCCAGCCATTTTTATGGGAACTGAGCTTTGGTTACTTTTATAGTGTCTTTGAAATATAGATGACTAAATATTAACAATTAATGCTATCAGTAAAATTACAAAGTTAACTTTTTGCGGAGAGAAAAACCTTTTATAAGAGTATCGATTTAAGATAAAGAGCTGGTATTCTTACTGTAAATTATTTCTCTGTGTTCATTGAAAAAAGGACCTGAAGAACATTTTTGGAGGGGATAATTTTTCACTTAATTTACTTCTAAAACAGTTACATATGGAAGTAATTGAAAATCTTGAGAAGTTTAATTTTTTTTAAATGAAATCTTCATAGCTTTTTCTTTGAATGGGCTGAAACACAGCAGAGCAATTAGTCACTTAAATATATGTAGCTGATGTTTATTTGAACATACTCTCAAGGCTTATTTTCTTTTCACAGTCAGTCCCCTTCTGCTGGCCTGGAGCCCAGAATTTGCAGTGACCAGCCCTGAAGTTAATAATGGAGCCATGTCCTGTTAGTCTGCGTCCTTTTCTGGATTGTCAGTCTGTGTCTGCTTCTAGTTCCTAGTATCTCGAGGTGTCCTTTGATGAGTGGAGGCTCTGTGGATGCTCCAGAGAATGCTCAAAAGGATTTCTGCCAGTTTTATCCACAGTAGCAGCAAGGGACCAACCAAGTTTACTTGGCAGGTTCTGGGTGACAGAACTAGAGTGGAGACAGAGGCTTCCCCTCGTCACTGCTATGGCATGCTCTTACAGTCATGCCCGGCAACGAGACCTTGTCTCAGTGGAGTTGTTACCTGAATGACAGGGTGATGCGCATGGCTGGGCCACTTTCCCCGAGTGTAGGGAGAAGTCCTCTGGGAACAATCTATCTTGGAGGTGGCCAGCCTAATACTGATGACAGTGAGTAATAGAGTGAGGCAGGTGCTTCCTTTTCAGTTCTCTATTGATCTTTCTGTTGACTGAAGGAAAAAGTCGTGGTGTGGTATCCTTGCAGTTTTAATACTTCTTAAAACCTTCAGAACCTCCCTTTACAGAAATGGAGAACAGGCCTCTCAGAGAGCTGTTGATAGGCAGAGTTGCTGATAGGCAACTGTATTTAGGCAGAATTCAATTTCATTGTTTTTTTTTTTTTTTTTGAGACAGAGCTCAAGCTGAGCCCCTGGGTAGAATGCCATGGCTTCTCTGCTTACAGCAACCTCCAACTCCTGGGCTCAAGCGAGTCTCCTGCCTTAAGTAGCTGGGACCACAGGCACCCGCCACAATGCCTGGCTATTTTTTGGTTGCAGCCATCATTGTTGTTTGGTGGGCACGGGCTGGATTCGAACCCGCCACCTTAGGTGTATGTGGCTGGTGCCTTAGCCGCTTGAGCCACAGGCGCCGAGCCAATTTCATTGTTTTGTATGTATAGTTTTCTTCCGCTTTTATAGAGAATGACTTTCTGTGTACAGTGGGCATAGGTAATTCTTTTTATTTTTTTGAGGCAGAGTCTCACTCTATCACCCTGGGTAGAGTGCTGTGGCATTACAGCTCACAGCAACCTCAAACTTTTGGGCTTAAACAAACCTCTTGCTTCAGCCTCCTATGTAGCTGGGACTATGGGAGCCCATCACAACTTCTGGTTAATTTTTCTATTTTTGGTAGAGATGGGGGGGGGTCTCTTGCTTAGGCTGTTCTCGAACTCCTGAGCTCAGGCGATTCACTCACCTTGGCCTCCTAGAGTGCTAGGATTACAGGCGTGAGCCACTGCACCAGCTCAGCATAGTTAATTCTTAATAAACAAGGTACTTCTGGGATAACCATTCTCCTGTGATTCCCTTGTGCTCTGTATGGCTTTTCTCCTGTTAATCTGCCTTGTGTCACTTGGTTTTCAGCAAACCTTCAAAGGGTGAGGGGCAAGTGTTCCATTGGGCTCTGTACTTTTTTTATCTTAGAAATATTTTCTTCTTCTACTTCCCCCCAGCTTGGGGAGAGTACAAAATCCTTCTACGTCAGCAGTAAGGACTCCCTCCCCAGCTCTTCCTCTCCTTTTTACTCTTTCCTTCACACTTGCTTGATTACAAACTTTGAGCAAATAACAAGCTTTCTGCATCCCAACATTTTAAACTGTAAAATGAAGGGATTGAGTTTTCTCGTTATTTCCTAAAGCTGTCTCGAGGGGGACAACTGACTTCTGATAATCTCGTGGTTTCCCCTACCTCCTAACGTGATGCAGGACTCAGTTGCTGTGAATCAGCTCATAAAATGGGTCTGCTTCCTCAGGCTGTCAGATGTTACACTGCGGAGGAATTAATAAGGCTTAGCCCTCATTCGTACCTACTTATTCTACAGAGTACTTTCTGTGAGCCAGACCAGGGGACATGTGATGAATTTTCAGAGACTTTTCAAGGTCCTAACTTACCATCATTTTATAAACTATATCTATATCTATCTGCTGAAATGGTCCATTGTTAACTCAAGAATCACGTGGTCTCATAATCTGGTATAGAATTTCTGGAATTCACAGTGGTACCCATAAAGAGCAGAGACAGGAAACAGTGAAGCAGGAAAGTCAGGAATAGAGTGCAGGGAACTAGGAAAATAGGATAAAGAAAGAGAAAAACAAATAAACAATTAAGAGTATTTTTTAAGTAAGAATTTTTTTAAAGAAAAAGTGGTGAGTCAATCCGAAGATTTGCACTGGAGAATGTGTAATGTGGATGACATGTAGATAAGGACCAAATTGTGAATTCGGTAAAGGAACGGCAAGAACTTGAGAAGTGTTGGTCAAATATCTGATATGGTTAATTTTGTAGAGATCTGTCACCTCTTCTTTGAAACCTTTGAGACCAGATTTGTTATGGAGTTCAGAATTTTCAGATCATTTTGGCATGGTCCTTAATGCTGGCTATGATGACTCCCGTAGGAGACTCTGGGACAGTGTCATCACCAGGCTTGTTAGTATTTTCTGTAGTGAAATATATGAACAGCCACAGCAAGGGCAGTTAAAAAAAAAAAAAAAAAAGACTATCCATGGTCTACTGTGGACTCAGGTCAGATTTTTGCCACCAAATACATTTTTGAACCGAAATTACAGAAAAACAGTTTGATTTTCCGAGCTTTCTACATTTCAGAATTACAGTTAAGATATTGTGGACCTGTCTTCGTAACTAAGTTACATTATGTTTCTAAAACTCTAATCAAATTAATCGTGCAGAAAACAAATTAGACCCCGGCTTGGACAGGGATGTGATCTTG
The DNA here is from genome assembly GCF_000181295.1 of Otolemur garnettii. Classification (NCBI taxonomy): domain Eukaryota; kingdom Metazoa; phylum Chordata; class Mammalia; order Primates; family Galagidae; genus Otolemur; species Otolemur garnettii. The sequence goes on from NW_003852412.1 coordinate 8,204,154, forward strand.
ATGTAGAATCATACCTGCCATGTAGTGCTTGGCAGATTTGTTCATGAAAGTTGAATCCAAGTGCCTTTTGACTATGTATATGAAGATTGCAGTAGTTTCTGGTCCTGCTCATCCTTGAAGCAAATGGTCAGTCTTGACCAGAGTTCTCTGGTCCATTCTCCGTGATGGTTAAGATCACGACTGTCAGTGACTGGGCAATGCATTTACTGACACCATGCAATGTTGTGTATTACTTCACTTGCTTTTATATTTTTACGATGAAATCCATCAATTATTGGCAGTTGTCCTGCTGAGTATCTTGGTAGTTCTTAGATCAGTCTAATTATCCATGAAGCTTTAATTTGGCCATGATTAAAAAGGAGCATGAACACCCCCCCCCCATTGGTGGCAGAAATGCCGGGTGTTTTATAGTCTGTGAACCTACGACTCTGCAGACCACTTAAGCTGGATTAATTACACCACAGAGGACTGTGTTGAGTTATTTATGATTGTTTTTAAACCATTATGTAAAATGACAAGTGAGCAAGTATTTTCTTTAGAATTCATTGGAAGAGTTTTCCCAGCTTCTTGATTGATAACCTTTGGAACCTTGCTTTTCTTTTGTGTAGTTAGCTGAAAATGTGTAGTAATTGGTCATGAAGGTCATACTTGTGAACTTGTGTGGGCTTTGTCTATTGTATCGCTAGCTATTTAACAAGTTGATCAAGAAATACATCGAGGATCCAAGAAAAAACTGTTTTCCTTTTACTTTGCATATGTCCTCCAGAAGCTTAATAAAATCTCACGGCAGGGTTCTGTGGGCAAGAGGTAGATTTAGATGCAGTCTCTGAAACCAGAGCTATTTGGCTTGTACGATTCAGAGCTTTTATAATGTTGTCTAGGACTTTCTATGAAAGAATGAAATTTTTTGTTTGTGATTTAATCTTTTTTCCTTGGCCAGATTTTTTATTTAAATTAAATCATAGCTGTGTACATTAATGCAGTCATGGGGGGTACAATGTGCTGGTTTCATATACGATATTTTTTCCTTTCCCAGATTTTATGCTTCAAGATAAGATAGGTAGTGGGATGTGCTGTTTCTCATGGAATCATGGCAAATCCTTTGTTTTTGTACCTACTTGAAGAAACTTACTGAGATGTTAGTGGGATGGCGTTCACTATGGATGTAACATGGAATCTACCCTGCCCAAAGTCATTTAGAGATATTGATAATCTGTCATAATACACTATGACTGTTATTAATAACCTTGTACCTCACATGGTTAGAAATCATGACTTATATAATAATAATAATAATAATAATAACAACAGCAATTGTTACTGAGCACTAGTGCCAGGCACTTGTCAAGTGCTTTACATGGCTGAACTCATTTAATCCTCATAACCGCATAATGTAAAAGCATAATAATAATCAAGAATCAAGGTATTCTAGCTTGAATACTTTTGATTACCTTCAACTCATCCTTTCCTACTAATGCAGTGACATCTCAACTCTCTGGGACTCTGCTTTGAGCAACCTCTTCTTGAGAACAAAGCTGAGACTATGGAGACAAGCACAGACACTTCTGTAATTCAGATGAGCCCCCTGACCCGGTGTGAGATCCTGCCTGTACAGCAGGCAGTACAGAGCCAGAATTGCTGGGCTTTGTGCTCTGAGGTCCTTTAGCAAAGGGTCATGAGTCTGAACATGTCAGTGGAACCTGAGGGCCATAGCACAGCCAGTGATGTTTCCAAGTTATTGGTAAAGGGAAACGAAGTTTACCTTAATCTTAGAAATTGAAGGCAAATATCTGATTCATTTTACAAAGACTTCTAATAATGGGGAAAATGGTGCTTTAAGTAGGAAAATATTTATCTGTCTACAACTCTTCATTCTACATGAATGTTGTGGGTATCTGAGAAGGTTTAGAGAAAACACTTGCACGTACAACTTAAAATATAAAGACAGAAAAATGTCATCTTAAAAAATGCACTCTTGATTTTTTTCTTATGGTTTGATTAAGAAGATAAAGCTTGACAGTAAATACATCCCTTCTTCTTTGTTTGTCCTGTTTTTGTTTTTCTTCTAGATCGCTCCTTTGATGTCCTCAAAAAATCCAAGCATCCCCCAGCGTCGCTTGCTGCAGGCCGGCTCTCGGACATGCTGAATGGAGGTGATGAAGTGTATGCTAACTGCATGGTGATTGACCAGGTGAGACATGACTGATACTACCTCTGTCCAAAACCTGAGCTTGCGAGAAATACATTTAGCATTGTTGTGTTCCTTTGAAAACATCAGCCTAAGAGCAACACAGGGGATACTACTGCTGGGGAGTCTCATCACAGGGCACTGAATGGAGGAAATGATTTCAGAGCACAACACACCTTACCCTACCAAGAAGCACCATCAGGGAGAGGCCCTTAAGACATGGGAGAGCTGTTCAGTGGGGCAAAAGTAGAAAATGACACCTGTCTGACCAATACCTTCTCTACAGCTTTTCAGAAAAGTATATATTACGATCTCGATCTGAGTCAGCAGTATTTGCATTTAAATCCAGAAAATGGTAATGATCAAATGCTTGGTCCCAGCTCGATAGGACGCTGTCACATAAATTGCTTGTTTAGTCCTTACAACACATCTATTAACATGTCCTAAGGTGAGAGCTTTAACTTTAAAACAGAATAGTGTCATGTTACGTGGAGGCTGGAGCATTTGAGGATTTCCCACCATGCCCTGGCAGAGACTGGTGACGTGAATCTGATAAAAGCAGAGGGTTTGAATGTATCAACATCTCCTCATCTTTTGTTCTGTCCTCTAGCTCCGTGAACCTCAAATTGGAGTATTTCTAAAAATTAAAATATAGTTATGGCTCTGAAGATTTCTATACACTCTTATTTATGGGAGATTGAAGGGACTTTCAAGAATTACTTTGACCCCAGAAGTGCATTAATGTACATAGTTGCCATTCAATTAAAAAAAAAAAAAAGAATTACTTTGACAATAGACAATTTCTGCCTTACCCGTCTGACTTTAAAACGCAATCATCATGTAAGATGCTCCATATAGTGGCTTGCTCAGCAGTAAGGCATCTTACCTGTGGTTGTTAGTACGCACAAATTTTACCCTGTTACTTATAGATGTTTTTCTGTGGTATATGCTTTTTGTCTGTCTGGTGATTCTCATTTTCAGCCTTTGACTCCGATATCTCTGCTTTTCCCTTTTGTTATAAAGCATTATTACATGGCATGAATTGGGATGGTATTGACAATGACAGAAATCAATAAATCAGAATGGACATGAGCTGTAAATAACTGGTATAGTTGTTTTGGTATAAACCAGTTGAATGTCATTCCTATTTATAGAAATCTAGAATAGGGTGTGGAGTTTAGGACAAAGTGGGAGTTCTAGGAATATTCTTTCAAGATACAGGGTAATAATTGGTGTGCTGTAGCTATGTTGTGATATTTATTTATTGCTTTTCAGCATTATGGACGTATAATTGACATGTTCAATGTGAAGTTTGATGTATGTATGCGTGGTGGAATGATGACCACAGTCAAGGTCATTTAACATGTACGTCACCTCACCTAGTTACCGTTTTTGTGTGTGTGTGTGGTGAGGATACTTATAGTGTCCCTTTACCTCTTAATCTTTCAAGTATTTTCCTAAAAACATGGACATTCTTTTATATAAACACAGTATAGTTACCTAAGTCAGGAAATTAACATTGGTACAATATTGTTAGCTATCTGTAGACCTTATTCAAGTTCAGTCTGTAGTGTCAATAATGTTCTTTGCAATATAAGAACATTCCATCACATGCATTGCTTTTAATTATCTCTTTAGTCTTCTTTAACCTGGAACAGTGTCTCAGTCTTTGTCTTTTTTGGTAATTTTTTATTGTTATATAATGTACATATTATCAGGGTACATGTGATAATTTAATATAGTCATATAATTTGTAAAGATCGAATCTGTGTAATTTGGATATCCATCTCCTTAAATATTTGTCTTAACACTAGAAACATTGGAATTATTCCCCTCCAGTTATTTTGTAAGTGCTAGATTACTGTAAACTATAGTCATCCCGTTGTTTATCAAACAGTAGATCTTTTTTCTTCTATCAGACTATATGTTTGTACCCTTAATCAACCTGTCTTTGTCCCCCCAACATTGATATTTTTGAAGAATACAGACCAGTTTTTTGTTTTTGATTTTGCTAGAGTGTTCTGAAATTTTGGTTTGCCTGATATTTCCTCAGAACTGGATTCGAGCTACGCATTTTTTTTGCAAGAATACTGCAGAAGCGATGATGTGGTCCTCTCAGAGCACTATATCAGAAGGCATATGACATCAGTCTGTCCTCTTATTGGTGATTTTACCTTTGATCTGCCAAGTTTCTCTTTAGTAAATTTAGTGTTGTTTGTTCTTCAATTATTAAGTGTCTTGTTGGGAGATACTTTGAGTCTCTGTAAACATCATTTTAATCTTAGACTTTTACCCATTGTTTTGAGCATTCATTGATGGGTTTTGCCGTAGTCAATTACTGTGATGATGCTTAATGATTTAGAATCCTAAATTTTCCCTTTTTGTGTCTTTCCCCTTCATTACCCCATCTCCAACTGGTCTCACTCTCTTCTTTTCTACCCTCTTTTTCCCTGGAAGCAATGCTTGTAATGACCACTACCTCAAATCACAAGTACTTTCAAACTCCTGTTTTTTGAGCGAGTGCTTTGTTCAACCAGGACTCTTTTTTACAAATATAGGCTGGGTTTTTTCTTTTTGGTGATGATTTTAGATACGTCTTTGGATCTCCACTAGTTCCCTCCTCTATCTGCCACTCATATTTTCCCAGATTGCCCTTTTTCTCTGTAGGGTCTTATGGCAGGAGTGTGAAGGATTTCATAGTCCTTCATCCTGGCTTTGATGTTTATTTTATTATTTACAGGTAATTTGAAGTTTGGAGCATTTTTTGTCTTCTAATTGTGTTATGTAAATGCCTTTATGTAGTTTTATTTGTTTTTGTTTGGTGATGGCTTTTTTGGAGAATCAGATTTATGTGACCACTATTACATTGGTTGCCCAGATAACTATGAGCTACTTACTGAATAATGCTGTATACTTTTTAGCTTTTTTCTCAAAAAAAATATTTCCCCCCCTCATTTTGAGTCAGTGGTTCATAAAATGTTAAAAGCGTTATCCATTTCTGGTTTTGAAATAAAGAGCAATTTTATAAAACACTCACTTGATCTTCCTTTTTGTGAATTATGGGATAGCAGCCATGTGAACAAAAACCACTCATGAAAGAGTTACCTGTTTCCATGAAGCAAAACAAGAACAAGCAAAAGAAGATAAAACAGAAGGCTTTTAAATTGGAAAGATTTTATTCATTCTTAGCTAAGCCAATCTTTCCTGCATTTACTCAGGAAATATTTTTCCTTCCACTTCCAGGTTGGTGATTTGGATATCAACTATATTAACATAGAGGGATTCACCACCAACACCAGCCCTGAATCCATGGGTTCCACTTTGGAGCCTCAGAGCTGTAAGCACATCCTTCCTACTGAAACCAGCCCCGGTGTGTCCCCACTAAGTGAGGACAGCGAAAGGACAGCGACGATTGATGCTCAGCAGTCCTTCGGGTCACCGTCTAGCTCGTGCGCTTCCAATCTGAATCTTTCTTTAGGTCTGCATGGATTTGAAAAAGAACAAAGTCATCTAAAGAAAAGAAGGTAAGGTGCTGTGTTCTAGAGAAAAACTGTAGAAATTCAAGGAACCTCATAGTTAGACTTGGAAAATTCTATTTTTTAACTTTTCATTGCCCCCATCACTCTTATCTCTATATCGAAAAATTGCCCTCCCTTTAGGTTCCTGTATTCATTGATTTGAAAGTAAGACACTTAAAACTATTAAGATACTTAAAACTGACTAAAATGTAATAGAGGAGAACCACACTGAGATACCAGTGTAGACTTGGTGGATTGACAAAAATTATAAAGTCTACCAATACTATGTTTTGGTGAGAATGCATATAATGAAAACTGTTATGTACAGTTGATAGGAGCAAAGTTTGTAGAACAGCTTTGGAAAATAATTTGACATTATCTTGTGAACTTGAATATGCATTTTTCCTCCTGCATAGTAGGAGATGTATGCATGGGTATTTATAGCAGCAGGAAATAACCCAAATGTGGAATAAATAAATTATGTGTAGTTACACCATGGAAGACTATACAGTAATGAAAATGAATTTAACACAAGTACACAACTACATTGACATGCATAATAACATGGGTCTCAGAAGCATAAAGTTGGGGAAAAAAGTAAGCCGCAAAATACTTCAGTTTGATTTTATTGTTTTTAAATGCAAAGTCAAACAATATATTATTATGGGTCACATATATATGTGCATGGGCTATAAAGAAAAAAAGAAAATGAAGAGGAAAAAATCCCTAAATTCAAGATAGTTGTCACATCTAGGGAGGGAAGTAGGGGGCTGGGAATGGAATGAGCCGTAAGAGTTCCCATGGTATGGCCAAGGTTCAGGTTTCAAGTTGGGTGGGCTCCTGGGTGATTGTTTTATTTACATATTTATTTTATATTATAAAATTTATGCCATGTTTATTTTGCTGTTTTACCTTATATATATTTTCTTGTATATATAAAAACATCATTAAGACAATAGTTTAATCATATTTGATATGACTGCATATATTAATATTTGTGGTGTACACAAATGTGTGTGTCCACGTCTGGGTATCTATATTCGTAATTCACTTTGTTGTCTATTTGCTTTGAGGAAGAGTTGATAGGAGTGAAACCTATGCATGGGTGTATGTGCCCCATAATCATAGATTGTTTGATTTTGTATTTAAAAAAAAGAAATAGTACTTTGCACTGACATATGAGCCCAGGTTGTAAAACTTTAAGTAATAGGCATTGGTACCAAGGGTTATGTTGGATACTTAAATAATACAAGACTTTGGTTTATATTTTGTGAATTACAGCTTTGTAGATGCTGGATGGTCATTACTAGAAATTGAATTGATAGGCTGTTTTGAATGGTCCACATGTCTGCTTGTGTCAAGTGGCTGCCAGCCAAGATCTTTAAGATCTGTCAACTGTATGACAATCTCCTCCCCCCCACCCCCAGTCTTGAGAAGTAAATAAGTTTTTTTAGAGGAGGCCCTGCAGGAATCTAGGGCGGAGAAAGCACAAACGTCTCTCTGTTCTACTTACGCAGACGTTTGCCCAGTGTGTGAATTCTACTTCCGGATCGTGGCCTTGCTTTGGGATTTAAACACGTCCTTGCTGGAGACAGAATTTTCTTCTTCAGAATATTAAAAAATCGGCTACTCTGAGTAAAGGTATTTAGGGCTCTGTGACAATATCCCAGCTCAGGCGGAAGAGGGGAAACAAGGAGAGGAAGGGGAGACCTTTGTACAGACAAACTCTCTGGCCGGTCGGTCCCACCAGTTTCATCCCCTGTGCACTGCAGAACGTAGGAGTGCGGACCCCAGAAAGCCCCACTGGCCTCTGCCACGGCAGTGTGTCCTCCCCTCAGTGGATGCCATGGGGGCAGTGTGTAGTACAACTGATAATGAACTCCAGGTGAAGCGTACCTAATTCGTTAATAAGTGAAGGAGGAATTTGGGGGCACACAATAAAAACGGGGCTTACTATAAGCATAAGGCTGACTTGGGCCTAAGTCCTAACTTTTCTAAGGTTTAGAATATTATTTTGGTGAAACTAAAATATGCACAAAACATATTATTTAAACTTAATAACTGTTTAGAGAAGCCACAATAGGAAATAAGCAATAAAACATCTATGTAGAAATGCTATACAACAAAAATGGGGGTGCTAGAAGACAAGTGTTTGTTTTCTTCAAAAACTTGCATTTGTCAACCCTTTGTTTTGCCACCGTCTACAGTAAGAGATGCGTGTTACACTGTGAACCTCTCCCCCCCGGCTCCCACGAAACTTAAGTGAAGTTTTAGGAAATAGCATGTAGGATGTATTCTGATATTTCTATTCTTTAGTATTGTGAAGTCTAATGAATTGATTTCCTATCCCCTAATGGGATTTAGGAAAATACTATGGTAAAATGAGAACCTAGAGAGAATCCTGAAGAATATGGTGTGTGCTGCCAAGATCTTAGGTTACTAGCTTTAACAAAGAAAAGCAGTAGCCCCATTTGAGTTAATAGAAAAAACGTATTTTGTGGTATGCAAAATACAGTGCTAGTATTCCTAGGTTATATTCACGGAGATGGAGAAATGCTGTCTATAGCTGCAAAGGCGTGTGCTAGAATAGGATATTATTGCAGGCCACCAGCATTAAAAGAACTAATTTGTATTAGTGCAGAGATCACTAGTTGGAAGGCGAATGGAGAGGCCCAAGTCATCAGCAAGCTTTGCCTCCCTTAAAGTGTCCTTCTACCGTCGGACTTTTGATGTCTTAGGAAACCAGGTAGCATCTTGAAATGTCTGTAATTATGTTATTGTAATATTTAAAGCACCAACATTTAACAGGAAAGTTTTCTTGACAATAAGCTTCAATTTTTTAATGCAAAATAATCTAGTAAACCCTAAGACATTTGGGTGCTCAATTGAGGTAAAGTGTGAAGCCCACTTCCAATCTGTCCTTTTCTTCTCAAGGCCAAGGGGAAGGCCCTACGTGAGTTCTCTAAGGAGACGACCCCACTTTGGAAATCCTTAGCAGTGCCACCTGAAGTTCTTAGGTACTACAGGGTTTTCTGATGCCCAGTAGTGCTCATGAAACAGTTCATGGATCAGAAACAGATCTAAGTGTTAGCAGTAGGGGCATGTATAGTAAGACCTCTGTTCTAAGAGTCCTGTGACCTATTAAATCAATGACCAGTAGTAAGTCATGACCAGTAAGTAACTTACAACTTTTAAAGAAAAATAACCTAAATGAGTTAATTCAAAATTTCATTTTCTGGTTCTTTGTACTTCAAAACTAAGATAGTTAATTGTGTTGTTCGATTTTAACTCCAGAACTGTTGAGAAGCAACACAAAATACATTTAAAAATGCGTTGTGCAGTAACATGCCTATGAGAGCTGTTGGTTTGAGGGGTTTAAAATGTAATGTTATGAAACGACACTGGAATGAAGAAGGTCAAATTCTTTCCTTTTAATTTTATGGCAATGGAAGTTAAATGAGGAAGGAAAAGTTGTCATCAAACAGAATTACTACCTGGCTTTGAGGTAGGGTTTTCATGGGAATCATTTTTCTTTATATCGAAAAGTGATACTTTAGTGTGACATGTTTGGGACTGTGCATGAGACTCGTTTCTGAACTCTATGTGACACAATGCTGAGGTGAGATCTTCACAGGTCTCGCCATAGTATCCCTCTGTCCTCAGAGCTCCCTAGCTGGGGGACACAGGAGAGAATGTCACAGTGCTTCTCACGTGCAAATCCCCCCGGGGGGTTCCCTCCAGACAACCTCATGGCCGTGTTTGGTCTGCATTTTAAATATTTGAAGGGCTACTATTGAGGACTTTCAATAATTACATTTACACAAAACAGAAATGGTGAGGTTAGTCCTAACTCAAACCAGCTTTTGTTTCTTAAGGTAACTGAAATGGATTTGCTAGGTAAAAATGTTTATTGGGGGAACATACATTTCCTTTAAAAAGCAGTTTGGAGGGAGGAAAACCCCATAATAAAAACTAATGAAACATTATTTGGAAATTGAATAAATACCCTTTGTACCTCACAGCAGTGAGAGGATGTGAATGGAGAGCATCAGGGACCAACGACTGTCGGCTTGCTGGGTTGGCCATTTACTGACGTACTTCCTTGCTTTGCGCTTTAGTTCCAGCCTTGATGCTCTGGATGCTGACAGTGAAGGAGAAGGGCGTTCTGAGCAGTCACACACTTGCTACACTCCAGAGTCTCAGAGTTCTTCCAGAACTGGGATTCCCAGTGGGGATGAATTGGATTCTTTTGAGACCAACATGGAACCGGATTTTAATATCTCCAGGGCTGAATCCCTTTCTCTATCAAGTAGTCTGCAGTCGAAGGTATTCTTACTGGAATTAGTTTAGTTTATTATTCAATGTGGAGAATACGTTGCTTAAATCTATCCTTCTCTATCTGGAAGACAAATTGTGCTTTACTCACATGTGCAAATTACTGTTTTGAGACTCGCATTGGTACCTATTTGAGGCTATTTTTTTTTAATCTCTCCCATAATTTTTATAGTCCTTTCAGTGGCTGATTTATGTCTTTATTAATTCACCTTGGGTACATACCATCTTTTACATGCTGAGAAATTTTACCATTTTCTACAGTGATTTCTACCATTATCGTTCAAGCTACGGGAGGAAAATGGGTAATATTAAATGAATTTTAGTGATCAAAGTTATTTTGCTCACATACATTTTCACTTGGTCCAGGTGATGGGGTAGATGGCAGTAAGGCAGAGGTGATGTTTATCGAACGTTCCTCGCTGCACGAACTAATCTGGAACTTCATAAACTTTGACAACTTTTCCAACAGAGTCAGATTTTCTCCTGTTGGCACTTTCACATTGGAGTTTCACTTTATTCTACTTTTTGTAAAAAATTAAATACATCCTTCAACTCTCCCAAGAAAAGCCCTTTTATGTTTGAATTTACGTTTTCCTTTTATTTCTGTTTTTGTCCACTTGTTTTCTTTTTAAGTTTATTTAATTAAGTTTACGACTGTAAAACAGTCTGTGCCGTGGCAAAACTTCTCTTACTGGGAACACGCAGTTGTTATGATAATGGCCTATTGTTTTGTACCATGCTCTACAATATGCAAAATGTGTTTTATAAATGTGCAAAGTGTTCAATTTGCTCATAACTCACTTGGACGCAAGTGGTGCTTTCATTTTATTTTTTGAGCAAGTGAGGATCTAGAAAGGTTAAGAGTTTTGTTCAGGTTGCCTCGAGTTGGTGATAGAGTTAGAACTCACATTTAGGTCTTTTGACCACAGATTCTGCATCTTTCCCCCCTCAGCCTGTAGAGCTGTCATAGTCTTTCCAATCTAAGGGTCATGTGACATTTCTGGATAATAAGAAATGTGTACTGTTGTTAATGTGGACACGTCATGGTTTTGCATTTTGAATGGAATTGTAAGACACTCATCATTACTTGGAATGAAAAATAATTTAGTTCTTATGAAACAGTTTCATGCTGCTCACTTTTAAGAAGATTCTGTCCTATGAATATATCTTGCCTTGCCTCTGTAATTACCTAGTATAACGTTTTGCCAGAGGGTTTTGGACAATTTTTGATGTTTCATGGTCGTGAAAAAATGATTCCCTTAAATGATTGAAATGGCGAGGATGGCCTTTGGCTAGAGCCCTTTGTGGCCAGCTCACTGTTAGGGTTATAGGACAGCCCAGGCCGGCCCTGTGGGTGCTCCCTCATAAGACAACCACAGACCAAGGCCCCTTGAAGCAAGGTCAAGTTTCTATGTTCTACTTTTATTTAGACTCTTTAACGAAATCAGTGAACTTAGGATACTGTGTGTTTTCATTCAGGGGGAACAGATGAGGACAGTGTTGATGAAGGGCAGTTTCTAGTGGCTTAATTTTAGTAAATAATTTTGCATTATTTTCTTTTAGCCCAAATCTTTTTTTTTTTTTTTTTTTTTTTTGAGACAGAGCCTTATGCTGTCACCCTAGGTAGAGTGCTGTGGCCTCACAGCTCACGGCAACCTCCAACTCCTGGGCTCAAGTGAGTCTCCTGCCTCTGCCTCCCAAGTAGCTGGGACCACAGGCACCCGCCACAATGCCTGGCTATTTTTTGGTTGCAGTCATCATTGTTGTTTGGCAGGCCCAGGCTGGATTCGAACCTGCCACCTTAGGTGTATGTGGCTGGCGCCTTAGCCTCTTGAGCCACAGGCGCCGAGCCTAGCCCAAATCTTAAGTGGCATCTTATAAATGCATGGCCAGGATTAATCCTAAGACCTTTTGGGATAGGAGTTGGGCACCATAATGGTGTTGATGGGTTCTATTGTATATTCATTAAAATTCACTGAAACATATAAGAAAACCATGTTTTAATGACCTTGCCATGTTGCATTGTCACATTTTCTGCCAATATGATAGAAATAATATGTAACTGGAAAACCAGGAACAAAAAATGTCAGGTGATTTAAAAGGAATAATGTTGAAGACTTGTAAATCAGTGATACTCAGTCATCATCCCAGGAAATGCCGTATGGAAGTTTTATCAAAAAATGAGCTGAGTACAGACCAGAAAGATCTGTATAGTGATTGGGGGTATTTTTTCCCGGAGTCTGAAGCTAACAGTATAAGTTTAAGTAGGTAGGTGGAGGTTTAAAAAACTCTATAATTGCAAGGGACTATTTCTCTACCTTTGCATAACCCTTAAATACAGAGATCTCAGTTAATGTAGAATTTGGTTCGAATGCTGCAGTATAAGATAACAGAATACTAACAACTTCGTAAAAATAAGTCAAACTTACTGTTGCATATGCAGAGAAAAAGTCATTTGACATTATTTTTCATTTTTAACCAAGTTGATTAGACTATCATAATTGTATCCTAATGTACTTATGGGAACTAGTCCCCACACTCAAGTTTACTAAAGTCTTAAAAAGACAGTACCATTAAAAAGAGGCAAACAGATACTAATAAGTAATAAAATCATGTCAGAAATGTTCAAGTTGAATCTTCTTTAAAAGATGCCAACTTGATAACGTTCCTGGTGAACACAGACCTTCCAGTCTCATGTGTTTCTTAAACTTTCTTTTGATCTCTCTTAGGAATTGTTGCTTTCTGGAGTCCGCTCACGGTCTTACTCTTGCTCATCGCCCAAAATTTCTTTAGGAAAAACTCAGTTGGTGCGTGATCTTACAGTGTGCAATTCAAGCGAAGGTGAGCATCATTAGCGTTTGCTTTGAAAACACTCTGTTCCAGAGCAGATTTTTGCTTGACCTAAGTACACGAAATATACAAGAACAGGTGGCAAAAAATTTTCAATTCTCTTCTCATAACTGATTTTTTTTAAGCTTAGAAAAATTATTTTCTCCTTGGATGTCAGTCAAGTTCCACATTGGAGTTTGATGAAATATTGGGAATATAGAAATAAAATGTTTTCCTCTAGGATTTCATAAGCTAGAATTGATTTCAGGCCTATTATCGTGAGGGCTTTAGAGGATTTTATGTTAAGAAAATTATAAAAATGACCTTTGCCCTATCAATAAATTGCTGCAATAATTCAGTTCCTCAGAGCCAAAGTATTTGGATTTTCTTCTTTCTTTATTTAGCAAGGGCCTTTGGAGAGTGGAAATAACATATTTGTCAACCTTTTAGTAATATATGTCAACATTTTTTTGTGGCATTGTAAGCAATTAAAAATATAACACTCATACAGTAAAATTTTAATTGAAATATGGTATATATACAAAAGGGTGCGTATCATAAGCATATAGCTTGATGACTTTTCAAGTGAATTCAGGTCTATAAATAGAATAATAATGTGAAACTTAGAGCTCTCTCTATAGCTATTTTCAGCCCTTGCCCTCATTTTCAACTGTATTTTAAAATGTAATTATTTCATCCTTTTTGGAAGTAATATACAATAATTATATATGAGGGCATATTTGAAAGTATTCATGCTGATGTATAATACATAGCATTATAATAAAATTTTTGTCACTGTATTAGATAATGCCTTGTTTATTACCCTTCACAGTCTTAAAAGGTTCAGAAAGAAGTTATTCTCCCTTTCCCAATATGCAGTGTTTAAAACAAGCTGTATTTTGCTCTGTTTTCTTCTCCTTTTTTCTTATTCCTGCTTGATTACATTGTTGTTATTGTTTGATATTTTGTATTTATATGCTGTGTGGAATAATGCTGAAAACATACTTGTCCATCCTAAGATGAAGTCTTAAATATGGTAGATGTTCAATGAGTATTTGTTGCCTGAAGATAATTGAAAAGATATATAAAATACAAAAAAATGTGACTATGTGTTTTTTCCCCTTTTCTGGGATATATTATTAGAGATAATAATATTATCTTTACATATACATATTATCAAGACTGATAATAAGTGTCTTTTTATTTGTGGAGTGAAGAGATGGAGAGCTGTTCTAAGAGAAAGTAAGATAGGTTATAAACACCTTGAGAGGAAAGAATAAAGAAGAGAAATTGAATTTGTTCTAGATCTTTGTTTTTCATTTCACAAGCCTTTCTGGGTTTTCCAGGTCTCCCCAGCCTTAGTTAGGTTGAAATTCATTTTAATAACAGCTTGTCATCTTTCATTGATAGTCCTAGTTGGGGAATTAACTTTTTACTATTTGGAAACCCAGTTTAAGTTTTTTGTGTAGTGTGCAGAATAATGGCCTTGCCTCTATGCCTGTGGTATCCGTGGTTTGTGGAGCCAGTTGGTGGTAAAGTTTGAAATTATTGACCAGATCACTGAGAGGAAATTGATTGTGTATGAGTGAAAAGAGCTCTAATTTGTTTATTCTCTAATGAGCATCCAGGAAGGGTATCTTTGTCTTAATATAAACCTTAAATCTTTGCATTTGAGTTAAAAAGAATAAAAAGCTGACATCAATTCCTTTGGTTTTTCAGTCAATAAAACCTTGCCTTTAGAATATATATGTAAAGACAGAGCTATTTCAATGACGTTTAATACTGTCCAGAAGTTAAGAGTTACAACCAGGCCATTTAGGTTAAGGCTACACACTAAATATACAAAAATTCCAGTGGGTATAAAACTGTGTGGTTGCAGACATTTAAACTGATAACCATGTAGGTCAGTCAAAACCACAGGGCCGGTGAAGAATAAATCTCGATGAAGAAAAAACAATTTAAACTGTGTTTATGTAATCAAAGTACAGGTATGAAAACTTGCCTAGTTCAAAGATATATCCTAATATTACATTGTTTGGTTAGATTAATAAAAAGTAAATTGACAGTGGTGTTGCTGTATATCCTTTCTTGATTAGTTTTCAATAGTCCTAAACATTTTCACTATTTGAACAGAGTTCGTTTCCTTTTGCCTCAGTGGGAAGCTCCCACAGATGAGCTGTAATATAAAAAAGGTGTGCTGGGCGGCGCCTGTGGCTCAAGGGCACCAGCCCCATATACCAGAGGTGGCGGGTTCAAACCCGGCCCTGGCCAAAAACTGCAAAAATAAAAAAGTGTGCTTTTTCAGTCCTTTTTATTTGTGAGTTCTCTTTCCTTTGTCACTTCCAAAAGGTTACTTACTATTATTTCTCATGCCTTTTGGGTTTTTTAGCCAAGAGTACAGTAGTGGCAACTTTATTATTTAATGCTTGCATACGTAAAACAAAATCCAGTTTTATGGTACGTTGTAGACTTAGATAGAAAGGAACATTGACAATATTAAAATGACAATGACAACCTCACTAAGATGCTCAAAAGTGTTCTACAATTAGGATTTGCGGAGTGAAGTCAACGTGCTTTTGAAAGTTACTATGAACTGATGGATAGAATTGGATTGGATCCAATCCAATTTGATTGGATCAGCTGCTTGAGTCTATTCTATTTATAGCTTGATTGTCCTGGTTACATGGCTTATTCTTGGTACCTCAGCCTATTTACAGTAAGAACGATGATTTCTGCCCATGACTTAGTTTGAGGAACATTTAATAATGGCTATACAATAAAGCCTTCAAATTCCTCAAAGTGCATTTTCTATTACATACAAGATAGTTGTAGGCAGATGTATCTGCATTTTTCTTTCTTTTTTTTGCAGTTTTTGGCCTCTCTCATAGGGGGCCAGTGCCCTATTCCTTTGAGTCACAGGCGCCACCCTGCATTTTCTGTTATAATAAGACAGTTGTAGGCAGTTGTAGAGGTGACAGTGACACATTTCAGGGGCTGTCGTCTATTCTCCTCCTTACGTGTCTGGTCCAGTTCCCTTTGCAACCCAGTTTTCCTCCTCACTGTTGTGGATTGTAATGGTAAAGGATTTGTCCCTGCTCTGTAGATGGTGTGCTCCACAGTGGCCGTTCCCTCCTGTCTCTCTCACTGTCTAGATCAGTGTCTCTGCTCCATCCCTGTAGTAAGTACCCAGAAACAAGGTGGCACTAAGCTGCTTGCATGAGCCTGCTCTCCTACCTGCACAAGTCCAACTGGGAAGGGGCTTCTCCCTTTCCCCTGAGCCACAGAGCACATCTCCAGACTGGCTGCCACTAGGATTTTGTAGAAGCATTGCAGCTATATTAAAGTAGACTCTCTTATGCTGGCCTTCAAGACTCTTTCTTTGAGCTTTGCTGAAAGCAAAAGATATTTACTGATTTGCTTTAAGATATTTACTGATTCTATATGTCGGGGGATTAGTCTGCTGTATAAGGGATGAAGCTCTGGTGAAAAATATTCAAAAAAACGGAACTAATTTTCTTCCCTTCTTGAAATTATTTGCTGTCCCTTGCTGATGCTAACTTAGTTCTTAAAGTCATTCGATGTTGCCATGTTTTGGTTTTCTCCTTATCCTTTCCCAAAACTAGGAAAGTGATAAAATACCCAGAGCAATGCCCTACTTAAGTGTTTTCTTATTATTTTCTAACTGGTAGCATGTGTAATGATAAAGGTTGGAGGTGTACATTTCAGACTAACACACAATGTCTAGTTTGTCTGCCTTAATTTTCATTTTGTTGTTCTGTGTCTTGTAGAGCAAAGAGCTTACAGCTTACCAGAGCCACCAAGAGAAAAAAGGTACTTTATTCTAATTTCAGTTTTAAATATGTCTGCACATCATTTTTGATGTCTGTTTAATGGTCTGCGACGGGTTTCTATGGAACAACTTTGCCAAAGACCCTTTGCTCCTCCTGTGATCTGTATCAGCGCAGACCTGGCAGCCCCCTTTTATCAGTCCTCAGGTGTGCAGACCTGGGAACTGAGAACAGGGTGCTCTGTTCTGGGCTATTTGCAAAGCCAAATACCTCCATTGTACAGGATCAGTGGGAGTCCTGAGAGCATCGCATGCTTTAGAAAAGCAACAGGTTTTCTCTAGGTCCCTTCTGCCAAGACAAGAGGGTTTCATCAAGGAACAGGCCCCTGAGCCTCTCTTTATAAATTTTTGCTTAGCAGTGTTCAATTTGAAACAAAGAATAAACAATGCAGAATACTTTTGAGCAAGATCAGTTTCTTGGTTGATACGCAAATTGAAAAGCACCCAAGCTTCTTCC